>NW_027332424.1:7557148-7573675 GCF_000442705.2 Elaeis guineensis
TTAGTCATAATGGTTCCTTTTTAGAACCCATATTTTCTTTACATTTGAGTTTACAGATTTGTTAGAGAAGCAAGTGTATGACTTGTGTCCTACTCTACCACATTTGAAGCAAGTAATATTAGATAACTTGTTACTTGAAGAGTTAACATAGATATTTTTCAGATACTTTTTTTCTTCAAGGGGTTATAGCCAAGTCCAGCCTTATCATACACGGCCTTTTGATTTTCAAGAATCATATTAAGTTTATTAGAACTAAGGTGAATTTTTCAACTATCATTTTTAGCTTGGCAATTTCATTCTTTAAATTTTGATTTTCTTGAAATAGAGTGATTTCTCAATTGAAATGCTTTCATTTTATTTTAGTAAAGATTGATTTTTTGATTTTAGATCTTTGTTCTTTATCCCTAGTTTCTTTAGTTCATTAATTAAATCATAAAAAGCTTCATGCAGTTCTTCAATGTAAAGTCATTAGGAGTTTCGAAATTTACCTCATTCTCATGTGCCATAAGGCACAAGTTGGCTTGTTCAGTTGAGTCTTCCTCTTCGGAGCTTGAGTCATCACTCCCACTTCAAGTGGCCATCATGGTCTTCTTCTTGTACTTCTTGGGACCCTTCTTCAGTTGTGGGCATTCAGACTTGAAGTGTCCCGATTTCTTGCATTCATAGCAGATAAGGGGTTGGTCTTTATCCTTTTCTTTGCTCTGTTCCCCTTTTATGAATGGCCTCTTCCTCATTCCTTGTTTCCTTTTTCTCAAAACTTCTTGAACCTTCGGGTAATGAGTGCCATCTCTTCATCTTGCTCTTCATTTTTAGTGTCATCAGTTTCTTCATCTGGTGGAGCTATGGATTTGAGGGTGATTGTTCTCTTCTTTTTGACTTCTTCCTCTTGGTGTTGTTTCATGCTCAGCTCATGTGTCATCAATGATCCAAGAAGCTCTTCCAAGGGTAGAATGTTCAAATCCTTGGCTTCTTGGATGGTGGTCACTTTGCCTTCCCAAGTTCTTGGTAAGGACCTGAGAATCTTTCTTACAAGCTCAATGTTAGAATACGACTTACCAAGACTCTTTAAACCATTTATAATATCAGTAAAGCGAGTAAACATTTCAGTTATAGACTCATCATGCTTCATTTTAAATAATTCATATTTATGCACGAGCATGTTAATTTTGGACTCCTTTACTTGATTAGTTCCTTCATGGGTTACTTCTAATCTATCCTATATTTTTTTAGCAGACAAGCAAGTTAAAATGTGATTAAATTCGTTAGCATCAAGAGCATAATATAGAACATTCATAGCTTTAGTATTTAGTTGGGCCATTTTCTTATCAACCTCATCCCACTCTTTTTCGGGTTTGGCTGATTCCACACCATCAATAATTTTAGTGGGTGTGTGAGGGCCGTTCACTATGATACTCCACATATCATAGTCGAGTACTTGAATGAAGATTTTCATCTGAGCTTTTCAATAGGTATAATTGGACCCATTGAAAAGTGGAGGTCGGTTAGTGGACTGCCCCTCGGCTAGAGAAGTGCCAACTTGAGTTGCCATAGATCTTTGGCTCTTTGATTGGTTAGATCAAAGTAGGGCTAGAGCACCGGGCTCTGATACCACTTGTTGCCCAGCTATGCAACCCAAGAGGGTGGGGGGTGAATTGGGTTTCTAAAAATTTTAAACTTAACTTAGGTCTTATGAAAAATATTTAACAATAGCTAAATAAATAGGGAGAGTATAGTTGATTCAAGGCTAATGATTAAAAGCAAGAATATAAGAGAATAAAAAAGTTCTAGAGAAGAGCAATTAGGCACAACACAAATAAAAGGATTTATAGTGGTTCGGTGCCAACCTTGCACCTACATCCACTCCCCAAGCTCCTACTTGGGAATTCCAATCCACTAACTTGTATTCAACCTGAATACACACGTCGAAAACTCCGACTCTAGCTATCCCAAGCTAGTCCATTTGTTTTTCGGTACAAGCCAACCCAATACACTCCGATTCAAAGTTCGGATCAACCTTCTCTTATTTTGGAACCCTCCAAAATAAAAAATAATAACTCAAACAGAGTATAACAAACAATAGCACAGAAAATACAAAAGAAGCTCCTTTAATGAGTGAATGAGACTTTAAATACACTTTACTCAAAGAGAAGAAGGCTCTTTTTGATTTTCTCAAGGTGGTTGGAGACTTGAATGTGCACTTGAGGAGTTGGTGAGCTTGAATTAAAGGCTTCTTGAATGCTTTGAGTGAGCTCTTGCTTAGGGCTGAAAAGTTTGTTTGAAATTCTCTTTTCAAAAAATCTCTCTTCTTCATGATTCCCACCTTTTTGTCCCTTTTATAGCTTTAAGAAATGGTGGAGAACAATTTGGGCTGAAATAGAGCCGTTAGACCATATTAAATGAGCATTAAAAGTACTTAAAATAGGTTAAAAACTAGCCATTGCAGAACATTCCCGTCACAGGGGTCGACTCATGGGGTCGACTCATGGGTCGACCTCTGTGGAAAAATATCAGAAAACCAACAGAAAATCAAGGTTCTGTAAATTTGGCCTAAAAACAGCAGAGGTCGACTCATGCCTGGGGGTCAACCCATGGGGTCGACTCACAGACTGTGCCAAGACTGTGCCGGCCAAAAAATCTACATGCCAATCAGCTCATTGTGCCATGAGTCGACTCATGGGTCGACTCAAATTTTCAAACATGGATATCTTTCAAAATACTAGTTCAAAAATAATAAAATTTTCACCAATGGATCACAAATCTTTTGTTCTATCACTTGATGCTTTCAAATCAGAGTTTGGTAAAATTATGATTTTGCCCCTGAAAACTAATAAGTCTTTTTCAAGCAAAAATCATTAGTACTCTTTCAAATGCTTTGTAATCATCAAAATCAATCCAAGGAGCAACACAGCTACGTCCACTCCCCAAGCTCTTACTTGAGAATTCAAATCCACTAGACCGTATTCAATCCGAATACAACATCGAAACCTCCGACTCTAACTATTTTAAGCTAGAACACTTATTTTTTGGGTACAAGCTAACCCAATCAATCTGATTCAAAGTTTGGATCAATCTTTCCACATTTTGAACCATTCCAAAACAAAAAATAAACTCAAAAATAGAGTATAACAATTAATCACATGAAAATATAGATGTAGCTCCTTTAATGAGCAAATAAAACTTTAAATATACTTTACACAATAAGAACGAAGCTCTTCTGATTTTTCTCAAGATGGTTGAAGATTTGAATGAGCTCTTAAGGGGTTGGTGAACTTGAAATAAAAGCTTCTTTAACTTCAAGAGGGCTCTTGCTTAGGGTTAAAATGAATGCTTGAAGAACCTTTGCAAAACCTCGTTGATTCCCTCTTTTAAGTGCCTTTTATAACTTCAAATAATGGTGGAGAATAATCTGAGCTGAAATAGAGCCATTAGAGCATATTAAATGGGTATTAAATGCAGCCAAAATGAGCTAAAAACTAGCCATTGCGGAGTTTTTCCGTCGCAGAGATCAACTCATAGGGTGACTCATGCATAGGGGTCGACTCATGGGGTGACTCATGCACAGGGGTCGACTCATGGGGTCAGCTCATATGGCACAGAACAGAAATTGACAGTTTTATATCTTTGGCTTGCACAGCAACAGAGGTCGATTCATAGGGTCGACTCATGTATAGGGGTCGACTCAATTGGGTATGCCAGCTAAAAATAACATGCTGTTCAGCCCCTTTTGACATAGTAGACTCATGGGATCGACTCAAATTTATAAACATGATTTTTTTTCAAAATACACATCCAAAAATATTGAAATTGCCTCCAATAGATTACAAATCTTGTGTTCTTGCTCTTGAGGCTTCCAAATCAGAACTTGATAAAATTATGATTTTATCCTTGAAATACAATAAATCTTTTTTCAAACCAAAATCATTAGTAACCCCCTCAAATACTTTGTAATCATTAAAATCAATTCAAGGAGCAACAATCTCTCTTTTTTTGATGATGACAAAATACTTGAGCAAAAGCATATATAAAGCGTTGAACATGAATTTCAAATTTATGAAGATGCATCACTTCAATATCATAGCCAAGTATTTGAACGAAATGCATCATAAGCAGTTTGAAGATCAATTTGAAATTTGCTTATAAGTTCATTTGTTTTGAAAATTAGATAAAAAAGGAGCTGATGATTTTAGTTCTTTGACACATTTGCTTAACAATTTTGATTATTACTAATTTTTTTATTATTCATTTCTTTATTACTTATTGCTCAAATTCGATTTTGATTCTCTACTTTTCCTTTTTGACAACATCAATTAAGATTCTCTACTCCTCCTTTTAAAGAATCTTGAAAGGATAAATTTTCTTTACTCTCCCTTTTTGATAGCATCAATTAAGATCTTAAGGGACTTTAAGGATAGAGAAAAGAAAAGAAAGATGACAAAAAGGATATATTTTCTTTACTCTTCCTTTTTGATACCATATTTTACTTCTTTAGCCCCCTTCTTTGATTACTTATTTCTTTACTCTCCTTCAACATAGCAAACATAAAGGATATATCAATTTGCTCATCTAGAAGATATTGCAATTCATAGTATTTCTCAGCACTAATATGAGTTATTTTTCATATCTCATAATTAAAATAATTCAATTTGATCACATTCATAGACATTCATTGAAAGTCAAAGCACAAATATATATATATATATTCAAAAGTGATTAAATATAAAAGGTGTCCCAATACACATGAGTCAACTCAAAATACAAAAGTCATGGATAGAAATTATCCAAGAGTTAATTAGCCAACAAATACAAGGCTCATAAGATAGATCCTAGACATAGGAGACAAACTAATCTAGATCTAATAGATATCATGGCTAGAGGGATCAGAATCTGAAGAATCAGAGATAGGGTGAGGAGATGTAGGATCAAGTCCACGAGCACGACCTCGACCACGTCTACCTCGGCCACGGGTAGAGGTACCAGCACGAGTAGAGGGGTGAGAGGATCTTAGAGCCTGAGAAGCTATGGACTGTGCTATAAGAGAAAGCCTGATGGTGTCCAAAAGATCCAAGACTCTTGATACAGACTGCATCAGGGTACTGAACTGAGTAGAAGCATTCTCACCAGAGCCCCTGATCTCTCTCCTCAAGAAGTCAAAGCCACTCTCTAAAACTCCTCGAAGTCTAGCTGCCTCTGCAGATAGGTCTGAGACCTCTGTGATGTCCTCATGCGGTTGGAGATGGGCTAAAGCTAATACTTGCTCCTGCAAATCTAATACTCTGCCTGTCAATCTCAAAATATATCCCTCAAGCTGCTTAATACATACCGACTGAGCAGTGAGCATCTAGAAAATAGTAGAAATGTGAGGGATCAGAGTCTGGTCTGAGTCATCCTGGGATGTCAATCTCTGAGCAAATACTGAAGTGGCAAACTGCGGAGATAGAATGGAGGCTACATGTTGGGATATCATCTCAATCTAATCATCTGCTAGTCTGAACTCTGAAGGATGTACCCTATTCTCTGACTGTGGAACTGAAGCATGCCTCCTCACAGACTCTAAAGGATCAACCTCGTGATCAGATATAAACTGAATATCTGGGGATGCTCTGTAATCACGAAGAGGTGAAGACGGTCCCTCCTCCTCTGTTCTATCCTCTGCTCTCTCATCAACACCCTTTGTCCAACCGCCATCAGTCTTAGAAAAGCCCATGCGATGCAGTGTGTGGTGGTTGATGGTGTCAGAATGGAATAGTCTAGCAACTACCTCCCCTCAAAATTAACTTCAAACTTTCTAAAAACTAAGGTGAGTGCCATACCAAAAGGCAAGTGAGCCTTGGACCTATTTAGGATTTTCCTCATGGCCTCAAACATCAATGCTGGAAGGTTCAGGGGGGGTTTGGGTGATCACATGGTACATAATGCAAATGTTTCTACCAGATAGAAGGTCATGTCTACCACTCCTAGGGACGAACAGTTTGGTTACCAAGTGATGTAACAGCCTCATCTCAATAGAAAGAATTTTTGCTTCCAATTTATTTAGACTTCCAGTATAGGTTCTTCCTAAGATAACATTAATTCTTTCTTCTTTAATAGGGAGCTCCATATTGGTATAACTTTCACAAGGCAAATGTAGTATCTGTCCCAAATGTACTAGATCAAGAATAACATCAATACTTTTACTATAGATTTCACTGTTCCATTGCTATAGCTCAAATTTAAGTAAAATTTTTGACTAGATCGACATAAGTATTTTTCTTTAAAGAGCAGTAAAATTTCCATCCTTGATACTTAATCTTCGATCCAATAGTAAATCCTTCTTTTTTGAAAAACTTGAAATCAATATTTTTTTCATGTTTCACTTTTCGGTCAGAGAGAGTTACCTTGCTTGGGCTGATTGGGGACTGAGTGGAAGCTGAAGCAGGACCTGGAGCAAGGATTGGAGCAGGAGAGGGCTCGACTGCTAATCTCTTTCTGTGCACACTCTCTTTCAACCCATGAATGGATTTTCTTCTTTACGGTAGCTTCATTTTGGGAGCCATTAGGTCAAGAGAGACTTGAAAGGAGCTTAGGAGACTAAATGTGAGGTGGAGAGGAAAGGATTTGAGGAGTTAAATCACCAGTTTGGAGAAGAGGGGATGATTCTAGGGCAAGCTCAAACTGCCCCAAATGAAGAAGGAAGAGGAGAGGAACTTGGTTCCTAAACGGGCGATTTGAAGAGTGAAAATCGGTGAGAGGAGATATTTAAGAGAAATCTTTGGTTTGAGGGAGAAGAGATGGAGAGCATTTAGTTCGATGGGAGGAAGAAGACGAAGGACTGAGTCGGCTCAAGAAAAAATTTTCAATAAGAAGAGAGCACCCGAAGGATTTTGACAAAATTACAAGTTTACCCTAAGGTCGACCCTGGGGGTTGACTCATGGCACAGAAAAATTCAAAAGAATGATGGGATAATTTTGAAAAAATTTGAAACTCTGAGAGAAGGATGTTTACCCAACTATTGATTATGTGAATGATAATTTTGAGCTTTTGAGCTCTTAAGAAAAATAAGAATTGAGCTCAATAGATTTGGTTCAATGAATTTATAGCATTAAGAATTTGAAATCAGAGAGATACTTAAGCTGATGGATCAAGGATTCCTAGTTCTCTCCTAATTTCATAAAATCTATCTTCACTTAAGGTCTTAGTAAAGATGTCAGCCAATTATTTTTTAGTACAAACATAATCAAGAATTATATCTTTATTTTGGACATGTTCTCTTATGAAATGATGTCTAATTTCAATATATTTTGATCTAGAATGCTGAATTAAATTTTTAGTTAGATTTATAGCACTAGTGTTATCACATCTTATGGGAGTGTCATTGAGTTTGATGCCAAAGTCCTTATGTTATTGCTTAATCCACAAGATCTGAGCACAACAACTTTCGGCTGTAATATATTTGACCTCGACCGTAGACAGTGCTACCGAGTGTTGCTTCTTGCTAAACCAAGAGATTAAGTTAACTCTAAGAAATTGACAAGTTCCACTATTACTTTTTCTATCTAATCTACATCCAGCAAAATCGGCATCTGAATATCCTATCAAGTCAATTAATGAGTCTTTAGAATACCATAGTCCTAGAGTTTGTATACCGTTTAAGTATCTAAAGATTCTTTTAACTGCATTCAAGTGTGATTCTTTTGGATTTGATTGAAAGCGAGTACAAAGACAAACACTAAACATAATATCTGGTCTACTAGCAGTTAAATACATAGAGAACCAATCATGCCTCTATAAAATTTTAAGTCTATATTTTTACCTCCTTCATCTTTGTCAAGCTTACATGATGGGCTCATGGGTGTACCAATTGCTTTCGAGTTCTCCATTATAAATCTTTTGAGTAGTTCTTTTGTGTACTTACTTTGGGTGATGGAGATTCCTTCCTTTATTTGTTTGATTTGGAGTCCGAGAAAGAATATAAGTTCTCCCATCATGCTCATCTCGAACTCTCTTTGCATGAGCTTAGCAAAATCTTGACAAAGAGTTTTATTAGTAGATCCAAAAATAATGTCATCAACATATATTTGTATAACTAATATATCATTTTGATTTTTTTTAATGAAAAGGGTTGTGTCTATATTTTCTCTTGAAAAATTATTGTTAAGCAAAAATTTGCTTAGCCTTTCATACCAAGCCCTAGGTGCTTGTTTCAAATCATATAATACTTTGTTTAATTTAAAAACATGATTAGGAAAAGCATGATTTTCAAAATCTGGAGGTTGTTCTATATAAACTTCTTCAGCAATATATTCATTTAGAAAAGTACTTTTGACATCAATTTGGAATAACTTAAAATTCATAAAGCAAGCATATGCAAGTAAAAGTCTAATTGCTTCTAATCTAGCAACAGGTGCAAAGGTCTCATCAAAATCAATTCCTTCTTCTTGATTATAATCTTTTACAAATAATCTCACTTTATTTCTTATCACATTTCTATGTTCATCTAATTTATTTTGTATACCCATTTTATGCCAATTATTGAATAATTTTTAGGTCTTGAAACTAAAGTCCATATATTATTTCTTTTAAATTGATTAAGTTCTTCTTGCATTGTATTTATCCAATTATAATCTTTTTCAGCTTCATCTATGATTTTAGATTCAAGATGAGAGACAAAAGGAAAATGATTGAATGCATCTCTAAGTAAAGAGCGAGTTCTTACACCATGTGTAGGATCATCAATGATTAGTTTCTTGGGATGATTGTGATCATACCTCCATTCTTTGGGTAGATCATTTGTACCTAGAGGTTGTTCTTGTTGTTCTTCACCTTCCTCATCCTATTTGTCTTCATGTTCTTCATCATCTTGAATGGTTGAGTCTTTTAGAGTGATCTCTTTCATCCCTTCTATAAGAGGATCTGTATCATCAATACCTTCATTCTTCCTTAAAGGAAGATCGTTAGTTTCATCAAAAATAACATGTATTGACTCTTCTACTATTAAAGTTCTTTTGTTGAAAACTCTAAAAGCTTTGCTAGATGAGGAGTAATCAAGAAAAATCACTTCATCGAATTTTGCATCAAATTTTTATAGTCTTTCTTTACCATTGTTCAAAATAAAACATCGACAACCAAAAATATGAAAATATGTAATGTTTGATTTTCTTTCTTTCCAAAGCTCATAAGAAGTTTTCTTTAAAATTGATCTAATTAAAGCATGATTTAATATGTAACATGTCGTGTTAATTACTTCCGTCCAAAAATATCTTGGAAGGTTGCTTTCACATAGCATGGTACGGACCATTTTTTCAAGAGTTCTATTTTTTGTTTCTACTATCCCATTTTGTTGGGGTGTCCTAGGTGCTGAAAAATTATGGTCAATAGTTTTTTATCATAAAATTTTTTAAAATCTTGATTTTTAAATTTGGTTCCATGATCACTTCGAATATTTTGAATTGAAAAACTTTTTTCATTTGTGACTTTTCGATAAAATTTTAAGAAAACATGAAAAGTTTTATCCTTATGTGCTAAGAAGAAAATCCATGTAAAACGAGAGAAATCATCAATAATCACAAAATCATATCGTTTTTCATCTAGACTAGTAGTTCTAGTGGGTCCAAATAAATCCATGTGCAATAGTTTTAATGGCCTAGAAGTTGAAATAATATTTTTAGATTTGAATGAGACTCATGTTTGTTTACCTATTTGGCATGCATCACAAATTCTATCCTTTTCAAAATTCAATTTGGGTAAGCCGATAACCAATTCCTTTTTAATAAGTTTTGAGAGTGAGTGCATGCTAATATATGCAAGCCTACGATGCCAAAGCCAACTAGTCTCATTAATCTTGGTATTCAAGGCTACTAGGCATGCATGTTTATTTTGAAAAGATCATTCAAATCTACCATATAAACAGTACCATGTCTGTGCCCAACAAATTTAATGCCTTCATTAATAGGACTAGTTATAACATAAATTGAAGATTCAAAAATGACTTTGTATCCTTTATCAGAAAATTGACTGATGCTTAATAAATTATGTTTTAAACCATCTACTAATAAAATATTTTCAATATACTTGGAGGGAGTAATACCAATGTTACCTATACCGATGATCTTTCCTTTGCCATTGTCTCCAAAGTTGACCATCCCTCCATTTTTAGTATCGAGTGTGATGAATTAAGATTCATCACCAGTCATGTGTCTTGAGCATCCGCTATCAAGATACTAACTTTGGTTTGCTCCTTGGGATGCAAGACACACCTATATACAAGAATCAAGTTTTGACTTTAGGTATCCATATTTTCTTGGGTCCTTTTTGGTTTGTCATAATGGTTCTTTTTGGAACCCATATTTTTTTTATATTGAAATTTTCAGATTTATTAGAAAAATATGAATAGAATTTGTGTCCTATTCTACCACATTTAAAGTAAGTTATATTTAAAAACTTGTTGTATGATGAGTTTACAAAGATATTTTTCAAAAATTTTTGTTTCTTTAAAGGGTTATATCCAAGATCGATTTTATCATAAATGGCCTTTTGATTGTCAAGTATCATGTGAAGTTTATTTGAACTTAAAGTGAACTTTTCAACCATTGGTTTTAACTTGGCAATCTCATTTTTTAAGTTTAAATTTTCTTGAGACAGGATTGATTTTTCATTTGAAATACTCTCATTTTCTTTTAGTAAAGATTGATTTTTTGATTTTAATTCTTTGTTCTTTATCCCTAGCTTCTTTAGTTCATCAATTAGATCATAAAATACTTCATGAAGTTCTTCAAAGGTAAAGCCAATAAGAGTTTCAATATTTACCTCATTTTCATATGCCATAAGGCACAAGTTGGCTTGTTCATTTGAGTCTTCTTCTTCGAAACTTGACTCATCACTTTCGCTCCATGTAGCCATCATGACCTTCTTCTTATACTTCTTGGGATCCTTCTTCAGTTGTGGATATTTAGACTTAAAGTGTCCCAGTTTCTTGCATTCATAACAAATAAGGGGTTGCTCCTTATCCTTCTCTTTGCTATGTTTCCTTTTTGTAGGTGGCCTCTTCCTCATTCCTTGTCTTCTTTTCTTCAAGAACTTCTTAAACCTTCTAGTAATGAGGGCCATTTCTTCATCTTGCTCTTTATTTTCTGTATCATCAGATTCTTCATCAGGTTGAGCAGTGAATTTGAGGGCGATTATCCTCTTCTTTTTGACATCTTCTTCTTGGTGTTGTTTCATGCTTAGCTCGTAAGTCATCAGTGATCCTAGAAGCTCCTCCAAGGATAAGATATTCAGATCTTTGGCTTCTTGGATTGCGGTTACTTTGGCCTCTCAAGTTCTTGGTAAAGACTTAAGAATCTTTCTTACGAGATCACTATTAGAATAAAACTTACCAAGACTTTTTAGATCATTAATACTATTAGTAAAATGAGTAAACATCTCAGTTATTGATTCATCATACTCCATTTTAAAAAGTTCATATTTATGCACAAGCATGTTAATTATTAATTCCTTCACTTGATTAGTTCCTTCATGAGTTACTTCTAATCTATCCCATATTTTCTTAGCTGACATGCATGTTGAAATATGATTAAATTCATTAGCATCTAGAGCACAATACAAAATATTCATGGCTTTAGTATTTAGTTGAGCCATTTTCTTATCAACCACGTCTCATTCTTTTTCGGGTTTTGTTGATTCCACACCATCAATTATTTTAGTGGATGTGTGTGGTCCATTTATTATGATACTCCACATATCATAGTCTCATGCTTGAATAAATATTTTCATTCGAGCTTTCCAATAGGTATAATTTGATCCATTGAAAAGTAGAGGTCGGTTTGTGGACTGTCCCTTGGCTAGTGAAGTGCCAACTTGAGTTGCCATAGATCTTTAGCTCTTTGATGGTTAAATCAAAGTAGGGCTAGAGCATCGAGCTCTGATACCACTTGTTGTCCAGCTATGCAACCCAAAGGGGGGGTGAATTAGATTTTTAAAAGTTTAAAATTAACTTACAACTATGAAGATTATTTAACAATGAGCAGGATAAATACAGAGAGTAAAATTTATGCAAAGTGTAGAAGTTAGATGCAAGAATGCAAGAAGATAAGAAAATTTAAAAGGAGAGCAAGTAAGCACAACACAAACAAAAAGATTTATAGTTGTTCGATGCTAATCTTGCACCTACATCCACTCTCCAAGCTCCTACTTCAGAATTCAAATCCACTAAACCGTATTCAATCCGAATACAATGTTGAAACATCCAACTCTAGCTATTCCAAGCTAGAACACTTGTTTCTTAGGTACAAGCCAATCCAATACAATCCGATTCAAGATTCGGATCAACCTTTCCACATTTTGAAATCCTTCCAAAATAAAAATCAACTCAAAAATAGAGTATAATAGTTAATTACACAGAAATACAGATGTAGCTCCTTTAATGAGCAAATAAAGCTTTAAATATACTTTACACAATAAGAATGAAGCTCTTCTAATTTTTCTCAAGGTGGTTGAAGACTTGAATGAGCTCTTGAGGGGTTGGTGAACTTGAAATAAAAGCTTCTTTAACTTCAAGAGGGCTCTTGCTTAGGGTTGAAATGAATGCTTGAAGAACCTTTTCAAAACCTCATTGATTCCCTCCTTTAAGTGCCTTTTATAACTTTAAATAATGGTGGAGAGTAATCTGGACTGAAATAGAGCCATTGGAGCACATTAAATGGACACTAAATACAGCCAAAATGAGCTAAAAATCAGCAATTGCAGAGTTTTTCCATCATAGGGGTCGACTCATAGGGTCGACTCATGCACAGGGGTCGACTCATGGGGTCGACTCATGCACAGGGATCGACTCATAAGGTCAGCTCATATGGCGTAGAATAGAAATTGACAGTTCTATATCTTTGGCTTGCACAGTAACAGAGGTCGACTCATGCATAGGGGTCGACTCAATTAGGTGTGCCAGCTAAAAATAACGTGCCGTTCAGCCCATCCCTTTTGACATGAGTCGACTAATGGGGTCGACTCAAATTTATAAACATAATTTACTTTCAAAATACACATCCAAAAATATTAAAATTGCCTTCGATAGATTACAAATCTTTTGTTCTTGCTCTTGAGGCTTCCGAATTAGAACTTGATAAAATTATGATTTTGCCCCTGAAATATAATAAATTTTTTTTCAAGCCAAAATCATTAGTAACCCCATCAAATACTTTGTAATCATCAAAATTAATTCAAAGAGCAACAACATCACAGCATCAGATGTTGCGAAGGAAGCTGTGTGGCTGAGAAAATTCATCATTGAGCTCGAAGTAGCACCCTCCCTCGATGGTCCGATCCTGCTCTACTGCGACAGTACTAGTGCCATTGCTCAGATGAAGGAACCCAAAGCACACCAGCAGATGAAGCATATTTTGCACCACTTTCACCTGATCTGAGAGATCGTGGATCGAGGTGACGTCGACCTTCAGAAGATCGATGGAAAGGAGAACCTGGCCGACCCCTTCACTAAAGCCCTGGCGATAAAGGAGTTTGACAATCATAAGTCGAAGATGGGTATTAGATACTGTGTTGAGTGGCTTTAGAATAAGTGAGAGTTGTTGAGAAATATATCCCAAAAGTCAATCGTCAACTTATTGACGGTTGAGCAATCTTGTATTGTAATTGATTTGTTAATAAATAAAATATATTTTTGATATTTTCATCATAAGTTTTCATCTTCTAATGAATTCTGTTGTTGTGATGAAGTTCTTAGGACTATTTAGGTTCAATAAAGAGAAAATTTATCGATTAGTTCTTAAAACTGTTCACGACCAAATGATGGGCTGTTAATAAGGACGATAGCTTCTATCGAGCATAGGTCGCTGTAGGCCATATGGGTTGGTTATCCTTTTAATCAAGAAGTGTGGAGATACTGATATGGCATACAGATGAGATGTAAGGGTACATCATCATGGAACGTGATCAACTCCAGAGCATTCTGCTGTCGAGAATGTCTCTGATGGGATATAGGTATAAGTATCCTTTAGACATGAGATCGCCTCAGTGACTTGCAAGCAACTCACTATGCTTTAGTACTGGACTAACTGAATTTTTAATTCAGTGATGGAAGGCTTCTAGGTACAGTCAAATACTTGCTAAGTCAGAGTGTGATCAAGATGGAATTGACCACTTCAAGAGTTGGAGAAGAATGAGTCGCTGTATTTCAATTTAGCAAAATCTTGGCCAGGATAATCCATCAGATGGATTTGATATTTTGAAATACAATGTGAACAACCTAATCAGAGTTGACAGTTGAACTCTGAGGTATCCTATGAGCATTTTGGTCAAGGAGATGAATTATTTGGAAACTATATCCGTATGGGTTCTAAGGATATTGTTCTACACATTCGATCTATCCAGCCATTGAGTACCATTGCTAGATGGTCACTTCAATTGGTATAAAAATTTATTTTTATGCTACCGACTTAGGTTTGGACCTATGAGGTCACACACATTAGAGTTCATGATCCGATTGGATGGTTGATCAACGATTAAGAATCGTTCTAGGGTTAAACGATCAATACGATTGATATTTAACCTAGTGCAAGTATTGCAAGAGGATCGATTAGTAATTCGATTGCTAATTAATTTAATTTGATGAAACCAATAGACTGAGATTAAGTATAATTAAATATAATTTAATTAGATTTGATTTAGGCTTGATTGGATCAAGTCCAATTAGTTTATTGGATAAGCCAAGTGCAAGAAAAAATTAGTCTTAGTCTAATTAGGACTTGGATCAACCTAATTTCTAATTTGATTAGAAAATTAAATCAGATTTAAATCTAATTTAATCTGATTAAATTAGGTTTTTAATTGGATTAAGATTTATTTTAATTGGATTGATTTGATTTTGATTTGATTTGATTTGAGAAATCAAATTTGAACAAGTCATAGATTGAATCCTAGTAAGACTAGGATTCCACCTTGCACCACCTTAGCCCCCCAGCCCACTCTCTCTTATTTTATGCAATAAAACCTTCTCTCCCAGGCCTTCACACATGCCCAAATCTTTTTTCTCTTTCTCTCTTATATGGAATGTGGTTGTGGACCAAGTCAAAGTAGGAATTAGTTTGGATTTCAAATTCTATGAGATAGAATTTTAGGAAACCAAAACTCTTTCCTTATGGCACTGATTTTATCCAATTTTTTTTTGAAATTTTTGTGATTTTTATGATACATATTATACACCCTTTGCTGGTGGTCCATGGTAGAAAAATAAGGAAGGGGTGCCCAGGAGTTGAGCACTTGTCTTGCCCTGTTTGGATTTTTCTTGACTAGGTATTTGACCTAGACAAGGACTCTTCATATCTCATTATTTAAAATAAATTTCTTCTTTAGATTTTTATGGATTACAGAGCTTTGAGAGACCTTTGGGGCATATGAAAATCATGGAGAAAGAGTATTGGGGCATGGAGATATAATAGACACAAAACTATGCGTCTGGATTAGAGCAAAGAGAAGAAGAAGAGGGTCTTCTTCTAGGGTTGCTGTGTTCACCTCTTTCCTTCCTCCATCTATGAGTTTTCTGAGAGTGTCTCACATCTAAAAGTCCTTCTCCTACTTCTCATCTTTGGAAGAGTCCAAATCAAGAAGAAGTATCTGATCGACCATCAAAGAAGGATCAGCACAGTACTAGCATACTGTGCTGATTTCCTGGACCAGAACTTCTGATCATGATTCGTGGGCTCGCAACATCATCCTCAAGCCTGATCAGCAAAGTTAGAATGTCTAACTTGCAAGGTAATAGATCTGATCTATTATATTTTACATACATTAGATGTACTATAGAAACATGTTAATATGATCAACATGTAGTTCTTGCTTTTTATATTTTAATTTCTGATTTAATGCCATATAATAATCATATAATAGGATCTTAGATCTAAGGAATCTCTGATTTTATAAGATAAATTTTGATTTATTTTAGTCTTCCACTGCCTGATCTTGAAAAAGTTTCAAGATCTAATCCTGAAACCCTAGATCTGGTTCCTTCATAGGATTGGGATCCAATTTAATTTGTCTGCAATTGCTTGACATAAACCAAACACTCTTAAACCCTAAGATAAGAGGATTTCGGCTTATGCTAGTCTATATCTCATATGAAGTTATTGCGACTGATTAATTCAAAATCCAGCTCAGAACATAACAAGAGTCTTAAGAGCATAATCCTAAAAGGAGACTGACAGACTTGCAAACCCCATCGTGGATCGAACTATATCTAATAAAGTTAATTCCAATAAGAAAGAATCCTATTCTCTTCTAGATATGTCAAAAACTCATTGGAAAGGCATTCTTCTCTTTGGACTGACCAAAGAATTTTAATACTCTTCTCAATTTATTTTTTTATTTTATTAAAGAATTATTTAAATATTTTAATAATCCAAATTTATGGCAACATATTCATAGATCTAATACATCAATATATATCAGACTCAGAATATATTAGCTTGTTCACCTTTTCTAGTAAAAGATAACTTAGGCATCTTACTAAAGAGATATGATTGATAGATTGACAATGATTCATA
>NW_027332424.1:7573775-7656275 GCF_000442705.2 Elaeis guineensis
TTGCCATGTTTGGATAAGCCTTGACTAGGTGTTTGACCTAGACAAGGACTCTATCATATCTCTCTATATAAGATGAGTTTCATGAAATTTTAAGGAGAGATAGATATTTGAGAGACCTTTCTGCCATCCAAAAATCAGAGAGAAATACCTTTGGGTCGTGGAGATATAAAAGATGAAAAGTTTGGGTGTCTAGAGAGAAAAACGTGAAGAAGAAGAGGGTCTTCTTCTAGGGTTTTTTTTCATATCTTTCCTCCTCCATCTTGAGTTTCCTGAGAGTGTCTCAGATCTCCTCCTCTTTCTACTTTTTCATCTTTGGAAGAGTCCAAATCAAGAAGAAGGAGGCACCTGATCAACCATCAAAGAAGAATCAGTGCAGTACTAGCATACTGTGCTGATTTCCTGAAGCAGGACTTCTGATCGAGATTCGTGGGCTCGTGTGGACGACTCCTAGAGGCCGGACGCGTGTGCGGCTTACAACATCATCCTTAAGCCCGGATCAGCGAGGTTAGAGCGTCTAACTTGCAAGGTAATAGATCTGATCTATTATTTAATACATACTTAGATGTAGCTAGTATAGAAATATGTTGATATGATCAACATGTAGTTCATACTATATTTATATATATTTTAATTTTTGATTTAATGCTATGTAATAATCATGTAATAGAATCTTAGATCTAGGGATTTTCTGATCTTAGAAAATAAATTTTGATTTATTTTAGTCTTCCGCTGTATGATCTTGAAAAAGTTTCAAGATCTAACCCTGAAACCCTGGATCTGGTTCCTTCAATTGGTATCAGAGCCAGGTTCTTTATTACATGATTATTTATACATGCTTAGATTATTTTTTAGATTAGATCTAATTTATAATCTGATTATTAAATCTGAAATTAAAATTTTAGATCAATCACAAACTGCAAGGTTGTCTTGCTGTAAGGTTTACCCCTTACAGTGCAAAGGTTGTCCTAGTTTGTGTAGATCTATCTTTAATCATAAATTTGTTAGATATGATCTAGATTAAATTTATGATTTATTAGATTTAAAAGATGTTTAAATCTGAAATAAAATCTCTTTGTTAATAATTTTTATGCAAAGAAATTATTTAAAGTTGAAATTGTTTCAATTACATGAACCTGTTTAGATTAGATCTAAAGTAGTTTCATGTTTATTTCACTTGCATCTTGATTATAAATCAAACATGCAATATGATTGGTAGAATCATATTGTAAAATTATTTTACAAATATGAAAATTATTTTTTGAAAAGCCGAACCCAACCCTCAGCCCAAAAACTTAATTAAGAATTAAGAAGTTGTTTGATTAGGTTCTAGGATTGTGAATTGAAGAACCTAAGACACAAATCATAACACATTGGGTTAATGGGTTAGTGGAAATTAGGTCCATTAATTGGGTTAGACCTGTGGTTAGATTAAAGATGGACTTAATTAGAGAATTGGACTAAATCTAATCAATTGTTGTCTTAGATTAGGTCAAGGATTCTCTAGATCAATTACAATAGTTGTAGTTGGTCAAGTCCATGTCTTTAACGAGAACCAAATGGACTTGATTCTTGGCTAAGCGGTCTAGCACGAACTGTTAGGTTGATCTAATCGAAACTAATTAAACCAGTTGGTGTCTAAGGTAAACCAGACCGGTGGTTTTTAATTGGGAGCCCGCTTACCTGGCCATTCATGATGGTGTCTAAGGCAAGTTTTGGCAGACCCTCCCACTGATCGAACTTACCTGGCCTCTTGGTGAAATTATGTTTTGATCGGATCACTTGACTATTCGAGCTGACCCATGTCAGCTAGGTAAATCAGTGTGACTGATTTAGGTGCTCCTAGACCAGCCCTTTTAATGGTCTCCCTTAAGCTGACTTGGTGAAGTCAGTGGGAGGATCATGATAAGCTGGTTCATCTGACATCATCCTCTATATTATTTAATCCTCTAAAATTATTAGGTCCTTAAAATGATAAAGTTATGGAGATAACTGAGTCATAGCCTCCCATTAAGGTGTTTGATAATGAGTCCATGAACTCAATAATCATTGCAGACCCAAAGGCCTGGTGCTTGTTGACTAATGGAATTATCACTCATCATATGATTACTTGGAAGTGTCTCTCTAATGGTGGTTAGGTGAGCCAACCAAAGTTGGGCTTAATCATTCGTTGGTTAGATACACCAAGTATGATCATGTTAATGGTTGGACCTAACCGGATCCTTACAGTGGAGGCCAAAGCCTACTGATTAGGTTTCTGGGGCAAAATTAAAATTACTAGAAATTGTTTAGAAAAACAATTGGTTATGAACCTACCCTTAGATGTACATGGGTTGGCCAACCAAAGTTGGGCTTGTGTGCAGTCTAAGTGGATTCTAGTACCCGCTAAGGAATTAGGGTAATTCCTCGAATTGAAGGTAGAGGCTACCAATTCGAATAAAATAGTGGGAGAAACCTTTTGATTAAAGTCCAAATCTTTAGGTTTAATGAATCAATTACTAATTAGGTTATGGTTCTCCTTTGTGCAAATATGGCCACTTCCCTATCGCTCTGATCATTGTTGGACAATGATAAGTTGGTGGGACCCAACTTCGGTAGCTGGTACCAAAAGTTGAAGATAGTCCTGGAGCATGAACGGATCTTATATGTGATAATAGATCCTGCACCTGAGGAGCCAGCTGTCAATGCACATGGAACAATCAGAGACACTTACCAGAAGTGGCTCAGTGATCAGACTACGGTGCACTGTATCATGCTGGCTATCATGAGCGACGAGTTCAGTCGCAGATTCGAGACGGCTCAGCCAAAGGACAAGCTTCAAGTGTTGGAGGATGCCTTTGGCACACCCGATGACGTGGAGAGGCACAAGACTAGTTGTGCCATCTTCAATGCCAAAATGCGGGATGGTGCCTCTGTCACTGATCATGTATTGTACATGATCGAGCTGATAGAATGATTGAGCAAGCTCGACTTTTCCTTGCATGAGCAGCTTGGGAAAGATGCAATACTGAACTCGCTGCCCAAGTCTTATCTCCCATTCCTCACTCATTATAGAATGACAAAGCCTGAAGAGAACTACCATGGGTTACTGGGGTTGCTTCAGAACTTTGAGAAGGATCACCAACTTCACAAGGAGTCGGTGAACTTAGTGGGAGGTTCATCTTCTGGTTCTCGATCCTTTGAGAAAGGGAAGAAGAACAAGAAGAAGAAAGTAAAGAAGGTGCAAGTTCAGGCTAGGACAACTGTGCAGTGTCAGACCAAAAAGATCAAACCCGATAAGAGTCAAGCTGAATGCTTCTTTTGCAAGAAGTGGGGGCACTGGAAGAGGAACTGTCCCCAGTACATTGCCTCCCTAGACCCGAACAGGCAGAGAAAGCAGCAAGTTGTTGCTGGGCAAGGTATTTATATGATAACTCCTTGCAATTTCTCTATTTGTGATATAACTGACTGGGTATTGGATACCGGTAGCCCTTACCATATTTGCAATTCGTTGCAGGGGTTGCAGGTCAGTAGGAGATTCGAGCAAGGCGAGAGGTTCCTGAACGTTGGAGATGGAAGACCAGTTCCAGTTCTAGCATTAGGAATCTTGAAACTTGTATTTGAATCCCATATCGTTGTTCTTAATGATTGTCATTTCTGTCCCAGTTTCTTTTTAAATGTCATTTCTGTAGGCCTTCTGGCCAAAAATAATTATGAAATTTCAATAAAGAAATAAATTTGTAATATCATTGAGAATGGTGTTACCATTTTTTGTGGACATTTGAACAATGGTGTGTATATGTTATCACAACCTGTTAATGTAGTCTATTCAACTGGCAAGCACCCTAGATTAGATAGTGTGTCAGATATCTACTTATGGCACTGTAGGCTAGGTCATATAAACAAGAACAGAATAAACAGGTTGACTCAAGAGGGAATCCTCGAAGTAAGTGATTGTGAATCACTTCCAACCTGTGAGTCCTGTCTTCTTGATAAAATGACCAAGTCACCTTTTACTGAAAAAGGTGAGAGAGCTACTGAGCTCTTGGGCCTAGTACATACTGATGTATGCGGACCCATGAGCACCAGTGCTAGAGGTGGATATTTCTACTTCATAACTTTCACGGATGACCTATCCCGATATGGATATGTCTATCTGATGAAACATAAGTCGGATTCATTTGAAATGTTCAAACGATTCCGAAGTGAAGTAGAAAAACAAACTGGGAAGAGTATTAAAACTCTTCGATCTGATCGAGGAGGAGAATACCTTTCTAGTGAATTTCTCACATATCTAGGAGAGAATGAGATTCTCTCCCAATGGACTCCTCCAGGAACACCACAGCATAATGGTGTGTCTGAAAGGAGGAATCGGACTCTGTTAGACAGGGTCCGATCCATGATGGGTTTTGCTAGCTTGTCGATATCCTTCTGGGGATATGCACTCGAATCGACTTGTTATCTATTAAATAGGGTTTCAAGTAAGTCTGTAATTAAGACTCCATATGAGATATGGACAGGACGTAAGCCAGCACTTTCACACCTTAGGGTCTGGGGGTGCCCGGCCTATGTCAAATGATTAGTCACAGACAAACTTGGACCTAGGTCTGACAAATGCTCATTCATAGGGTACCCCAAAGAGACAAAAGGATATTTTTTCTACCATGCTGATGAACAAAAGGTGTTCGTCAGCCTTAAGGCAATCTTTTTAGAAAAGGAGTTCCTTGGTGAAGGAACCGTTGCCTCTAAGGTTGAACTTGATGAAGTTCAATAGGTAGAAGGACCGACATCAATAGCTGAACCTGAGTCGGATATGATTAGATCAGATCCAGAGCCCAATATACCTGTACCATTAAGGCGATCCGATAGAGTACCGCATCAGCCGGACAGATACTACGATTTCTTGGTCCGGGACGGTGATCCCATCGAACTTGATGAGAATAATGAGGATCCGATCACCTATATGGATGCTATGCAGAGACCTGATTCCGAGAAATGGCTTGAAGCCATGAAATCCGAAATGGAGTCCATGAAGGTCAACGATGTATGGACATTGGTTGACCCACCTGAAGGGGTTAAACCCATTGGGTGTAAATGGGTCTTCAAAAGGAAGAGGGGTGCAGACGGAAAGGTGGAGACCTATAAAGCCCGTCTGGTTGCCAAGGGGTATCGTCAACGTTATGGTATTGACTATGACGAGATGTTTTCCCCTGTGGCAATGCTCAAATCTATTCGGATAATGCTTGCAATAGCTGCCCATCTGGATTATGAGATCTGGCAGATGGATGTAAAGACAGCTTTCCTGAATGGAGAGCTGACCGAAGAGGTGTATATGATACAACCTGAGGGGTTTACATCCACAGATGAGTCCAAGGTTTGCAAGCTTCAGAGATCCATTTATGGATTGAAGCAAGCTTCTCGGAGTTGGAACATGCATTTTGATAAGGTGATCAAAACGTATGGCTTCATTAAGAATGGAGAAGAGCCCTGCATCTATAAATGGGCAAATGGTCCAGTTGTGGTATTCCTTATCTTGTACATGGATGACATTCTCTTAATCGAGAATGACATCCCCGCACTACAGGGAATAAAAGTTTGGTTGTCATCACAGTTCTCCATGAAGGACTTGGGTGAAGCATCCTACATCCTAGGGATGAAGATCTATAGGGATATATCTAAAAGGATGCTTGGGTTATCCCAGTCCATGTACATAGACACTGTGCTGAAGAGGTTCAGCATGAAAAATTCCAAGAAGGGCTATCTACCGATAGGCCATGGAATTTCTCTCTCTAAGAAGGATTGTCCGACAACTCCTGAAGAGAGAGAGCGTATGAGTAGAGTCCCATATGCTTCAACCGTGGATCTATCATGTACGCCATGATATGTACAAGACCAGATGTGGCATACTCACTAGGAGTAGTGAGTAGATACCAATCTGATCCTGGAGAAGATCACTGGAAAGTGGTTAAAGCCATCCTTAAGTATTTGAGAAATACTAAGGACCAATGGTTGGTTTATGGCGAGTCAGATCTGAAACTTATGGGGTTCACAGACTCCAGCTTCCAATCTGACCATGATGACAGCAGGAGCGTGTCGGATTATATCTTTACTCTGAATGGTAGAGCCATCTGCTGGAAGAGTTCCAAGCAGCATACTGTGGCAGACTCTGTTTGTGAAGCGGAGTATATCGCAGCATCAGATGCCGCGAAAGAAACTGTGTGGCTGAGGAAATTCATCAACGAGCTCGGAGTAGCACCCTCTCTCGATGGTCCAGTCCTGCTCTACTGTGACAGCACTGGTGCCATAGCTCAGGTGAAGGAACCCAAAGCACATCAGCGGACAAAGCACATCTTGCACCGCTTCCACCTGGTCCGAGAGATCATGGATCGAGGTGACGTCGACCTTCAGAAGATCGATGGAAAGGAGAACCTAACCGACCCCTTCACTAAAGCCTTGGCAATAAAGGAGTTCGACAACCACAAGTCGAAGATGGGTATTAGATACTGTGCCGAGTGGCTTTAGGACAAGTGGGAGTTGTTGGAAAATGTGTCCCAAAAAGCCAATCGTCAAGCTGTTGACGGTTGAGCAACCAAGTATTGTAATTGATTTATTAATAAATAAAAAATATTTTGCATTTTCATCATAAGCTTTCATCTTCTAATGAACTCCGTTGTTATGATGAAGTCCTTAGGACTATTTAGATTCGATAAAGAGAGGATTTATCGATTGGTCCTTAAAACTGTTCACGACCAAATGATAGGCTGTTAATAAGGACGACAGCTTCTATCAAGCATAGGTCGCTGTAGGCCATATGGGTTGGTTGTCCTCTTAACCAAGGAGTGTGGAGACACTGGTATGGCATACAGGTGAGATGTAAGGGTACATCATCATTGAACGTGACCAACTCCAGAGCATTCTGCTGTCGAGAATGTCTCTGATGGGATATAGGTATAAGTGTCCCTTAGACTTGAGATCACCTCAGTGACTTGCAAGCAACTCACTGTGCTTTGGTACTGGACTAACTGAATTTCTAATTCAGGGACGGAAGGCTTCTGGGCACAGTCAAGTACTTGCGAAGTCAGAGTGTGATCGAGATGGGATTGACCACTCCAAGAGTTGGAGAAGAATGAGTCGCTGTATTTCAATTTAGCAAAACCTTGGCCAGGGTAATCCATCAGATGGATTTGATATTTTGAAATACAATGTGGACAACCTGATCAGAGTTGAAAGTTGAGCTCTGGGGTGTCCTATGATCATTTTGGTCAAGGGGATGAATTATATGAAAACTATATCCGCATGGGTTCTAAGGATGTTCTACACATTCGACCTATCCGAACGTCGGGTACCATTGCTAGATGGTCACTTCGATTGGTATAGGAATTTGTTTCTATGCTACCAGCTTAGGTTCGGACCTATGAGGTCACACACATTAGAGTTCATGATCCGATCGGATGGTTGATCAATGATTAAGAATCATTATAGGGTTAAAAAATCAATACGATTGACATTTAACCCAGTGCAAGTGTTGCAGGAGGATCGATTAGCAATTTGATTGCTAATTGGCTTAATTTGATTAAGCCAATGGGCTGAGATTAAGTCTAATTAAATATGATTTAATTAGATTTGGTTTGGGCTTGATTGGATCAAATCCAATTGGTTTATTGGATAAGCCAAGTGCAAGGAAAGACTAGTCCTAGTTCAACTAGGACTTGGGTCAATCTAATTTCTAATTTGATTAGAAAATTAAATCAGATTTAAATCTAATTTAATCTGATTAAATTAGGTTTTTAATTAGGTTAAGACCTATTTTAATTGGGTTGATCTAATTTTTATTTGATTTGGTTTGGAAAACCAAATTAAAACAAGTTATGAGACAGAATCCTAGTAGGACTAGGATTCCACCTTGCGCCACATAAACCTTCTCCACGCCCTCTCTCTTATTCAACGCCAATCTTCACTTATTTTGTGTGACAAAAGCCCTCTCCCAGATCTCTCCCACGTTCACAAAAGGTCTCCTCTTTTCTTTCTTACATGGAAGGTGATTTGGATCAAATCTAAAAGGAATAAGTTTGGATTTCGAATTCTATGAGATAGAGTTTTAGAAATCCAAAACTCTTTCAATTTTGCACCGAATTTATCCAAATTTTTTTTAAAATTTTTGTGGCTTTTAGAGTTTACATTGTACACCCTTTTCTGGTGATCCATGCACGAAAATATGGAGGAGGTGCTCAAGAGTTGGGCGTCCCTTAACTTGCCATGTTTGGATAAGCCTTGACTAGCTGTTTGACCTAGACAAGGACTCTATCATATCTCTCTATATAAGACGATTTTCTTGTGAAATTTTAATAAGAGATAGATACTTGAGAGCCCTTTCTACCATCCAAAAATCAGAGAGAAATACCTTTGGGTCGTGGAGATATAAAATATGCAAGTTTGGATATCTAGAGAGAAAAACGTGAAGAAGAAGAGGGTCTTCTTCTTGGATTTTTGTTTTCATATCTTTCCTCCCTCCATCTTGAGTTTTCTGAGAGTGTCTCAGATCTGAAACTCCTCCTTCTACTTTTCATCTTTGGAAGAGTCCAAATCAAGAAGAAGGAGGCACCTGATCAACCATCAAAGAAGGATCAGCGCAGTACTAGCATACTGTGCTGATTTTCTGAAGCAGGACTTCTGATCGAGATTCGTGGGCTCGTGTGGATGACTCCTAGAGGCCGGACGCGTGTGCGGCTTGCAACATCATCCTTAAGCCCGGATCAGCGAGGTTAGAGCGTCTAACTTGCAAGGTAATAGATCTGATCTATTATTTAATACATACATTAGATGTAGCTAGTATAGAAACATGTTGATATGATCAACATGTAGTTCATACTATATTTATATATATTTTAATTTTTGATTTAATTCTATGTAATAATCATGTAATAGGATCTTAGATCTAGGGATTTTCTGATCTTAGAAAATAAATTTTGATTTATTTTAGTCTTCCGCTGTATGATCTTGAAAAAGTTTCAAGATCTAACCCTGAAATCCTAGATCTGGTTCCTTCAGTCCGGACGGAACCCTCCTGTGATTGGAGTCGTGGGTGGAGCCCGGCTCCCGTAGGAGTCCGGGTGGAGTCTTCCTTGGCGTCGTGGACGGAGCCCGGCTCCCGTAGGAGTCCGGGTGGAGTCTTCCTTGGCGTCGTGGACGGGGCCCGGCTCCCGTAGGAGTCCGAGTGGAGTCTTCCTTGGGGTCGTGGACGGAGCCCAGCTCCCATAGAAGTCCGGGTGGAGTCTTCCTTGGCGTCGTGGACGGAGCCCGGCTCCCGTAGGAGTTCGGTGGAGTCTTCCTTGGTGTCGTGGACGGAGCCCGGCTCCCGTAGGAGTCCGGATGGAGTCTTCCTTGGCGTCGTGGACGGGGCCTGGCTCCCGTAGGAGTCCGGGTGGAGTCTTCCTTGGCATCGTGGATGGGCCCGGCTCCCGTAGGAGTCCGGGTGGAGTCTTCCTTGACGTCGTGGACGGAGCTCGGCTCCCGTAAGAGTCCGGGTGGAGTCTTCCTTGGCATCGTGGACGGAGCCTGGCTCCCGTAGGAGTCCGGGTGGAGTCTTCCTTGGCATCGTGGACAGAGCCCGGCTCCCGTAGGAGTTCGGGTGGAGTCTTCCTTGGTGTTGTGGACGGAGCCCGGCTCCCGTAGGAGTCTGGGCCTTCCACTTTGCTCGAGCCAGGGCGAGGTTCTCCTCCCGTTCCTGGCCTGCTGTGGGGGCGCTTAGGGCGCTGTAAGGCCTCTCCCCCCATCCGGTCTAAAAGAATCGGGCCTTTGACTTTGCTCATGTCAGGACGAGGTTCTCCTCCTGTCCCTGACACGGCTGTGGGGGCACGTTAGGGCACTGTAAGGCCTCTCCCCCCATCCGGTCTAAAAGAACCGGGCCTTTGACTTTGCTCATGTCAGGACGAGGTTCTCCTCCTATTCCTGACATGGCTGTGGGGGCACGTTAGGTGCTGTAAGGCCTCTCCCTCCATCCGGTCTAAAAGAACCGGGCCTTTGACTTTGCTCATGTAGGACGAGGTTCTCCTCCTGTTCCTGACATGACTGTGGGGGCACGTTAGGGCGCTGTAAGGCCTCTCCCCCATCCGGTCTAAAAGAATCGGCCTTTGATTTTGCTCATGTCAGGACGAGGTTCTCCTCCTGTTCCTGACATGGCTGTGGGGGCGCATATGGGCATTGTAGGGCCTCTCCCCCCATCCGGTCTAAAAGAATCGGGCCTTTGACTTTGCTCATGTCAGGATGAGGTTCTCCTCCTATTCCTGACATGGCTGTGGGGGCGCATATGGGCATTGTAGGGCCTCTCCCCCCATCCGGTCTAAATAGAACCGGGCCTTCGACCTTGTCGGGATGAGGTTTCCATTTGTTTTTGATACAGTTTGATTGCATTGTCCAAGGACATATAGGTATGTGATTTTCAATTAAAATGAAGTTACTGGTAGTACATCGCAAGTTTTCCAAGCTCCATGGTCGCGGGAGGTCGGCTCCTCCGAGTTCCTTGAGATAATAAGTTCCGGGCCGGACTACTTCTTTGACTTCATATGGTCCCTCCCAGTTTGGGGCGAGTTTCCTCGGTCCTGAGGTTGCGAGACAGCGGCTCGTTGAAGCACTAGATCTCCCGCTCCAAAGGCTTTGTTCTTAACCCGGGTGTTGTAATATCGAGCAACCTTCTATCTGTAGGCTGCCATCCGAACCTGAGCTATCTCCCGTCTTTCTTCCAGTAGGTCGAGGTTGGCTCTAAGACCTTGCGAACTTTGACATTCGTCGAACGCCACGACTCGTGCTGACGGGAGTTTAAGCTCGATGGGGATGACGGCTTCCATACCGAAGGCTAAAGCGAAAGGGGTTTCCCCCGTAGGTAGCCTCTGACTAGTTCGATACTCCCACAACACATGATAAAGTTCGTCCGCCCAAGTTTTCTTCACTTTTTCAAGCCTTGTCTTAATCCCGTGCAAAAGGGTTCTGTTGGTCACCTCAGCTTCGCCGTTCGCCTGAGGATGGGCTACTGATGTGAAGTTGTGGAGATGTTTAGATCTTCACAGAATTCAGCAAATTTTGCTCCCGCAAATTATCATCCATTATCAGTGATTAGGGTTCTAGGCAGACCGAACCTACACACGATCGATTTCCAGACGAAATCTTGTACTTTTGCTTCCGTGATTTTTGCTAGTGGTTCGGCTTCAACCCATTTGGTGAAGTAGTCGATCGCTACGAGGAGGAACTTCCTTTGCCCAGATGCCATGGGAAAAGGGCCAAGGATATCCATCCCCCATTGCGCAAAAGGCCATGGGGCACTCAAGGGTGCGAGCTCGGTGGTGGGCTGTCTCTAGATGTTGGCGTATCTCTGGCATCGATCACACTTTTTGACATATTCAATCGAATTACGATGCATCATTGGCCAGTAATATCCCTGGCGGAGCAGCTTGTGGGATAAAGATCTAGCCCCCAAATGGTTTCCGCAAATCTCCTCATGTACTTCCCACAAGGCGTAGTCAGCTTTCGAGGGCCGGAGATATTTCAAGAGGGGCAAGGAGTATAATCTTTTGTACAATTTGCCCTCATAAAGGATGTACCGGGAGGCTTGATTTCGGAGCTTCCGAGCCTCCTTCGCATTCTGGGGGAGAACTCCATCTCTGAGATAGGTTATCAGCGGGTCGACCCAGCTGGGCTCGTGGTCGATCTCCATTACGGGCCGCGATTCTTCTATACTCGGATGTTTTAGAACTTCAAAGAGGACGCCTTTGGGCAATTTGGCCGGAGCCGATGTTGCCAGCTTGGAGAGAAGATCGGCTCTGGTATTCTTCAGTCTTAGAATCTGTCTAATGTTGAAGCTGCTGAAGGCGGGGGTGAGCTCCTTTACCTTCTCAAGGTATCTGGCCATACTATCCTCCCACGCCTCGTAACTCCCGCTGACTTGCCCCACCACCAGTTGAGAGTCACTGTGCACCCGGAGCTGACTTATTCCCAGCTCTCTGGCGATCCTTAGTCCTGCGATCAGAGCTTCATATTCCGCTCCATTGTTTGTTGCGGGGAACTCGAAACGTAGTGTAGGAACCAGATCTAGGGTTTCAGGGTTTGATCTTGAAAAAGAGGGTTAGATCTTGAAACTTTTTCAAGATCATACAGCGGAAGACTAAAATAAATCAAAATTTATTTTCTAAGATCAGAAAATCCCTAGATCTAAGATCCTATTACATGATTATTACGTGACATTAAATCAGAAATTAAAATATATAAATATAGCATGAACTACATGTTGATCATATCAACATGTTTCTATACTACATCTAATGTATGTATTAAACAATAGATCAAATCTATTACCTTGCAAGTTAGACATTCTAACCTTGCTGATCTGGGCTTGAGGATGATGTTGCAAGCCGCACACGCGTCCGGCCTCTAAGAGTCGTCCACACGAGCCCACGAATCTCGATCAGAAGTCTTGCTTCAGGAAATCAGCACAGTATGCTAGTACTGCGCTGATCCTTCTTTGATGGTTGATTAGGTGCCTCCTTCTTCTTGATTTGGACTCTTCTAAAGATGGAAAGTAGAAGGAGGAGTTTCAGATCTGAGACACTCTCAGAAAACTGAAGATGGAAGGAGGAAAGATATGAAAATAAAAACCCTAGAAGAAGACCCTCTTCTTCTTCACGTTTTTCTCTCTAAATGCCCTAACTTGCATCTTTTATATATCCACGACCCAAAGGTATTTCTCTCTGATTTTTGGATGACATAAAGGTCTCTCATATCTCTGACTTCTCCTAAAATTTCACAAAAAAACTCACCTTATCTAGAGAGATATGATAGAGTCCTTGTCTAGGTCAAACACTAAGTCAAGGCTTATCCAAACATGGCAAGTTAAGAGACGCCCAACTCTTGAGCACCTCCTCTATATTTTCATGCATGGATTATCAGAAAAGGGTGTAAAATATAAACCTTAAAAGCCACAAAAATTCCAAAAAAAATTTGGATAAATTCGGTGCAAAATTGAAAGAGTTTTGGATTTCTAAAACTCTATCTCATAGAATTCGAAATCCAAACTTATTCTTTTTAGATTTGATCCAAACCACCTTTCATGTAAGAAAGAAGAAAAGAGATCTTTTGTGAATGTGGGAGAGATCTGGGAGAGGGCTTTTGTCGCACAAAATAAGTGGAGATTGGCGTTGAATAAGAGAGAGGGCGTGGAGAAGGTTTATGTGGCGCAAGGTGGAATCCTAGTCCTACTAGGATTCTGTCTCATAACTTGTTTTAATTTGGTTTCCCAAACCAAATCAAATCAAAATTAGATCAACCCAATTAAAATAGGTCTTAACCTAATTAAGAACCTTATTTAATCAGATTAAATTAGATTTAAATCTGATTTAATTTTCTAATCAAATTAGAAATTAGATTGACCCAAGTCCTAGTTGAACTAGGACTAGTTTTTCCTTGCACTTGGCTTATCCAATAAACCAATTAGACTTGATCCAATCAAGCCCAAAATAAATCTAATTAAATTATATTTAATTAGACTTAATCTCAGCCCATTGGCTTAATCAAATTAAGCCAATTAGCAATCGAATTGCTAATCGATCCTCCTGCAACACTTGCACTGGGTTAAATGTCAATCGTATTGATCATTTAACCCTAGAACGATTCTTAATCGTTGATCAACCATCCGATCGGATCATGAACTCTAATGTGTGTGATCTCATAGGTCCGAACCTAAGCCAGTAGCATAGGAATAAATTCCTATACCAATCGAAGTGACCATCTAGCAATGGTACCCGACGACCGGATAGGTCGAATGTGTAGAACAACATCCTTAGAACCCATGCGGATATAGTTTTCATATAATTCATCCCCTTGACCAAAATGATCATAGGACACCCCAGAGTTTATCTGTCAACTCTGATCAGGTTGTCCACATTGTATTTCAAAATATCAAATCCATCTGATGGATTACCCTGGCCAAGGTTTTGCTAAATTGAAATACAGCGATTCATTCTTCTCCAACTCTTGGAGTGGTCAATCCCATCTCGATCACACTCTGACTTCGCAAGTACTTGACTATGCCCAGAAGCCTTCCGTCTCTGAATTAGAAATTCAGTTAGTCCAGTACCAAAGCACAGTGAGTTGCTTGCAAGTCACTGAGGCGATCTCAAGTCTAAGGGACACTTATACCTATATCCCATCAGAGACATTCTCGACAGCAGAATGCTCTGGAGTTGGTCACGTTCAATGATGATGTACCCTTACATCTCACCTGTATGCCATACCAGTGTCTCCACACTCCTTGGTTAAGAGGACAACCAACCCATATGGCCTACAGCGACCTATGCTCGATAGAAGCTGACATCCTTATTAACAGCCTATCATTTGGTCGTGAACAGTTTTAAGGACTAATCGATAAATCCTCTCTTTATCGAACCTAAATAGTCCTAAGGACTTCATCATAACAACGGAGTTCATTAGAAGATGAAAGCTTATGATGAAGATGCCAAATATATTTTATTTATTAACAAATCAATTACAATACTTGGTTGCTCAACCGTCAACAGCTTGACGATTGGCTTTTTGGGACACATTTTTCAACACGCAGAGCGTACTCCGCGATGACTCCCTCCGAACTGACCAAGATCAGGCCTGCACCTGCGCCCGACATGTTGGAAGATCCGTCCACATAGAGGGTCCAAAAGCGATCAGAGGGATTGGCCTCTTCGTTGGGGGAGTTCGGTTGAGACTTCAGGTCGCCGGCTTTGCTTTGCTCAGGTTCGGCCTCCTCTGGGATGGTGCACTCTACTATGAAATCTGCCAGTATTTGGGCCCTTACTGCTGGTCTAGGTCTGTAGTTGATGTCGAATTTCGTGAGCTCGATCGCCCATTTTGCCATTCTTCTGGAGGTGTCAGCCCGGTGCAAAACTGCCTTGATCGGTTGATCGGTGAGTAGCGTCACGGTGTGCCCTTGAAAATAGGATCGGAGCCTCCGAGCTGCAACCAACAAAGCGTAGGTCAATTTTTCTAATTTGGTATACCTGGTCTCGGCATCCCTCAGTGCGTGGCTAATGTAGTAGACTGGTCGCTGGACTTTTGTTTCTTCTTTGACAAGGACGGCCGCGAGGGCCATGGGAGAGACCGCTAGGTATAAAAATAGTTCCTCCCCAGGTTCAGGCTTTGCCAACAGCGGGGGTGAGCTAAGGTAGCTTCTTAACTCTTCGAACGCCTGTTGGCACTCAGAGGTCCAACAGAAGTTCTTCGGCTGCTTGAGGGTTTGAAAGAAGGGCAAGCACCATTCGGCCGACCTCGCGACGAAGCGATTAAAAGCCGCTATCCTCCCTGTGAAGCGCTGAACCTCTTTGAGCGACTTTGGGGCGGTCATCTCCTGAATGGCGCGAATTTTTTCTGGATTGGCCTCAATCCCGCGCCCTAATACCATGAAGCCCAGAAACTTTCCTGAGGTTATTCCGAAAGCGCATTTAGTTGGGTTCAGCTTCATTCTATACTTTCGGAGAGCGTCAAAGGTCTCCTCGAGGTCGGCGACATGATTTCTGGAAGACTTGCTTTTTACGAGCATATCGTCCACGTAGACCTCCATGTTTCGGCCGATCTGCTCTTTGAAGATTTTGTTCACCAACCGTTGGTAGGTTGCGCCCGCATTCTTGAGGCCGAAAGGCATGACCCTGTAACAGTAAAGGCCACGATTAGTGATGAAAGCTGTCTTTTCTTCATCTTCCGACGCCATTCTAATTTGATTATAGCCGGAGAACACATCCATAAAGGTGAGGAGCTCATGGCCTGAGGTCACGTCCACCAGTTGGTCGATTCTGGGAAGGGGGTAGCTGTCCTTTGGACAAGCCTTATTCAGCTTTTTGAAGTCTATGCACATCCTCCACTTGCCGTTTGCTTTTTTGACCAGAACAACATTGGAAATCCAATCAGGATAATTGACTTCCTTAATGAATCCGGCCTTGAGGAGCTTATCCACTTCCTCGGCTATCGCCTTCTGCCTCTCCGGGGCATGACTCCGGATTTTTTCTTTCGTCGGTCGATGCTTTGGATCGATGGCCAGATGATGCTCCATGACTTTCGTGTCAATCTCCGGCATGTCTATCGGAACCCAAGCGAAAACGTCTGCATTCCTTCGTAGAAAATCAATAAGACACGTCCGCACCTCCTCCCCCAGGTTGGAGCCAATTAACGCCACATGCTCCGCATTTCCATCATTCAAAGGGATTGGTACCAGATCTTCGATTGGGCCGCCCCTTTCTTCGGTGAGGTCATCGCAAGCATCTAGTCCATCGATGGGACAGGGGTCAGCCTGATCGCTTCTTTGCAAGGCGATGTTGTAGCAGTGTCTGGCCAGGGCTTGGTCTCCCCGGACCTCTCTGATCCCCTGGTTGGTGGGGAACTTCAACTTCAAATGGTAGGTCGAAACGACAGCTCGGAGAGCATTGAGGCTGGGTCGGCCAAGGATTGCATTGTAGGCGGATGGCGCCTTCACCACCAAGAAATTCACCAGAGCCCTGGATTGCTTTGGATATTGACCCGCGGCCACAGTCAAAGCTATCATTCCTTCCGTCGGAACAGCGTCACCGGTAAACCCTACCAGGGGGGAGCAAATCAGCCTCAGATGATCGCCAAGAGCGGACATTCTTGAAAAGGCATCGTAGAACAAGATGTCGGTCGAACTTTCGTTATCGACAAGAATGCGACGGACGTCGTAATTTACTATATTCAAGGAAACTACGACTGCGTCGTTATGAGAGAATTGGACTCCCTGGGTGTCTTCTTCGGTAAAGGTTATGGGTTCTTCAACCTTTTGCCGCTTGGGGGATACAGCCGGTATGTTGGTTGCCTCCCGTCGGGATCCCCCCGAAATGGTGTTGACGGAATCCGATAGAGGCCGATCGTCCGGCCACTCCTTGTCGGCGACCATAGCCGGAGGTAGTTGTGCGAATGCCTCGCGAGAAGGCATCAGATGAGGAAAGGAGGAGTGGGTGCCGGATAAGATGACCAAAGGTGGATCCGTTGAGCGCTCCTTTAAGAACAAGGGTATTGCGAAGACACAGGCCCTTCCTCTAGTGCCAATCCTGTTGGTGCAAAAATCCGCTTGCGCCGGAGAAGCTGGAGTCGAGGAAGTCGCGGTCGCCACCGGGACCTGCAAAGGAAGTCTAAACCGGAGGTGGGGTTGCTCCGGCAAGACCCTCCGATGCTCAAGTCAGTTCTCTGCCTCAACAAGAATGGAGTACTCGAACGGAGAATTTAGCAGAGTTTTTAGATGAAAGATGAGAGCTTATAGAATAACGTATCTTGGGTTTCCCTTTTATAGACGGAGGGGGCAACAGATTGATAGCGACGCCTGTAACCGTCTGATAGTGGGCCGCCCAGAGTCAGGAAGAATTTATTGCGGAGGGTAATGGAGTAGGATCGTGGCTATCACCGTGGCTCGCCACGTGGAATCAGTTACGGGGACTGGAGCGACGTCCGCTGTCGTGACTGGTCAGGGAGTGGGGGACTCGCACAGAATGCACCGCAGGGAGTGGAGCAGGATCATGGCCGTTAATACGGCCTGTCAGGGAGTAATGGGGCTACGCAGGGTCCGCCGCAGAGAGTGGAGCAGTGGTGTCCATTACTGTGGCTTGTCAGGGGATCCAGACTTGTTGGCCGAAGTTCGGTTGGAGTCGGTAGCAAGGCCCGGCACCCGTAGGAGTTTGGATGAGGTCTTCTTGCAGTTGGGGGTCGTAGGCGGAGTTCGGCTCCCGTAGGAGTCCGGGCGTAGACTTCCTGCAATTGAAATAAAAAATGAAGTCCGGCTCCCGTAGGAGTCTGGACAAGGCTTACCAGCGGTCGGAGTCGTGGACATAGCCTGGCTTCTGTAGGAGTCCGGGCGAAGTCTTCCTCGCTGCAGAAATTACGGACGGAGCCCGGCTCCCGTAGGAGTCCGGGCGAAGTCTTCCTTGCTATAGAACTCATAGACGGAGCCCGGCTCCCGTAGGAGTCCAGGCAGAGTCCCTCTTGAGGTTGGAGCTGTGGACAGAGCCCATCTCCCGTGGGAGTTCGGGCGGAGTCCTTCTTTAGTTGAAGTTGGTGATGGAGCTCGGCTCCCGTAGGAGTCCGGGCGGAGTCCCTCTTGAGGTTGGAGTCATGGGTGGAGTCCGGCTCCCGTGGGAGTCCGGGTGGAGTCCTCTCGGAGTTGAAGTCACGGGCGGAGCCCGGCTCCCGTAGGAGTCCGGGTGGAGTCCCCTGCAACTAAAGTCAGGTGCGAAGTCCGGCTCCCGTAGGAGTCCAGACAGATCTTACCGGCAGTTGATGTTGAGGATGGAGCCCGGCTCCCGTAGGAGTTCGGGCGGAGTCTACTTGCGGTTGAAGTTGTCGGCGGAGTCCGGCTCCCGTAGGAGTCCGGACGAAGTCTGTCTGCAGCCGTTGGAGTCGAGGATGAAGCCCGGCTCCCGTAGGAGTCCGGGCGGAGTCTTCCTGCAATTAAAGTCAAAGGCGAAGTCCGGCTCCCGTAGGAGTCCAGACAAGGCTTACCGGCAGTTGAAGTTGGCAACGGAGCCCGGCTCCCGTAGGAGTCCGGACGGAGTCCTCCTTGCAGGTTGAAGTTGTGGGCGGAGCTTGGCTCCCGTGGGAGTCCAGGCGGAGTCTTCTCGGAGTTGAAGCCATGGGCGGAGCCCGGCTCCCGTAGGAGTCCGGACGAAGTCTGTCTGCAGCCGTTGGTGTCGAGGACGGAACTCGGCTCCCGTAGGAGACCGGGCGGAGTCCTCCTGCAATTGAAGTTAGGTGCGAAGTCCGGCTCCTGTAGGAGTCCGGATGGATCTTACCGGCGGTTGAAGTTGGTGACGGAGTCCGGCTCCCGTAGGAGTCCGGACGAAGCTCGCAAGGGCTAATCCCGCTGAGAACTTCGGCCGTGGGTATTTTGTACCCAACACCATACATGCCCAAAGTAGTGCTGTAAGCAGAAAACAAGGTGCCGTCTAGTGCCACACTAATGTCAAGGCAATAAGTTGACGTCATTATCAATTTCAAATCCAACTCACTGGACTGGATTTGTTGGCATTTTAAAAATTGTACAAGATGTTTTCTTAATTTGGAGTAAAAAGGTGTAGGATGCTAATGCCATAAATCCTAAACTTTAAGCAAACCTACTGAAGAGAAGCTTTTTAAGTAACAAAAGCTGCATGAACTTGCTTCCACAATCCCAAACAGGAGACTTTTAAGCTACCCTTGACTATAAGTTTTCTATAATTCTAGCAGGTACTAAATGATAAAAGCAATAAAGAACTTCTGTTTCATCATATATAAACCATCAAATCTGAAAATACTTAAGCATAACACAGTGCTTTTTATAACTATAAGACACAATTCATTTGAATGTTCCTGAAAATACTTAAGCATAACACGGTGCTTTTTAATAACTATAAGACACAATCCATTTGAATGTTCATAAAAATACTTAAGCATAACACAGTGCTTTTTATAACTATAAGACACAATCCATTTGAATGTTCCTACAAACAAGCCATCATAATGTTATATGTACTGTTGGGTATAAAATACCCACGGCCGAAGTTCTCAGCGGGATTAGCCCTTGCGAGTTTCGTCCGGACTCCTACGGGAGCCGGACTCCGTCACCAACTTCAACTGCCGGTAAGATCCGTTCGGACTCCCACAGGAGCCGGACTTCGCACCTAACTTCAATTGCAGGAGGACTCCGTCCGGTCTCCTACGGGAGCCGAGTTCCGTCCTCGACACCAACGGCTGCAGACAGACTTCGTTCGGACTCCTACGGGAGCCGGGCTCCGCCCACGGCTTCAACTCCGAGAAGACTCCGCCCGGACTCCCACGGGAGCCGGGCTCCGCCCACAACTTCAACCTGCAAGGAGGACTCCGCCCGGACTCCTACGGGAGCCGGGCTCCGTTGCCAACTTCAACTGCCGGTAAGCCTTGTCCGGACTCCTACGGGAGCCGGACTTCGCCTTTGACTTTAATTACAGGAAGACTCCGCCCGGACTCCTATGGGAGCCGGGCTTCATCCTCGACTCCAACGGCTGCAGACAGACTTCGTCCGGACTCCTACGGGAGTCGGACTCCGCCGATAACTTCAACCGCAAGTAGACTCCACCCGAACTCCTATGGGAGCCGGACTCCGTCCTCAACATCAACTGCCGGTAAGATCCGTCCGGACTCCTACGGAAGCCAGACTTCGCACCTGACTTTAGTTGCAAGGGACTCCGCCCGGACTCCTACGGGAGCCGGGCTCCGCCCGTGACTTCAACTCCGAAAGGACTCCGCCCAGACTCCCACGGGAGCCGGACTCCACCCACGACTCCAACCTCAAGAGGGACTCCGCCCGGACTCCTACGGGAGTCGAGCTCCATCGCCAACTTCAACTGAAGAAGGACTCCGCCCGAACTCCCACGGGAGATGGGCTCTGTCCACAGCTCCAACCTCAAGAGGGACTCCGTCCGGACTCCTACGGGAGCCGGGCTCCGTCCGTGAGTTCTACAGCAAGGAAGACTTCGCCCGGACTCCTACGGGAGCCGGGCTCCGTCCGCAATTTCTGCAGCGAGGAAGACTTCGCCCGGACTCCTACAGAAGCCGAGCTCCGTCCACGACTCCGACCGCTGGTAAGCCTTGTCCAGACTCCTACGGGAGCCGGACTTCATTTTTTATTTCAATTACAGGAAGTCTACGCCCGGACTCCTACGGGAGCCGAACTCCGCCTACGACCCCCTACTGCAAGAAGACCTCGTCCAAACTCCTACGGGTGCCGGGCCTTGCTACCGACTCCAACCGAACTTCGGCCAACAAGTCTGGATCCCCTGAGAAGCCACAGTAACGGACACCACTGCTCCACTCTCTGCGGCAGACCCTGCGTAGCCCCATTACTCCCTGACAGGCCGTATTAACGGCCATGATCCTGCTCCACTCCCTGCGGCGGATTCTGTGCGAGTCCCCCACTCCCTGACCAGTCACGACAGCGGACGCCGCTCCAGTCCCCGTAACTGATTCCACGTGGCGAGCCACGGCAATAGCCACGATCCCACTCCACTACCCTCCGCAATAAATTCTTCCTGACTCTGGACGGCCCACTACCAGACGGTTACAGGCGTCGCTATCAATCTGTTGCCCCCTCCGTCAATAAAAGGGAAACCCCAGATACGTTATTCTATAAGCTCTCATCTTTCATCTAAAAACTCTGCTAAATTCTCCGTTCGAGCACTCCATTCTTGTTGAGGCAGAGAACTGACTTGAGCGTCGGAGGGTCTTGCCGGAGCAACCCCACCTCCGGTTTAGACTTCCTTTGCAGGTCCCGGCGGCGACCGCGACTTTCTCGACTCCAGCTTCTCCGGCGCAAGCGGATTTTTGCACCAACATATGGTATTTTGTTTAGGTCTATTTTGAAAATTGAACAAAATCAGTGATGCTGTGGGCACACATTAGTTTTGATAGTGACACCCTATACAGTGTCTATCATACTGAAAGATATGCTCTGATGTTCTTGTTTCCTATCACGAATGTCTTATGGTTGCGCAAATTATTTAAAGATGATTCATGCATGATCAGATTAAGACCAAGAAGAAAAGTCTTGCCTAATCGGAAATTTCTTTTAAGAAAAAATACTAAGTCATTATCGGCTTCTCATACAAAAGCTGGCATTATTTTTATTGTGTGCTTGTTTCCATATAAATGTTAGAAGTGCCTAAACTTGAGTTCAGTTGGTGGTTTTGAAGGGATTCTGCGCAAAGGAAGTACAATTTTTGGATGCTGAAATTATCATAAGATTGTATTCAGTGACAATTGTTACTTAAATACATCTTAAATGGCCCTTCTGTAACGAGGAGCGGGTGAGAGGGGTTACACCAGAGCCTCCCCACTGCAACAAGCACACAGGGCTAAAGTGAAGTCCTGCATTTTTGCTGAATCATAAGCTGCACTTCCACACTCCAAAGTCATCATGCATCCAGAACTGCAGACTTCTGAATGAAGTCACTACAACGAAAAGGGCATGGAGCGACAGTTTTTTGCCGACGCTTTTGGAAAGCGTCGGCAAGTTGCGCAGACCTGCCGACGCTTTTTAAAAGCGTCGTCGTTTAACGACGCTTAAAAGCGTCGGCGTTGAACGCCGACGCTTTTAGCAAAAGCGTCGTCAAATAAAGCAAATGCCGACGCTTTTGTACAGTAATTTACGACGCTAAAAAGCGTCGATAGGTTCGTTTAATACCCTTCTTCCCCCGTGCCCTAATCCATCTACCGCCGCCCTTTCCATCCTTAATTTCTTCCACCGACCCCGTCTCATCTCCGCCGCCGGCACCGCGCCCGCCATCCACGCGCATCCGCCGTCCACGGCTCACCGTCGTTTGCCGCTCCCCTCTGCTGCCGCGTCCGTCGACGCCGCACCCGCGCTGTCGAAGCCGTACACCGTCCGTTGGAAGCAGCCACCCCACCGGCCCTCCTCCCCTCCCCCCTCCCGGCGGCCATCTTCCCATCACGATTCCCTTCGATTGCCGTGCACTTTTGCTTGGATTTTGTTTGGCGCAGACTGATTCGTGTTCGACCGATTCAATTTCGGCCCAAAGGTTCGGTCTCTCTCTCTCTCCCCCTCCCTCCTTCCCTGTGTCATGACCGGTAATCGCATCTAATATGTGTTTACCATTTCTCAGAGCGGAAATCCTCTCCGTCATCGAACATCGACGCGGTCTCCGGTCGATCCAGCTCCAGCATCGGATCCACCGCCTGGAAACCCCAGAATCCGAGAAATCCGCAAATCGAATCCTCAAGGTGATGAGATATCCGTGGATTCTGGTATAATTCCCTTGTTCTTTAGTATTTCTTCTTAATTAGTTGATATTGTGGAGCTTGGAAGCTCGAAATTAGGGTTCTTTATATTTAGAAAGACGGACAGAGGATTTACATTGCGAGTTCTTCTCTTTGGAGCTCCGAATTTGGTCTAGAATTCTTTGCTGTGGATGCTAGGTTTTACGGAGTGTGAGGAGATCTTCACATGACTGGTTTTGATACGCCTAGGTCTAGGAAAGTGAGAGAGTTCTTCTCTGTTGAAATTTGATGGTGCAAGTTGTCCATCAATTGGTTTCTCTCTGTGCATGTCCATGTCTGCCTTGTGCATGTGCGATGTGCATGTGACTCATCTTCCATTTCAAGTAGGTGTGTATTCTGCAGTATGGTTCATGTTGCCCGTATCGGCTTATATAGAAAGTTTGATCTGGTAGTTGCTGACTAGTTTGGGCCGGCAATGGGTCATAAAAGGATTCCAAAACCCTTTATTTGGGTTCATTTTCATCTAATGCAAGAGAGGGAGATGGGATAATTTTATACCAAATCTTATGATTCTAATTTACTGGAGATGTGCTACCATGATGTTGTGATACACATTGCTATTTAATGCCTATATAGCGCTAATGTAGAACGAAAGATGAAAGGATACACTGCCTAATATAAGGAAAACAAATAATGAACTTTTGGAGTTATCTGTATTTCGTAGTTTTTTTCTTTTGTAACGAAATGCAAATGCTAATATTATGATCTTCTAGAGTTACACCTTCATAATATTCTAGTTAAAAACAATATGACGTTATTAGTGCTGCATGGTTTTCTTTCACAAAACCTGGCGTCCTAAATCCATGTTTTCTTTCATTTTGAAACAAGTATGATGTTAGCAGTGTTGTGTTTTGATTATTTTGTGATTACTTGAGCATGACTCATCTATTTGTCATTATGTTACTTTCTGTGGATGATGTTATTTAGTCTCTTTGGATCAATGATAGTATTATTATATTTCATTTTGGCCTGTTTCAACCTTCCTGCTGTAAATCATACTTTAATCTTGTTTAGCATCCGTCATCATGTCATGCTCTAAATACATGAAACCTTGAATTCATTAATGAAAGTTTTTTTACTGCAATGTTTATGAAGTGTGGTGAAATTTATCCTGACATTTTAGGATGGACCCTGAAAATCTCTTTGATCGGTGAGTATGTTGCTCTTCTTGCTACCAATCCCCCTTACTTATGCTTCTGCATCTATTTTTCACTCACTCTGTCTTCCAGAATCTTCTCTGTGTTTGTTTCCTCTGATCAATGGCATGCTTATATATAGTTCTTTTGAAGTTTCTATTTTACTGTGCTTGTGCAAGGATTATAATGCAAATATGTGTAACAGGAAAATTTTGATTTAGTGAGTAGGCTTGTACTTCATGTATGTCTGTGCTCCAAATTATGCAAGTCATACTCTTTTGGATTTGGTGGTTAACAACTGGTTGTACATGATCAATTTACAACCAGTTATCAAATATCAAATATGGTAAACCTGTGTAGCATAAAATAAATGATATAGAGCTAGATCAATTTACAACCACACCCTCTTAGTATCTCTCTACGAGGTTCACCCGAAAATATGTAGTACAATTAATTAAGGTTGTGATACATGGTTGATGAATGGATAATTTCATAGTTTCATGAATCCTGATCGATTGCTTATCTGACATGTGGCGCTCGTTATGTGGCTGGACCCTGATATCGTGTGGCCTACGTTATCCTTATCTTCGTGACTGATGAAGACTAAGCATCTGGATTAAGCTGGGCCAAGTTTCTTTGTCCACTACTCCCCAAGTTAATATCAGGTATTAAATCAAATTAATTATGAATTAATTTTAAAAAAAAATTACATTGCATCGAAACATAGACCCGTCTTTTGATTAATGTACATATTCTATTATATCCGTACATTTATTTATTTTTGTACGGATAAAAGAATTATGTACATTGATCAATTGATTGTCCAGTATGGACAGTTTGGAAAATGTGAGTAATTCTATAGGTCATTACCATAATCAAATGATATGCTGAGAGGTTTGAAAAAAATTTCGGATGGTATTTTCCTTTTGTTCTTCCTATACGGAAGAACTAAGGAGAAATGCTGTCGAAATTTTTTTCGGCTCTTGTTGCATATCATTTGATTTTTGTAATTGACCTATAGAATTAATACATTTTCTGAATGGGATAGGACCTTCTTTACCTATTAGTTGATGATAGCAAGCATTTACTATGTAAACTTTATCTAGCTGTTATTTTTTTGGATTTTATGAAATGACTGATATTTTTTACTCATTGCATTAATATAGATTGTATAATTTTTTTTTATTTTTAGATAAATTGCAAGTTCGGTCAGTTTTATCCTACAATGGACAAAAGTTGGATAAATAAACCAAGGAATAGTAAAGAATATTTAGATGGAGTTCATGACTTCATTAAATTTGGTATGGAGAAAAGTAGTTTGAATGGAAAGATTTTATGTCCATGTCGGAAATGTGTAAATAGTTCTTCTTTAGATCCACAAAATGTTGAAGAACATTTGGTATGGAATGGTTTTTTAAGAGGTTATACCGACTGGATTTTTCATGGAGAATCTATGTTGCCATCATCATGTAACCAACCCCTGACTCATTGCGGATCCACTAGCCTAGAAGACAATTCTGCAAGAGATGATGATATAAGGGGTTTGATCACAGATGCTTTTGGATTTGATGTTCAAAATTTAGGAGAATTCAGTAGTATACAAGAAACAGTTGGGATGTTTGATGGATGTACGCATACGGAACGTATGCATGTTGAGGAGCCCATACATACATCTAATGATGAGACATCTAACGATGGTTGGTCGAGTTATTCCCTATGTGGCTTTCGAATCAGGTGTGATTTATATTTAATTATTGGATATATTAATTTTTGATACATATTTAATATCAGATAACTCAACTGCACTTCGTCATATCATTTTTTGTTAGGTATCAAAGATGATGGAGACAAATAAGTCAGATGAACTAATAGCTCTTGCTCGAGGACCTAACAAGATTGTGAATAGATATAATGGTTTCATAATTAATGGCTTTAAATTTCATACTAGAGAACGGGAGAAATTTAGAAAAATACAGAATAGCGGTGTTATGGTGGAAGCGGATGGAAAATCCTATTATGGTGCACTTAAAGATATCTATGAGTTGGATTATTATGGAAAATTTAAAGTAGTACTGTTTAGATGTGATTGGATAGACATAAACTCACCAAGGGATTTGAAACAAGATGCAAATGGATTTACACTTGTAAATTTTTCAAGGTTGATACACACTGGTGTGTTATTGAAGGATGACCCATTCATTTTTTCATCTCAAGCTCGTCAAGTATTTTATGTACAAGACGCAAAAGATAAAGATTGGTTTACTGTCATCAAAACAAAACCTAGAGACTTATATGATATGGGAAACCAAGTGGAGGATGATGACGATGACACTTATACACAATGTATGCCCTACAATTTTGTGCCAGCTGATGATTTAAATGCTACGACGACGTTGGTTAGAACAGAATTCGAAGAAAACACTACTGCTTGATTGTTACTGGTAATAATTATTTATGATGTATATATTTTGCATTAATTATTGTGTTATTTTACTCCATATATTAACTGATTCTACCTTTTATTTATATAAATGCTAGGTGACATCATGCGTCGCAGGGGACGATATGCTGGTGTGCAGTTCCAGTTTTCACAGACAGAGGCCGGTACGTCTTCTTCAGCACAACAGCCTGAGGCCAGTTCAGCTGCACAGCATTCTGAGCCCTGTCCTTCATCATCAGCACAGCACGATCCTCCTGTTCATCAGCCAGATGATGAGATACACGTGCAGGGTATATATTGTCTTTCATGTAATTTTTTTTTATTTCATTTTATGTATATTTATGATATAGTTACTTTTATGTATTTTTTGCAGACGGATCCGGGAGAGTACGCCCCAGACGCGGACCCACAGTAATACGAGATGTGTGGCAGATGCGTGAGGGCGAGAGGATTGTTGTGGAGTGCAATCAGCTAGGTCAGCCAATTAAGAAAGCTGCCTGCTTATTGACTTCATTTTTGGGGACTGTTGCTCGGAGGCCTCAGCTATGTCCGTTGGGCTATGCAAAATGGAATGACATGCTTCCAACGTACAAAGTTGAGCTCCTCCGAGTTATAGAGGTAATAAATTGATGTTCATACTGTATATTAATTGTTAATCATTTATATAATTTATTTCATTTAACATTTTTTTTTATAGAGCAAGTTTGTTCTCCCTCCATCCACTCATGATTTTGTAATGAAGTCTCTCAACCGCAAATGGAAAGAATATAAAGCACAATTGAAGAAGGACTATATGAGACAGGGTATGACAGAGGAGGAGGTTGCTAGGAATTGTCCTCCTGATGTACCCCCTCATCAGTGGATGGAGTTGGTTCATTACTGGTTCTCCGAGAGGGCACAGGTATATTATCTGTTTATTATCTTTTTTTCTTAAATATTTTATAAAAATATTAATTTTTATTATATATTGTATATATAACAAGTTCTTTACTTTATTTTACAGACTTATTCTGCTATTGGTAGAGCTGCACGAGCAGCTCAGTCTGTTCCTCATACATCGGGGTCGAAGAGTTATGCACGACTCCGACAGGAGTTTGTATGTTCCTTAAACTTTCATAATTAACTTTTAATTTTTATGTTCAAATATTTATATAACTAATATCATTATGTATCGTGGACCATGTCTGTATCATGATACTCATATATTTTTTTAAATTATCATAACTGTTTGCTTAAAATTGAAATTATTTGTGTAGGAGGATGAGCATGGGAGGGAACCCGGACAAGTGGAGTTTTACCGGATGACTCATACTCATCAGGATGGTACTTTTGTTCGAGATGAGTCGAGAGATTTATATGTACGGCATTGTTAATATTATATTTTTTGCAATGATTTAAATTTAATTTTGTTAGCTATTAATGTATAACTCTTGTTTTCAAAAAAAAATACAGGAGAGGGCTACATCTCTCATTGCGGAGCGTGACGACGAGTCTGCAGCATCTACGCAGCAGAGCCGTATCGAGGCCAAGGTATTCACAGAGTTGATGGGACCAGAGCGCTACGGCCGAGTGAGGGGTTATGGAGTAGGAGTCACCCCCACTCAGTTATCTGAGGTTAGTAGATATACGCAGCATGCTGCAACAGATGCTCAGGATTCACGCGTTCGCAGACTCGAGGCGGAGATACAGGAGATTAGACAGAGTCGTGCCGCTGAGATGGAGGAGATGCGACAGAGCCGTGCCGAGATGCAGGCCATGAGGGGACAGATTGATCGCCTTACATCTTTATTAGAGATGTATGGTTCATCTCAGGTAAACACATAATATTAAATATATATTTTTGTATTAATTTAATGATTTATATATTTTATTTATAGATATGCAAATCATGCTTTTGATATATTTTTTGTAGGCTCCTGGCATATCAGGCACCCGTCGAGATAGCGGCACGTCACGTGGAGACAACGACGACCATCCGCCTGCAGATTGATGTTATTTTATTTTTGTTGTATTTTTATATTTATTTATATTACTCTTGATTGTAATGGACGATTAGTACTTTATTTTTATTTATATAAAATATTGTCTTTTGGTTTGATTAAATTTTCTATTTCAGCTTGCTTTTGATGTGAATGATGGTGATTGTACAGGTGTGAATGTGAATGTGGTGATTGTACATGTTTATTGTATTGTACAGGTGATGTGAATGATGGTGATTGTACAGGTGTGAATGTGAATGTGGTGATTGTACATGTTTATTGTATTGTACAGGTGTGATATGATTTCGTACAGGAATGTATTGTATTATTTTTTTTAAATAATATTTGTATTTTTTTTTTCCTCTTAAAACCTTTAACGACGCTTATAAGCGTCGTTAAATTTGTCTTTTGCGACGCTTTAAAGCGTTGTAAATTTTTACATTAACGACGCTTATAAGCGTCGTTAAATTTGTCTTTAACGACGCTTTAAAGCGTCGTAAATATTTACATTAACGACGCTTTAAAGCGTCGTTAAGACAAATTTAACGACGCTTTAAAGCGTCGTTAATGTAAATATTTACGACGCTTTAAAGCGTCGTTAAAAAATAACGACGCTTTTACAAAGCGTCGGCGATATTCGTCCCCACTCTTGCATAGTCGACGCTTTGCCGACGCTTTTCGAAGCGTCGTAAAGCCGAATAGCGACGCTTTAAAGCGTCGTTAATGACCATTAATAGCGTCGTTAATGGCCATTTTTCCTGTAGTGAGTGCAGTTCTGGCCATCCACTTATAATGAAAAACATGCATGCTCTTGAGGATTTTTGTCCTTACGTACAATATTTGTTTATATTACAATGTCTTCAAGGATATCTATTCCTGTCAATTTGAATTTGTTGAATTTTTTAATGATCAAAAAGTCCAATTTCCTTGTTAAATTAAATTAGATTAATTTCTGTTCGCTCCAGCTTTTGCTCCTTCAAATTCTAAATCAACACAGATATTGAGTAAGCAATCTATTTAGTAGTAAGCTACGAGAGCAAGATAATGGCAATAAAAAGGATAAAATCTCAAATTTAAGTGAAAAATCCAAACTCATATTTGGCTTGCGAACTACCTAAAGAAAATCAAAATTTGTTGATTTTCCCTTCAAATACATTTTAAATAGGGGTGCAATCAGGTCTGTTGGGTCCTGGTACCTCCTAACTTAGACTAGGATCTGGAGTCCTGGACCTGTTGGGGGTTCAAGCCTAAGTTTTAGCCCTAATCTTACACATCAAAGGATGGGGTTGAGTTTGTATTTGGGTCTCAAGTGAGTACGCTATTTGGAAAGCTCAATTATCTTCATCCTCTCAAAACTATTCACCAATGACATAGCTTTGAAGTACCATGGACATGTTCTGCAAGAAACATGAGGGATATATTAGAAAACTTCACATTATATGTTGGGTAAACTGTGAGGTCTGGTTTAGAATTATGTTCACAAAGAATCAAACCCATATCCCAATGTAATTTATGATCTGGTTGTCTCGAGTCTGGATTTTGTAAACTTTTAGTAGACATGGACCTGTGCCCAAGAAGTAACATGGGTCTATCTTTGGACCCATATGCGACCCACAGGCTTACGGGTGCATGTGGTCTTTGTTGGCTTGGTCTGCCAGTCTTGATGACAGTTCAAAGTTGAAATGAGTATTTTCTTATGTATACGAAAGGAAGATTTGTTTAGAGATGGTTAGAAAAGACTTGGGCTTTGAAGTCACCCCTTTCTTCCCCCTTTTGCAGTTGTGGATGCACTAATGCTGCATCCCCTTTCTTGTGATGGCTCAGTGTCTACTTCTTTTATGCGGTTACACCATGCCTTGTATTGCATTGCAGCAGGCAACACTATTTTGACCATCCCTATTTTGTAAGGCTTCTGCATGGAGGAAATTATTTTGATTCCTTCAGCACTTCTAGATGACTTGTGCATATACTTTTTCGGAAATAAATGCTTTCTGTTAATGTTTCCGAAGTTCCACATTAAGCAAGGCTTGAAAGGACACTTTGTTCAGCAGAATAACCTCAACTATTCTGATCAAAAATCTTAATTTTTGTATTTTGCGCTATTCTGTTAACAGTCATATAACCATGCTCTATATGGTCTTTCGCATTGAATAGATATGATTTTCTGTTTTGCATTTACATTGCTCATTTTGTTTCACTTATTCTAGTATGTTTTTTTTAAGTTGTTAGGTAAGCTGACTTTAATGTAGTTTATGTATAAATTGCATTCATTTTATCTTTTATTGTTTTCACTGAAATTTTGATTTGAATATTCTACTTAAGAGTGCATTTTGGTACATCTGGGTTGATTTCACTTATCCTCCTCCTGGTTTTTAGGCAGTGGAAAGACATATACCATGCAACCATTACCTCTCAAGGCATCTCAAGATATTCTGAGACTAATGCACCATACATATCGGAATCAAGGCTTTCAATTGTTTGTCAGTTTCTTTGAGATTTATGGAGGCAAGCTTTTTGATCTGCTAAACGATAGGAGGTTTGTCGGAATCTTTTTTGTTCTTTAGGAGTCTTCCTTTCCTTTCCCCTATTATTCCAGATTCTCTTAAATGATAAATTCCAAACTTGACTTCTCTTAGGAAGCTTTGCATGAGAGAGGATGGTAAACAGCAAGTCTGCATTGTTGGTTTGCAAGAGTTTAGAGTGTCACATGTTGACACCATCAAGGAGCTTATTGAGAAAGGAAATGCAACTAGGAGTACAGGCACAACTGGTGCGAATGAGGAATCCTCTCGATCTCATGCCATACTTCAGCTTGCTATCAAAAAGTCAGTGGATGGTAGCGAATCAAAACCTGCTCGAGTAATTGGCAAGCTATCCTTCATCGACCTTGCTGGCAGTGAGCGTGGTGCAGATACTACTGATAATGATAAGCAGACAAGGTAGCTTTTTTTATTTTTCAGTTTGACATGGCAGCATATTTTAGTTTTGTTGTTATTTAAAAAGCAAAGAATGTATTTTCAGCTGTCTTAAAACTGAAAATTTAATTTACAATGCAGAATAGAAGGTGCTGAGATCAACAAAAGTTTGCTTGCCTTGAAACAGTGCATAAGAGCTCTTGATAATGACCAAACCCATATTCCTTTTAGAGGGAGTAAATTGACTGAAGTACTGAGGGATTCATTCATTGGAGACTCCCGCACGGTTATGATTTCATGCATTTCTCCAAATTCTGGTTCATGTGAACACACTCTGAATACATTGAGATATGCTGATAGGTGATATTATAATCTGTCTCCTCTGTTTGCACGTATTGCATTTCTTATATGTTTTTTCAACCTTTTGTTTACTTTTATTCGGGGTCAAAAGTCTCTCAAAGGGGAGCAACAAGAAGGATCTTTCATCAGTAACCAATTTAAGAGATTCAACTGCTGCACCCTTGTCTTCTGCTCTATCTGCTTTCTCCAGTCCTGAGGGTAAGAATGTTGAGATTGCTAGTGAAGTCCACAGATTTGTTTGGTCCAGACAAATTGAGAAAGAAACCTCTCTGTCTTACAATGCAGACCATGCCCTCAGTGGTAGAGAAGAGCGGACTTTTGCTTCTTCATATGCTAGTTATTTCAGGGAGCAGACTAAGGTTTCCACAGCTGTAGAGGATTATGATTACTCTGAGGAGGCATATGAGCAGAACAAACCATCTTGGAAGAAAGGAAAGGCAGATGCATACTCTGCTTCACCTTTGGAGGATAGGGTGAGGAGAGCTGCTTCCCGCACGAAGTGGAAGAATGTGCCTGAGGTCGATGCCAACGATCTGCACTCAGATGATGATCTGAATGCCCTTTTGAAGGTAGGAGCACTATCAGAATTTCTTAATGCTTGTATTCTGTCAGCTTTTCAACATTTGATACGTAAAAAATGGTATGATTCCGGGAAGAGGAGGATCTAGTGATGGCTCGTAGGAGACAAGTTGAGGACACGATAAACATTATTAGGGAGGTACGTCTCATCGAATTGTTAATGTTTGATGTTAAATTATGTGTGTGTCATGCCTCGAACCCAGCACTCAGATCGGGCATGCGATGGCCGCACACTTCTTAGGGCAAAATCCTAAAGAATATGCAAGACCTTATAATTTATTACAACACTTCAATATCTATAAATAATAATGATCTAATTTGTATAATAATTGATGACATTTGCATGATTACAAATTCAATTCCTTCGATCATCCGATCGATATCAATGATGCTTTATTTATTTATCCGCTCATCCGCGAATCCAAACCAAAATCAATCTTGAGTATTCTGCAACTCTGAGAAGGAGAAAAGAAAAGAAGGGGATGAGCTTTATAGCCCAATAAGAATCCCACGTATTATATCAATATAATAATATAATTTAAAAATAATAATAAGTAATAAAATATAAAATCTAATGTTCAATATTCAGAATAATGCAAATATCAATAAATTATCTGTCTTGTCAAAGAGATGCATCATCATATGTTGTCTTTTATTCAGTATTAATTTCATGTCTTGGCCTCTGTTTCTCTTTTCATAATCACATAATCTTTAACTTTTTTCTTTCCGGCTCTGGATTAATCAAGATCATGCCTCAATCTCCATCAAATCCAAATATTTCGCTTAAGTCATAAAGGCTATCTTAGACATAAACTCCTGGCAAATTGTCCTAGGATGAGCTCCTGACGGGCTGTCCCACGTATAAAACTCCGTGGGGACTGTCCCAGACATAAGCTCTTGGCAAGTTATCCCAGGTATGAGCTCTTGACGAGCTGATCTAGGCATAAGCTCCTAGAGACTATTTCAGACATAAGCTCCGGATGGACTATCTCAGGCATAAGCTCCTGACCGGCTGTCCACATGATGAGGCTAATCCAAACCATATCTTCTTCATCCAACTTTTATATGTTGATTTCATCATATTGATTTCATGTTATGGTGGATCAAGATAATCATGTCATTTCCATACAATCATACTATCAATCAATGATACACAGTTAACACAGCGTATTCATGTTGAAAAATCATACTAGAACTAATAATGTGTTAAACATCACAAAACCATCAACATGAATCCAATGATACAAAACAGCGATACAAATCCAACGATAAAAGTAGCATATATAGTGGTGATCATGTACAGAAATCCTTATCTTTATTGACGATCGGTCCAAATACAAAAATTAATAAACTCCTCAACTACGAACTCGAAATCAAGGTGTTCCACTTGACATCTTGTATAGGTGGTCACATCTTTATATAATCAAGGTCAAATATAAAAATCATATACGGAGAAATTACAAAAAATACCTAAATATCATAAGTCTAGGACTTCTCCTAAAGTCAAGCAATCGATCTGGGTTACGTAGGTATCTGGGCTCTCCACTGATCCATAAGATTCTAAAGAGAAAATTAATTTAGAGAGAATTTTTAAAGAGAGAAAATAGAGAGAAACTTACTAGGTTTATAGTCTAGGTCTCAAGAATTTTGCTCGATGCCCTCTTGTCCAAGAAATTATTCTCCTATATATTTAAATTAATATTATAAAATAAATCAAATTAATTACCTAAAATTCTCTATTGGAATTCACTAGGGTCTAACCCAGTCTCAAAATCTTCCTTCTAGAATTTTTCATAATCCATCTAAAGAAAAATAATTAATTGGCCAACTAATAAAAAGAATTATTTTATTAAAATAAACCAAAGAAGAGAGAGAAAAGCCCTCTCTTCTCTTCTTCTCTTCTTCTCTTCAAATAGGAGGTTTGCTCCCTGTTGTCTCTCTCCCATGCATGACCACGGAAGGCTGAGGCCAGCCACCATCCCAACTGTGACGAAGCCACGGCCTTGTTGACGGCCCCTAATGGTGGCTATTGTCGGCAGCGATAGGGGAAACCAAGAACAAAATCGGGGCTGCCCTATTCAAAGGTAAATCTTGTGACCGTCGGCTCCAATCCGAGAATTGATGCAAGAGGATGATAAGGAAAAAGAAAGAAAAGGAGGAAAGGGGAAGGAGTTACCGTGGTCCGGCGGAGCCATAGGAGATCTCCAGCAATCTCTTCCCTAGTGGCAACCCATGGAAAAAATCCCAAGAAATCCCGACGATTCACAATGATTTTTCAAGGCATTCAAGGTGGAGATCCAAGGGAGGAGAAGGGGATTTTATAGTTGGGATCTAGGGCTTCTAGAATCCCAATCCTATTTTGATTCAAAGAGGGAAGACAGATTATACCGGGAGTCCTCTTTCGTTAAGTTCATTCCTTCTTTTTTTTTTTTGCTTTAAAGGTCGTGCAAGAGGAAAAAAAAGTTTTGGACCAGATTATTACATTCTCCCCCCCTCAAAATGATTTTGTCCTTGTGATTACCACACCTGAGTTGTGAACACTGAAAATACATAATCCTCATATTATTCTTAACCTTTCAAGTCATTTGTCATACTTGCTTCACAAGATCTTGACATAAAGAAAAATGTGACATCCCAAAACTTGATTCTTTTGGTTTTAACGTACCTATAAAATTCTCTTAGATTGTGTTGATGCAGAATTCCGCTGACGCCGGAGAAGCTGGAGTCGAGGGGATCACGTCCGCCGTCAGGACCAGCAAAGAAAGTCTAAACCGGAGTTGGGGGTGCTCCGGCAAGACCCTCCGATGCTCAAGTCAGTACTCTGCCTCAACAAAAATGGAGCACTTGAATAGGATTTTAGCAGAGTTTCGAGATAGAGTTTAGAGCTTAGAGAAGAACATATCTGGGGATCTCTTTTTATAGATGGAGAGCGTAACTGATTGATAGCGACGTCTGTAACTGCCTGTTAGTGGGCCGTTCGGGGCCACGCGAAGTTTGTTACGGAGAGTAGTGACGTCAGTGGGCCGTTCAGAACCATGTGGAGTTTGTTATAGAGAATGGAGTGGTGTCCATTGTCACGACTTGCCAGAGAGTGGTGGGGTCACGTGGAATCTGTTACAGAGAGTAGAGTGGGGTAGTGGCCATTGTCGTGACTTGCCAGAGAGTTCGGACTTGATGGCTGAAGCTCGGTTGGGACGTTTGATGGAGCAGAATGGCTCTCTGTCTCTGCAATCTAAGAGAAGCTCGGATGTTTCTGAGGTTGCTGACGACTCCATTATTGTCGGGAGCCTTAGGTGCTGATGCTGCAGGTGGAAGTCATCTGCTGTAGAAGCTCGGATGGAGACTTTCTGTTGGAGAAGCCCAGTTTCATGAGGAATCCGACAGAGGGTTGACCGACAGTGGAGTTCGGATGGCGCTATGGAGGTTCGTCCGCTGGAGGAGTCTCGAGGACACTGGGGAAGGTCGAACGTTGGAGGAGTCTTGATGGTGGAGCCTGTCCATTGTAGAAGTTCGTCTGTGATCCATTCACTGTAGAAGTTTGACTGGGATCCGGCACTTGTAGGAGCTCAGGTGAAATTCAGAAGGCGATCGACCACCGTAGAAACTTGGATGGAGTCTGGTCACTATAGAAGTCCTACCACTGGAGAAGCTCAAACATTGACGAAGTACGGAAGAAGTTTGGAGTAAAGTTGCTCATGGCAGGAAGAAGTCTGGAAGAGGTTCGGAGAATAGTTGATCACTGTAGAAAATTGGCTGATAGTGAAGCTCAAAAAGCATTTGGAGCTGTCCGATAGATGAATGGAGGAGCTCATTATCGGAGAAGTCCGGACGGTATTATGGAAGCTCGGATGGTTGGGGGAGTTCAGAAAGATGCCACATAAGGTCGGAAGCCAGATGAGCCCTGGAAGGGTCGGCCTTTTACGAACTTCGGCTGGGGTTATTTTATACCCAACAATACCCAACACCAGTCCCCTACTTTCGAGTTCAAGTTTTGAATGAAGGAAGTACAGAAAAATTTTCACAGCCGAAGTTGCCTCCTTCGATTTTAGTACTCGGTTGTTTCCAGATATTTTGGTGTTTGGCACACTGGCGCTGGAGCCTTTTCAAATTGAGGAGATCCAAAAAGATTTTTTCAAAATTCCCACTGGAGTGTTGCTCTAGGCACGGCACAATAATGATTCTGTCAGTTGTCAGCCGCCTTTAGCTGCCTGCCATGATGAGTGGGCCACGCGGCGGTTATAGATCGATCGGAAGAAATCTACGGTCATTATTGCGTCGGACTCCATCGCCTATTTAAACCCGCCTCCCTTCTTCAGGGGTCTCACTTTGCTTGGGAGTTTCTTTGGTCTCTCCTTCTTGAGAGTTCCATCCTTCCCCAGCATCCTTCTCAGCCTTAGGCGTTCTTTGAGTCATCCCCATCTCTGCATTTCTGCATCCTTCATACCAGCCTAGGTTAGTTCCAAAACTTTCCATTTTTTCATGGCTCTATTTCTAAGCTGTGCCGATCTTCTTTCATTACAGATATGGATGCGGAAGCAGCTCGGATGTTAGCCAAGATTCTCAAGGCCCACAAGAGGAAAGGCGCTGCAACTTCTGGGTCGGCGAAGAAGGCGAGGGTAGAAGAGACAGATCCGGCCGTGCTTCTCCTTGATTGCCCAGAGCCCACGCTTGTGGTACATCTTCGATTGCAAGTACTTTCCGATCCCACGGAAGGGGAAGCAGAAGGGGGATTGGAAGAAGAAGTTAAGTACTTAAAGTAATCCTCGATGATGGCTGGAACCGAGAGTTCAAAGTCTGAAGAAGCCGAGCTTTCTTAGAGCTTCTTTACCTTCTGTTTTTCCATGTATTCTTTTCTTTTCTTGTCATTTTTCTTTTTTGGCCTTCAAAAGTTTTGTAATGCACACTTTACTAATGAAATAAAAAGAAAATTTTCTATTACCTTGTCCATTCTTGCATTAAGTTATCGTTTATCGAACTTCTTTTATCTTCTATCTTATTCGATGTCAACATTGTCTGAAGATTCTGATCATTGTTGTATTGATTCGCCCTTAGGGACTGGAGATTTTCGACAAGAGTTTTCTTCCTCATTGAGATGAGGTTCCTTGAGTCTTGGATGTACTTCATTTTTTTTCTTTATCATTGGCGTAGCTCGTCGCTTCCCCTTTTTCTCTTCCCTCCTTTTTTTTTGTGTTCGAGTGAGGGTTTTTCCTCTGCTCTTAACGGGGTTGTAGGGGTGTAGAGGAGCCGTTGAGGAGACTTTCTCCCTCATCCGGTCTTGAACGATCAGATCTTCCTTTGTGTAGGATGAGGTTCTCCTCCTGTTTCTGACACAATCAATTTCAGCTCATGTTAGGACGAGGTCTTCCTCCTATTCCTAACAGGGCTACGGGGGAACATGAGGGTCATTGCAAGGGCCTCTCCTCCCATCCGGTCTCTAAATAATCGAGTCTTCGACTTTGCTCATGTTAGGATGAGGTTCTCCTCCTGTTCCTAACATGGCTGTGGGGCGCATAAGGGTTGTTGCAAGGGCCTCTCCTCCCATCCGGTCTCTAAATAATCAGGTCTTCGACTTTGCTCATGTTAGGACGAGGTTCTCCTCCTATTCCTAACATGGCTGTGGAGGCACATAAGGGCCGTTGCAAGGGCCTCTCCCCCCATCCGGTCTCTAAATAATCGGGCCTTCGACTTTGCTCATGTTAGGATGAGGTTCTCCTCCTGTTCCTATCATGGCTGTGGGGCACATAAGGGCCGTTGCAAGGGCCTCTCCCTCGATCCGATCTCTAAATAACCAGGCCTTCGACTTTGCCCATGTTAGGACGAGGTTCTCCTCCTGTTCCTAACATGGCTGTGGGAGCGTATAAGGGCCGTTGCAAGGGCCTCTCCCCCCATCCGGTCTCTAAATAACCAGGCCTTCGACTTTGCTCATGTTAGGACGAGATTCTCCTCCTGTTCCTAACATGGCTGTGGGGGCATATAAGGACCGTTGCAAGGGCCTCTCCTCCCATCCAGTCTCTAAATAATCGGACCTTCGACTTTGCTCATATTAGGATGAGGTTCTTCTCCTGTTCCTAACATGGCTGTGGGGGTGCATAAGGGCCGTTGCAAGGGTCTCTCCTCCCATCCGATCTCTAAATAATCAGGCCTTCGACTTTGCTCATGTTAGGATGAGGTTCTCCTCCTATTCCTAACATGACTGTGGGAACGCATAAGGGCCGTTGCAAGGGCCTCTCCCTCCATCCGATCTCTAAATAACCAGACCTTCGACTTTGCTCATGTTAGGACGAGGTTCTCCTCCTGTTCCTAATATGGCTGTGGGGGCGCATAAGGACTGTTGCAAGGGCCTCTCCCCCAATTTGGAACAGGAGGAGAGCCTCGTCCTAACATGAGCAAAGTCGAAGATCCGATTATTTAGAGATCGGATGGAGGGAGAGGCCCTTGCAATGGCCCTTATGCACCCCCACAGCCATGTTAGAAACAGGAGGAGAACCTCGTCCTAACATGAGTAAAGTCGAAGGTCCGATTATTTAGAGACTGGATGGGAGGAGAGGCTCTTGCAACGGCCCTTATGTGCCCCCACAGTCATGTTAGGAATAGGAGGAGAACCTCGTCTTAACATGAGCAAAGTCGAAGGCCCAGTTATTTAGAGATCGGATGGGGGAGAGGCCCTTGCAACGGCCCTTATGTGCTCCCGTAGCCCTGTTAGAAACAGGAGAAAGATTTCGTCCTAACATGAGCTGAAATTGATTATGTCGGGAACAGGAGGAGAACCTCATCCTACACAAACGAAGATCTAGTTGTTCAAGACCAGATGAGGGGGAAAGTCTCATCAATGGCTCTTCTACACCCCTACAACTCCGTTAAGAGCAGAGCGAAAACCCTCACTCAAACACAAAAAAAAGGAGAGAAGAGAAAAGGAGAAGTGACGAGCTATGCCAGTGGTAAAGGAAAAAAAATGAACTACATCCAAGACTCAAGGGGCCTCATCTCAACAAAGAAGAAAACCCTTGTTGAAAATCTCCAGTCCCTAAGGGCGAATCAATACGGCGATGACCAGGAATCTTCAAACAACGTCGACATCAATAAGATAGAAGAAAAAAGAAGTTCGGTAAATGACAACTTAATGCAAGAATGGACAAGGTAATGGAAATTTTTTTTTTATTTCATTACTAAAGTGTGCATTACAAAGTCTTTGAAGGCCAAAAAAGAAAAACAACAAGAAAAGAAAAGAATACATGGAAGAACATAAGGTAAAAAAGCTCTAAGGAAGCTCAGCTTCTTCAGACTTCGAACTCTCGGTTCCAGCCATCATCGAGGATTGCTTTAAGTACTTAACTTCTTCTTCCAGTCTCCCTTCTGCTTTTTCCTTCCGTGGGATCGGGAAGTACTTGCAGTTGAAGATGTATCAAAAGCACGAGCTCTAGGCGATCAAGGCGAAGCACGACCGGATCTGTCTCTTCTACCCTCGCCTTCTTTGCCGACCCAGAAGTTGTAGCACCTTTCCTCTTGTGGGCCTTGAGACTCTTGGCTAACATCCGAACTGCGTCCGCGTCCATATCTACAACGAAAGAAGATCGGCACAGCTTAGAAACAAAGCCATGAAAAAAGGGGGAGTTCTGAAACTAACCTAGGCTGGTCTGAAGGATGCAGAGATGGGGATGACTCGAAGAACGTTAAGACCGAGAAGGATGCTGGGGAAGAACGAAACTCTCAGGAAGAAGGAGAGACCGAAGAAACTCCCAGGCAAAGTGAGACCCCTGAAGGAGGGAGGCAGGTTTAAATAGGCGATGGGGTCCGGCGCAATAATGATCGCAGATTTTCTCTGGCCGATCTATAACCGTCGCGTGGCTCACTCATCGTGGCAGGCGGCTAAAGGCAGCTGACAACTGACGGAATCATTATTGCACCGTGCCTAGAGCAACGCTCTAGTAAAAATTCCAAAAAAATCTTTTCGGATCGCCTCAATTTGAAAAGGCTCCAGTGTCAGTGCATCAAATGTCAAAATATCAGGAAACAATCGAGTACGAAAATCAAGGGAGGCAACTTTGGCTGTGAAAATTTTTCTGTACTTCATTCAGAACCCGAACTCAAAAGTAAGGGGACTGGTGTTGGGTATTATTGGGTATAAAATAACTGCAGCCAAAGTTCGTAAAAGGCCGACCCTTCCAGGGCTCATCCGGCTTCCGACCTTGTGTGGTGTCTTTCTGAACTCCCCCGACCATCCGAGCTTCCATAATAGCATCCGACTTCTCCAATAATGAGCTCCTCCATTCATCTATCGGCTACTCAAATACTTTCTGAGCTTCACTATCAGTCGATTTTCTACAGTGATCGACTATTCTCTGAACCTCTTCCAGACTTCTTCTGCCACGAGTGATTTTACTCCGAACTTCTTTCAAAATTTGTCAATGTCCGAGCTTCTCCAACGGCAGAACTTCTACAGTGATCAGACTCTATCCAAGTTTCTATGGCGGTCGACCCCTTCTGGATTTCATCCGAGCTCCTACAAGAGCCAGATCCCACCGAACTTCTACAGTGGATAGATCACAAACGAACTTCTACAATGGACAGGCTCCACCAGTCGAGTCTCTGCTCCGAGCTTCTACAATAAGAAATCTCCATCCGAGCTTCCACGGCAATCGATCTTCGTCTGAGCTTCTACAATAAGCGGCCTCCTTTCGGACTCCTACAAGAGTCGGACTCCGTCCGAACTTCTACAACAGAATTGAATCCCAGACTCCTCCAATGTTTGACCTTCCCCAGTGTCCTTGAGACTCCTCCAGCAAACGAACCTCCACAGTGCCATCCGAACTCCACTGTCGATCGACCCTCTGCCAGATTCCTCATGAAATTGGGCTTCTCCAACAGAAAGTCCCCATCCGAGCTCTACAGCAGATGACTTCTGCCTGCAGCATCAGCGCCCAAGGCTCCCGACAATAATGGACTTATCAGCAACCTCAAAAATATCCGAGCTTCTCTTAGAGTGCAGAGACAGAGAGCTATTCCGCTCCATCAGACTCCCAGCCGAGCTTCAGCCGTCAGGCCCGAACTCTCTGGCAAGTCACGATAATGGCCACTATCCCATTCTACTCTCTGTAACAGATTCTATGTGGCCCCACCACTCTCTGGCAAGTTACGACAACGGACACCACTTCACTCTCCATAACAAACTCCACGTGGTTCTGAACAGCCCACTGACTCTACTACTCTCCGTAACAAACTTTGCGTGGCCCCGAATGGCCCATTACCAGGCAGTTACAGATGTCGCTGTCAATCAGTTATGCTCTCCGTCTATAAAAAGGGACCTCCAGATATGTTCTTCTCTAAGCTCTAAACTCTATCTCGAAATTCTGCTAAAATCTCATTCATGTGCTCCATTTCTGTTGAGGCAGAGTACTGACTTGAGCGTCGGAGGGTCTTGTCGGAGCACCCCCAACTCTGGTTTAGACTTTTCTTGCAGGTCCCGACGGTGGATGCGATCCTCTCGACTCCAGCTTCTCCGGCATCGACAGAATTCTGCACCAATAGAATTGGCGCTAGAAGGAGGGCGCATGTGTCTTCGCAGTACCCTTGTTCTTAAAGGAGTACTCAACGGGATTATCTTTGATCATCTTCTTCGACATTTTCTCCTTCTTCTCCTGCCAGATCTCCACCTGATGCCTCCCCGAAAGGCATCCACCAGGCGATCCACGACCTCCGTGGTCAGATCTCAGAGAGATCCGCAAGCTCCGGCCTCGTCTTCATTTTTCAGGCTCCTCCTCCAGTAACAGCAGTCGGCATGGAGCAGTTTGACTTGCTGGTTCAGTAGGTCAGGGGCCTCACCAAAGTAGTGTAAGCCATGCAGCAGCAGCCGCAGCAGCTGCAGGCATCTGTGCGGCTGGAAAGAGCTTCGCCGGAGTTTCAGAATCCGACGATCGGGCGGGCCACTTGGGCCATCGCCCTGTCTTCCCCAAAAAGGGAAGCAAAAGGTGGAGAGCCCTCTGTCCGATCGCGATTCCATCCCCGGAGGGTCCCTACCTCCGTTCCACCAGGAGACCCTCGAGACTCGCAGTCGAGAAGATCTCCTGGATCAAAAGTTCCAAGAGATGAATCGGCGGATCGAGGAGCTCATCAGATGAGGTTGGCTCGATAGATTCATCCGACGTCGACCTGAAGGTAGGGAGGATCGACCGAGGGCCTTACCACAGCCAGAGCTGCCAAGGAGGGAGAAACAGCTTGAAGATCGACCTCCAACCGAGATCGTCAACACCATCTCTGGAGGACCCCGACGGGGAGCAGCCAGTGGATCGACTGTACCGCCCAAGCGACAGAGGACTGAAGAATCTATAACCTTTACTGAAGAAGATGCCCAAGAGATTCAATTCTCCCATAATGATGCGGTTGTAGTTTCTTTAAATATTGCTGACTATGATGTACGCTGCATTCTTGTTGATAGTGGAAGCTCGGCCGATATTCTATTTTACGATGCATTCTCGAAAATATCCATTCCGAATGGCCGATTAGGGCCGATAAACTCTCTGTTAGTAGGGTTCACTGGCGATGCCATGCCAGTGGAAGGAGTAATAACTTTAACCGTGGTTGTAGGCCAGTACCCAAAGCAATCAAGAGTGCAAGTGGATTTTCTGGTAGTAAGGGCACCGTCCGCCTACAACGCAATACTCGACCGACCTGGCCTCAACGCCCTTCGAGCTGTGGTATCGACCTACCATTTGAAGCTGAAATTTTCTACTAGCCAAGGAGTCAGAGAGGTCAGAGGAGATCAAGCCCTGGCAAAACACTGTTACAACATACCCCTACAAAGAAATGGTCAGTCCGACCCCTGTCCAGTTGATGGATTGGACACCCGTGACGACCTTGCTGAAGAATGGGGTGAGCCAATTGAAGATCTTGTCTCAATTCCTTTGAACGATGGGAATGAGGAGCATGTGGTGAAGATCGGCTCTAACTTGGGAGAAGAGGTACGGACACAGCTCATCAGTTTTCTATAAAAGTATGCGGATGTTTTCGCTTGGATTCTGCAGACATGCCAGGGATTGATGTGGAAGTCATGGAGCACTGCCTGGCTGTTGATCTCAAACATCGATCGACGAAGAAAAAAATCTAAAGTCATGCATCGGAAAGGTAAATGGCAATAGTTGAGGAAGTTGATAAACTCCTGAAAGTCAGGTTCATCAGAGAAGTCAACTACCCGAACTGGGTCTCCAATGTGGTTCTCGTCAGGAAGGTGAACGGCAAGTGGAGGATGTGTATAGACTTCAAAAAGCTAAAAAAAGCTTGCCTGAAGAACAGTTACCCTCTGCCCAGAATTGATTAATTAGTGGATGCAACCTCGGGCCACGAGCTTCTCACTATCATGGATGCATTTTTCGGCTACAATCAAATTAGGAGGGCACCGAAGGACGAAGAAAAAACTGCTTTTATTACTAACCATGGTCTTTATTGTTATAGGGTCATGCCTTTTGGCCTCAAAAATATAGAGACGACCTATCAACGGCTGGTGAACAAGATCTTCAAAGAGCAGATTGACCGCAACATGGAGATCTACGTGGACGATATGCTTGTAAAAAGTAAATCCATAAAGAACCACATCGCCGACCTTGAGGAGACCTTCGGCGCCCTCCAAAAATATAAGATGAAGCTGAACCCGATCAAGTGCGCTTTTGGAGTAACCTCAGAAAAATTTTTGGACTTCATAGTATCGGGGCACGGGATCGAAGCAAATCTGGAAAAGATTCATGCTATCCAGAAATGACCTACCTGAAGTCAATAAAGGAAGTTCAGTGCCTTACTGGGAGAGTAGCAGCTCTGAATCGCTTTGTCTCAAGGTCGGTCGAACGATGCCTGTCTTTCTTTCAGACCTTCAAGCAGTCGAAGAACTTCTGTTGGACTACTGAATGTCAGCAGGCATTCAAAAAATTAAAGAGCTACCTCGGCTCACCTTCGCTATTGGCAAAGTCCGAACCCGGAGAGGAGTTGTTCCTGTACCTGGCGGTCTCTCTTGTGGCTCTTGCAGCAGTTCTGGTTAAGGAAGAAGCAAAAATTCAACGGTTAATCTACTACATTAGCCGAGTATTGAGAGACGTCGAAATCAGGTATACTAAGTTAGAGAAACTAACTTATGCCTTGTTGATTGCAGCTCGAAGACTTCGACCTTACTTTCAAGGGCACACCATAACACTACTCACCGATCAGCCGATCAAGGCGGTTCTGCATCGAGCGGATGCTTCCGAAAGAATAGCGAGATGGGCAGTCGAGCTCACAGAATTTGACATCAACTATCAACCTCAACCGACGATTAAAGCCCAGATATTAGCAGACTTCATAGTGGAGTGCACTATTCTAAAAGAGGCCGAACTTGAATGAGGTGAAGCTGACAACTCAGGGCTCCAATCGAACTCCCCTGAAGAAAGAACAGATCTCCCTGATGGTTTTTGAGCCCTCTACGTGGACGGTTCCTCCAACATGTCAGGCGCAGGTGCGGGCCTGATCTTGGTCAATCCAGAAGAAATTATTATGGAGTACGTGCTGCGCTTCGAATTTTCTGTGACAAATAACGGAGCAGAATATGAAGCTCTGATTGCAGGACTGAGGATCGCCAAAGAGTTAGAAGTAGACCGGCTCCAAGTCTACAGTGACTCCCAATTGGTGGTGGGACAAGTCAGCGAAAACTATGAAGCTCGGGAGGACAGTATGGCCAAGTATCTTGAAAAGGTAAAAGAGATCATCCTTGCCTTCGGTAGCTTTGACATCAAGCAGATTTCAAGAGCAGAAAATATCAGGGCCGACCTTCTCTCCAAGTTGGCTACACTGGCCCCAGCTGGACTGCCCAAGGAAGTCTTCTTCGAAGTTCTGAAGTACCCAAGTACGGAAGAACCGCAGCCTGTGATGGAGATCAACCATGAACCCAGCTGGATTGACCCACTGGTTACATACCTCGAGGATGGGGCTCTTCCTCCTGATGCAAAAGAAGCTCGAAAGCTTAGAAATCAGGCCTCCCGATATATTCTTTATGAAGGCAAGCTGTACAAGAGGTCGTACTCTTTACCCCTCCTGAAATGTCTCTGGCCTTCTGAAGCCGACTTCACCTTGTGGGAGGTACATGAGGGAGTCTGCGGAAGTCACCTGGGGGCCAGATCTTTATCCCACAAACTGCTCCGACAAGGCTATTACTGGCCTACTATGTACCACGACTCCATTGAATATATCAGAAGGTGTGATCGGTGTCAGAGATATGCAAATATCCAAAGGCAACCCACCTCCGAACTTACACCATGGAGTGCCCCATGACCGTTTGCACAATAGGGGATGGATATCCTTGGACCTTTTCCCATGGCATCCGGGCAGTGGAAGTTCCTCCTGGTGGCAATTGACTACTTCACCAAGTGGGTCGAAGCTGAACCTTTAACGAAAATCACAGAAGCTAAAGTGCAGGACTTCGTTTGGAAGTCAATTGTCTGTAGGTTTGGCTTATCCAGAACTCTCATTACTGATAATGGGCGATAATTTGCTGGGACAAGGTTTGCTGAATTTTGTGAGGACTTAAACATCTCCCATAACTTCACGTCAGTAGCCCATCCGCAAGCAAACAGTGAAGCCGAGGTTACTAACAGGACTCTGTTGTAAGGAATCAAGGCGAGCTTTGAAAGAGCAAAGGAACTTGGGCAGATGAGCTCTATCATGTGTTGTGGGCATACCGAACTACCCAAAGACTGCCCACTGGGGAGACCCCCTTTGCCTTAGCCTTCGGAATAGAAGTCATGATCTCGATCGAACTCAAACTTCCATCAACGCGAGTTGTGGCATTCGACGAGCAGTGCAACTCACATGATCTCAAGGCCAACCTCGACTTATTAGAAGAAAAGCAGGAGACAGCTCAAGTTTGGATGGCCGCCTACAAGCAGAAAGTGGCCCGCTACTATAACTCCCGGGTCAAGAGCAAGGCCTTCAGAGTGGGGGACTTAGTACTTCGACGAGCCGCTGTCTCACAACCTCAGAATCAAGAAAAACTCGCCCCTAACTGGGAAGGCCCGTATGAAGTCAGGGAGGTGGTTCAGCCCGAAACATATTATCTAAAAGAGCTCAGAGGAGCAGACCTTCCACGACCATGGAATTCAAAAAATTTACAAATATATTACCGATAACTTTACCTTAAATAAAAGTTTCTTTCATATTCGCATGTCTTTTCTTTTGGTATGAGCTTATAACGACAGGGAGTAGCTCCTTCAGACAATCGAAATTAAGTGTGTCAGAAATAAGAGGAAAACCTCGTCCTGACACGAACGAAGGTCTGGTTATTTAGAGATCGGATGGGGGAGAGACTTTTGCAATGGCCCTTATGCACCCCCACAGCCATGTTAGGAACAGGAGGAGAACCTCATCCTAACATGAGCAAAGTCGAAGGTCCGGTTATTTAGAGATCGGATGGGGGGAGAGGCCCTTGCAACGGCCCTTATGCGCCCCCACAGCCATGTTAGGAATAGGAGGAGAACCTCATCCTAACATGAGCAAAGTCGAAGGTCCAATTATTTAGAGACTGGATGGGGGAAGAGGCCCTTGCAATGGCCCTTATGCGTCCCCACAGTCATGTTAGAAATAGGAGAAGAACCTCGTCCTAACATGAGCAAAGTCAAAGGCCCGATTATTTAGAGACCGGATGGAGGGAGAGACCCTTGCAATGGCCCTTATGCGCCCCCACAGCCATGTTAGAAATAGGAGGAAAACCTCGTCCTAACATGAGCAAAGTCGAAGGCCTAGTTATTTAGAGACCGGATGGGGGGAGAGGCCCTTGCAACGGCCCTTATGCGCCCCCACAGCCATGTTAGGAACAGAAGGAGAACCTCGTCCTAACATGAGCAAAGTCGAAGGTCTGGTTATTTAGAGATCGGATGGGGGAGAGGCCCTTGCAACGGCCCTTGTGCACCCCCACAGCCATGTTAGGAAAAGGAGGAGAACCTCATCCTAACATGAGCAAAGTCAAAGGCCTGATTATTTAGAGACTGGATGGGAGGAGAGGCCCTTGCAACGGCCCTTATGTGCCCCCATAGCCCTGTTAGGAACAAGAGAAAGATCTCATCCTAACATGAACTAAAATTGATTGTGTCGGAAATAGGAGGAGAACCTCATCCTACACAAACAAAGATCTGGTCATTCAAGACCGGATGAGGGGGAAAGTCTCCTCAACGGCTCCTCTACACCCCTACAACCCCGTTAAGAGTAGAGGGAAAACCCTCACTCGAACACAAAAAAAAAGGAGGGGAAGAGAAAAAGGGGAAGCGACGAGCTACGCCAGTGATAAAGGAAAAAAAATGAAGTACATCCAAGACTCAAGGGACCTCATCTCAATGAGGAAGAAAACTCTTGTCGAAAGTCTCCAGTCCCTAAGGGCGAATCAATACAACGATGATCAGGAATCTTCAGACAACGTTGACATCGAATAAGACAGAAGACAAAAGAAGTTCGGTAAACGATAATTTAATGCAAGAATGGACAAGGTAATAGAAAATTTTCTTTTCATTTCATTAGTAAAGTGTGCATTACAAAGCCTTTGAAGGCCAAAAAAAAATAACAAGAAAAGAAAAGAATACATGGAAGAACAGAAGGTAAAAATGTTCTAAAGAAGCTCGGCTTCTTCAGACTTCGAACTCTCAATTTTAGCCATCATTGAGGATTGCTTTAAGTACTTAACTTCTTCTTCCAGTCCCCCTTCTGCTTCCCCCTTCCACGGGATCAAAAAGTACTTGCAATCGAAGATGTACCACAAGCACGGGCTCTGGGCAATCAAGGCGAAGCACGACCGGATCTGTCTCTTCTACCCTCATCTTCTTCGCCGACCCAAAAGTTGTAGCACCTTTTTCTTGTGGGCCTTGAGACTATTGGCTAACATCCGAGCCACGTCTACGTCCATATCTGCAATGAAAGAAGATCAGCACAGCTTAGAAACAGAGCCATGAAAAAAGGGAGAGTTCTGGAACTAACCTAGGCTGGTCTGAAGGATGCAGAGATGCAGAGATGGGGACGACTCAAAGAATGTCTAAGGCCGAGAAGGACGCTGGGGAAGAACGGAACTCTCAGAAAGAAGGAGAGATCGAAGAAACTCCCAGGCAAAGTGAGACCCCTGAAGGAGGGAGGCGGGTTTAAATAGGTGATGGGGTCCGGTGCAATAATGATCGTAGATTTTCTTGGCCGATCTATAACCACCGCATGGTCCACTCATCGTGGCAGACAGCTAAAGGCGGCTGACAACTGACAGAATCATTATTGCACCGTACCTAGAGCAACGTTCTAGTAAAATTCCAAAAAAATCTTTTGGATCGCCTCAATTTAAAAAGGCTCCAGCGCCAGCGCGCCAACGCCAAAATATCTGGAAACAATCGAGTATGAAAATCGAGGGAGGCAACTTCGGCTGTTAAAATTTTTTTATACTTTCTTCATTCGAAACCCGAACTCGAAAGTAGGGAAACTGGTGTTGGGTATTGTTGGGTATAAAATAACCCCAATCGAAGTTCGTAAAAGGCCGACCCTTCCAGGGCTCATCCGGCTTCTGACCTTGTGTGGCATCTTTCTGAACTCCCCCGACCATCCGAGCTTCCATAATACCATCCGGACTTCTCCGATAATGAGCTCCTCCATTCATCTACCGGGCTGCTCCAAACACTTTCTGAGCTTCACTATCAGTCATTTTTTATAGTGATCGACTATTCTCCGAACCTCTTTCAGACTTCTTCCTGCCATGAGCGACTTTACTCCAAACTTCTTTCGGACTTCGTCAATGTCCGAGCTTCTCCAACGGTAGGACTTCTACAGTGACCAGACTCCATCCAAGTTTCTACGACAGTCGACCGCCTTCTGGATTTCATCCGAGCTCCTACAAGAGCTGGATCCCAGTCGAACTTCTACAGTTGATGGATCATAGACGAACTTCTACAACGGACAGGCTCCACCAGTCGGGTCTCTACTTCGAGCTTCTACAATAAGAAATCTTCATCCGAGCTTCCACGGTAAGCGATCTTCATCCGAGCTTCTACAATAAGCGGCCTCCTTTCAGACTCCTACAAGAGTCGGACTCCGTCCAAACTTCTACAACAGAATTGAATCTCGGACTCCTCCAACGTTCGACCTTCTCCAGTGTCCTCGAGACTCCTCCAGCGGACGAACCTCCACAGCACCATCCGAACTCCACTATCGGTCAACCCTCTGTTAGATTCCTCATGAAATCGAACTTCTCCAACAGAAAGTCTCCGTCTGAGCTTCTACAGCAGATGACTTTCGCCTGCAGCATCAACGTTCAAGGCTCCCGACAACAGTGGACTCGTCAGCAACCTCAAAAATATTCGAGCTTCTCTTAGATTGCAGAGACAGAGAGCCATTCCGCTCCATCAGACGTTCCAATCGAGTTTCAGCCATCAGGCCCGAACTCTCTGGTAAGTCACGACAATGGCCACTATCCCACTCTACTCTCTGTAACAGATTCCACGTGGCCCCACCACTCTCTGGCAAGTCACGACAACGGACACCACTCCACTCTCCATAACAAAGTCCACGTGGTTCTGAACGGCCCACTGATGCCACTACTCTCCGTAACAAACTCCGTGTGGTCCCGAACGGCCCACTACCAGGCAGTTACAGACGTCGATGTCAATCAGTTACACTCTCCGTCTATAAAAAGAAACCTCCAGATACATTCTTCTCTAAAGCTCTGAACTCTATCTCGAAACTCTGCTAAAATTTTATTCGAGTGCTCCATTTCTGTTAAGGCAGAGTACTGACTTGAGCATCGGAGGTCTTGTTGGAGCACCTCCAACTCCGTTTAGACTTCCTTGCAGGTCCCAGCGGCGGACGCGATCCCCTTGACTCCAGCTTCTCCGACGTCGGTGGAATTCTGCACCAACAGATTGTGTTTGGTAGCTGGCAATCTAAAGGGGCCCGACCAGATTACTACGTTTGGTACGTTCTTTGGATGGCAATCCAGATTATCTCCCAGAAAGTAATCCGGATTACCTAAGGAAAGGGTGGTTATCTAGATTATCAAATATTTGATAATTTGATAATAAAATATTTGGACAAAATTATCCTCATTAAAAAAAAAAACTAAACCCCTCTTTTCCTCAGTGGCTTTGCACTGAACACGCACCCCCACCCCCTGTGTGGCACCATCGCCACTCCTATGCACCTCCCCTCACCCCCTCCTTGTGTAGCGCCACCCGTCGCTCGCTACTACTCTGTGCTCTCCTCCCTTCATCTGTTGCGCCTCCTCTGTAACCCGTGGCTTTTCGTCCGACGGTGGGGATGCGATGGAGTTTCACTCGGGAGAGGTACCATCGGGGGATGCGGTGGAGTTCCACCCGAAGAGGTTTGGGTGCGCTGCGAGGATGGCGGTGGTGGGTACCGCTGGGGACACGGAAGGAAGGAGGAAATGGGTGGTGGAAGGAAGAAGAGAGAAATGGACACGGAAGAATGAAAGGGAAAAGGGTATTTTGGAAATTTGATGTTATATTACCAGTAATTTGATTATCATACCAAACATGTCCATCAAGATTCTCAGTAATTTTATTACAACATTATCTGCGTATACCAAATACAATAATCAACATCACTAGCAATTTAATGGTGGTAATCTATCCTGTAGGTAATCTAGATTACCTTTTAAGATTGTCTAGTGATGCACCAAAGGCAACCTTAGACATTTTCAAAAGAACATTGGCCTCCTGACCTTGGATTCAAATATCATAATTACTTGCCCTTAAATTCATTACTTTAATTTATTTCACTCAGAAAACATTTGGTCCAGTCTACCCTTAATAAAAGGCTTGAGTATTGGTTGCTTTCTTTCTTCTCTTAGCCTCACCCATGTTCACAATTAGACTTTTATTTTAGAAAAACTTCAAGCTTCTATAATCATATAAAGTAACAATGTCAAGACTAGAAGATGGAGATTTATGCCACCATTTCTAGATCTAAGTCTAACCAAAGAACCATCAATCCATTAACTTTAATATCCCAATGAAAATTGCATAGCTACATCCAAATTAGCCAAATATTTTATTTTCCACTGGCAATAAATCTTTCTTTTACTAACTCAAACTTTCCATTACAATAACTTTTGAATCCAAGCAAAATATTTGGAGCCTGTTCAAACCACCACACTTTCGCTGCATATTTTGATCTAAATTTATCAAATTTTATAGGTTTATCGAATGAATTCAAATAAGAATACTACTTTACATCAGAACCTAAAAAAAAAAATTAACCTTTCAAATTTTTGAATAGAATTAGAGCAAAACTTTGAGTTCTTTTGTCCTTACTTTGCCTCAAACATATTACACCAAAATTAAGTCTTAGTTTACTTCCTATGTTTGAGATCATTACATAAGTTTCATCATTCATCTAGAATCCAATATATCTAGAATTAATTTAAAGCAAATTAACCCTATATTTATCTGACAACCAATAAGATGATTCCAAATCAACTTTTCTTTATAAAATAATTAACTCAAATTTTCAACAAACTAGAGGTCCTCAAGTAAACATCCTTATGACTAAAATCAACTTGGTTATTTTTCATAGAACTTCCTTTACCGCAACCCTTAGCATTAATAAATAAATCAATATGAAATCTTGTCTTTTATTTGTTAAAACTCATATAAGTCTTTCAAAAATTTAACAATAGTCAGATATCTTGATCAGCTCAGAAACTTGACTTTAACTTAAAATAATTAATGCACTTAACTATCTCCAATAACATAAGGTAGATCAAGTAATCCAATCCAAAGATATTAATACAAATTATTAAAGACTCTACAGAGATGTATATGTCATACTCTCACAAAAAAAAATCCAATCTACCAATAGAACCAAATATATTCTTCATTTATTTGCAAGTTTCATACATGATCCTCTTATAGATTGAACGCTTAAAAATTATTCTCTCGTACGATGTAATTCTTTATTAGGTCACATCCCAAACTAATCCAAAATTATGATGATCCAATAATTAACATCAAAATTAAAAAAATCATTATAATCTTCATCCCTATCAAGTTTAGAATTTTCAAAATTATCTAAATAACAATTAAACGAGTATACTTAATATAATATGTCAATATATCCTACTTTATTCTAAGATTAACACCTCTCATACTTAGGTCAAATCTTACTTATTGAAATTCAAGCCATAACTCATCTAATTTTGTTGTACATATTGAATGCTACTCATTCATAAACTTCATCACAATACCCAGTGATCCGAAATCCAAACTTTGAATCCTTTCTAGTACTTCTATCATGTCGCTAGTCGCTTATACCATAGTCCCAAGTGATCATGATCTTATACTTAAATACCACTTGAGTCACAGTCCCTAATGATCATAATCATAAATTTTGATATTATTCTATCACATCCTTAGTAATCATAATCTTATGCTCAATACCCTTTAAGTCACAGTCTCCAAAAGTCATACTCTTAAGCTTTGATATTATTCTGTCATGCTTTATTGATCATTACCTAAAGTTTTGATATCATTTATGTCACAGTCCCTAAAGACCTTAAATCTAAGCTGTGATACCACTCTGTCATGCCTTGAACCCAGCACCCAGGTCGGGCATGCGATGGTTGCACACTCTTTGAGGCAAAACCCTAAAAATATGTAAGGCTTTATAATTTATTACAATACCTCAATATCCATAAATAATAATGATCTAAATTTTATAATAATTGATAAAACTTGCATGATTACAAATTTAATTTCTTTGATCATCCGATCAGTATCAATGATGCTTTATTTATTCATCTGCTCATCCGCGAATCTAAACCAAAATTAATCTTGAGTATCCTGCAATTTTGAGAAGAAGAGAAAAGAAGAGGATGAGCTTTACAGTTCAGGAAGAATCCTATATATCACATCAATATAATAATATAATCTAAAAATAATGACAAGCAATAAAACATAAAATCTCATGTTCAATATCCAGAATAATACAAATATCCATAAGTTATCTGTCTTATCAAAAAAGATGCATATCATGTGTTAACAGGTGAAATATTTTTATTCAGCATTAGTTTTTTTTGTCCTCTATTTTTTTTTATAATCATATGATCTTTAATCTTTTTCTTTTCGGCTTTGGACTAATCAAGATCATACCTCAATCTTTATCTAATCCAAATGTCTCACTTAAGTCATAAAGGCTGTTCCAAGCATAAACTCCTAGCGAACTATCTCAGGATGAGCTCCTGGCAGGCTGTCCCATGTATAAAAGCCCGTGGAGACTGTCTCAGGCATAAGCTTCTGACAGACTATTCCAAGCATGAGCTTGTAGCGGACTGTTCCAGACATGAGCTCCTGACGGACTATCCCAAGCATAAGCTCCTAGTTGGATGTTCCAGACATAAGCTCCTGATCGGTTGTCCACATGATGAGGCTAGTTCAAACCATGTCTTCATCCAATTTTTATATATTGATTTCATCATATTGATTTCAGTTTATGATGGATCAAGATAAGCATATTATATTCATACAATCATACTATCAATCAATGATATACATACGTAGTTAACACAATATATTCATGCTGAAAAATCATACCAGAACTAATAATATCTTAAACATCACAAAACCATCAACACGAATCCAACGATACAAATCCAATGATAAAAGTGACATATATAGTGGTGATCATATACAGGAATTCTTACCTTTATCGATGATCAATCCAAATATAGAAATTGACGAACTCCTCAACTAGAATTCGGAATCAAGGTGTTCCACTCGGTACCTTGTGTAGGTGGTCACACCTTTACATAGTCAAGATCAAATATAAAAATCATATATAGAGAAATTACAGATAAATACCTAAATATCATAAGTCGAGGACCTCTCTTAGAGTCAACCAATCGATCTGGGTTATGTAGGTATCTGGGCTCTCCACTGGTTCATCAGATTGTAGAGAGAAAAATAATCTAGAGAAAAAATTTTTAAAGATAGAAAATGGAGAAAAACTTACTAGGTTTACAGTCTAGGTCGCAAGAATTTTGCATGATTCCTCTTGTCCAAGGAATTATTCTTCTTTATTTTTAAATTAATATTATCAATTAAATCAAATAAATCAAGTTAATTACCTAGAATTCTCTATTGGAATTCACAAAGGTCCACCCCTAGTCTCAAAATCTTCCTTCTAGAATTTTTCATAATCCATCTAAAGAAAAATAATTAATTGGCGAACTAATAAAGAGAATTATTTTAGTAAAATAAACCAAAGAAGAGAGATAAGAGCCCTCTCTTCTCTTCTCTTTAATAGGAGGCTTGCTCCCTGTTGTCCCTCTCCCATGCATGGCCATGGAAGGCCGAGGCCAGCCATCCATGGTGGCTCTCAACTGTGGCGAAGCCACAGCCTTGATGACGGCCTCCAATGGCGGTTGTTGTTGGCGGCGATAGGTGAAACCAAGAACAAAATAGGGGCTGCCTTGTTTAAAGGTAAATCCGGTGTCCGCCGGCTCCAATCCGAGCATTGATGCGAGAGGATGATTGGGAGAAAGAAAGAAAGGGAGGAAAGGGGAAGAAGTTACCATGGTCCGGTGGAGACATAGGAGATCTCCGGCGATTTCTTCCCTAGGGCAACCCATGGAAAAAACCCCAAGAATTCCTGATGATTCACAACGATTTTTCAAGGCATTCAAGGTGGAGATCCAAGGGAGGGGAAGGGGATTTTATAGTTGGGATCTAGGGCTCCTAGAATCCCAATCCTATTCTGATTCAAAGAGGGAAGATGGATTCTATCGGGAGTTCTCTTCCGTTGAGTTCTTTCTTTCTTTTTTTTTTGTTTGCTTTAACGGTCGTGCAAGAGGAAAAAAATGGTCTTGGGCCTGGTTATTACAGTGTGAAATGATGATGACGATGGCAATGATGAAGATTTTCCTTTTTTTTTTTTTTGTGGGGGGTGGGTGTGGGTGGGGAAGGTGTGCACTGCATCATGAGTTGTCTTCAAAAATGCAACTCAGTTCTAATCATTCTCTAGTCACAACTTCCTTAGTCCTCACTTGATTGAATAACCTTGAATAACCCATCTTTTGTGGCAGTTAGTAATTGCTGAAGCAGCAGTGGTCCACATAGCTTGACCATCTTTTCCTTTTCAAATGTCTCTTGTACACTTCATTTTCTCCTTGGATAGTGATGCATCTGAATTTGTCTTCATCCAAATTCACCCATGTTTCCCATTATTTATTGGGTTTAGATAATAAAAATTCCATGCATATGCACTAAAAATTGATGACCAATACCTTAGACCCAATCATACCTGGTATGTTTTTTGACACCTGGAAAGTATGACAAGATCAGTTCTCTCTCTCTCGCCACACAACCCCCACCCCACCACCCCCCCTCCGATTTGCATAATGCATACATATCTCTTTGAGGAAGCACCGCTGAAAATGAAGGGGGACAAGGAAAAGAGAATATACATGGCATTCAAAGTATATGGTCTCAAAAACTACGTCACTTGCCTCTCGATGCTTGATGTAGGATTTGCTAGAAAAACCATAGTGGTTCATGTGTTTGAGCCTGAAAAGCTGACTGATCATCATATAAATTATTGGTTGGCTCTGGGGGTTTTCAGTCCCTTGAGAGGCCGTGGTCTCTGTAAAGGCCCCTGTACCAGTACAACAAAAAGAAAGTACTACAGTAAACAAGCGAGAATCTGAATGGTTCTAACTTAGACTCCCTGTTCATGTGTCTCATTCAGTCCTTTCTAGCAATCTTTGATTATCCATTTACATCTGTTATATTTGTTTATCCAGGAGATGAAGTTGTTGGATGAAGCAGATCAACCTGGTAACCAGCTAGATGAGTACGTCTCTAGATTGAATGCCATTCTCTCTCAGAAGGAAGCTGGAATTGTAAAATTGCAGGCATGTTTAGCTCATTTTCAGAGGCGTTTGACTGAGCACAATGTTTTGGTTTCATCTCTTGGCCCGTGAGCTTTATATGAGGCCAGCGGTTGAACCTACTGGAATGCGCATGGTTGCATGATGTGCCATATTAAGCATGACGAACTGGTGCTTTTGAGCACTGAATTGAGAGCCTGCTGTGTGAGATCACGATGGTGAGAAAATGTGCTGCCTTTTTCTGATTTATACAGTTGCAAGTCAAAAGCTGTGGTGGTTGCAGTTTCTTGACAATTGTGTGCGCTGCAGCTTTTCCTTGGGTGAATCGGTAACTTTGGCAGTTTATTGTTGCTGTTTTCTTTGTTTCTTTCTTTGCTTAGCAATTATTTGTAAAGCTCTTGGAGCTACAATGGTTATGTGATAAGAAAGAAGCACTATTTTGTATGGTACAATTATTTTAGAAAATTTTAGCAATTTTGAGCCTTTCTAAAACTGTCTTCTTGTTTCAATTCCATTTTATTGTTGGGTGAGTTACCAGTTACCACCCCAACATTATGTTTGTGATCCTGTAATTGGTCATATACATATTAATTTTAATGAAAACCTAATATCAGGAACGTTAACTAAGAGTATCTTGTCATCATAGTTCTACCAACGTGCTGCTGCTACTCTTGATGTTGTGACTTGGGGGTGCATTGTAGTTTTACTGAGACTGGTGACTTGCAGAACCTGATGTTAGAAAAAGGGTTACCCTAAGCAGGAGATATTATTGCAAAACTCACTTTACAGGTCATGCAACCTGTGAAGTGAGTTTTGCAATAGTCCCAGAACGGCTGTATGAATTATGAGAAGCCTTTGAGCAGCTATTTTGTTACCCTGATTTCATTCAGATTATATGCTACCACTTACATTAAACAGCCTAACAAATGTCTGTTTCCTTGTGACATCTCTATGGTCAATTGTTGCATTCCTTCCACATCACTAACTCTTTAACACCATGGAACCATCTTCTTAGATCTCCAAGCGACCCAAAAATCTTCCTTAAGGTTCAGTAATGCTTTAGTCTAATATCATGGATGTCATTGGAATATATTTTGAGAGAGAGAGGCTGTTGTTTGTCTAGCTGTTGACTGGAAGTTTTTGAGGGGAAAATAAGGATACCATAATGGCCACTATGGATGTTATGGCAAAATTAAACGATAATGACATTAAAACATGGTTATTTGGTTATGCTGTTGTTTATGGAACGTCATGTTTTACTAAATAAGCTTGTCTTATAAATTTTAATTCGACAACATGTAAGTTGAGAATGTTAGAATTGGCCATTATTCATGTCATAGAATGGTCAGAATAAGCTCGTCTTATAAATTTTGCGTAAAAGAGATCTTTGCAGCTGTTATCATAGTTGAGAGATTGGAATTGTCAGTATTTTAAACATCGTTGTCTTGTTCGCATGAATGGGAAGGTTATCAGTTTAGGAGGCTTGTCAACATTTATCTTGACTAAATTAATGTTTTTCAGATAAAAAGCCATAAAACAGCTAACTCCTTTGGAACCATCATCAGGGTGGTGTCTACTACCGTAGCTAAACAGGTTACATGACCATGATACCTTCTAGTTAATTTTGTTAATCGCTACCCTCTATAGGGGAAGAGCACTAACGATGCGACTAAACGAAAAAGAATTCATTGGTAGATCTGGCATTGGCATTTGAGTTTTAGGTAATTATGCTGGTGGAACTCTGGCCGCTGCTGAGGTGGAGTAGAATATAATAGTTAAAGAGTTCCGTAGCGTGCTTATTAGTCAGATTTCTATTTAATTTTTAATTTTAAAATAAAATATAGAAACTAAGATAAAAACTATATCTTGTTCCATTATTTTTTTATTTTAAAATTATTTATATTATTTCTTAAAAAGATAAAGCAAGAAATCTTTAACTTCGATATTTCTAAATCATATTTTTTACCATCATCTTTTTTTTTCTTTTTTTTTTTTATACAAGCAGGCTATCACACCGTTCTAGTGTAAGTATAGCCCAAGAAATCAGAATATAAAATGTCTCATGGGGCCTGAAAGCAATCATCGCCTTGACACCAGGTCCAGTCTTCGATATACTAGGTAATAAAAGATACAATCCAATCTGCGACGCTGTTCACCTACCGAAAGACATGCCTGATAGACATTACGGAGGCATGGTGAAGGGACATCTAGATATCATGAAGCAGTGAATGAACCTCCAGAATTTTCACCTCATCTCCGATCTAGCTGATGACTGTGGTGGAGTTATCATCAACAAAGATCCTCTCCGCTTGTAACTCCTATCTCGCATAGATGATGTCCATCCAAGCAACACGAGCTTCGCTTCAGGAACAAACGGCTTGAAAAGATTAAAGCCCTCGGTAGCCAACAGCCTGGCATTCAGGCCCCCGATAACATAGCTCACACCTTCCCTACCATTCCTAAGACTACTATTAAAGTTGACCTTGACAAACCCCGAGGGAGGGGCTCTTAGAAAATCAAAAAATTCCTCCGCATCGCTGCAGGCACAGCAAAGGAAATCGGGGTGACAAGAGACGTGCCAATAGTATCAAAGCAGCTGTACTCCTCAGCTAAACAACATGCTTTCTCCAACATCCGATGCATAGGTACAACCTTAGCTTTAAAAATCAGGCTATTTTTCGATAGGCAGATTTGATAAGCGATGTACACCATCCTAGTATCCCAGGGTGAGCCCTTGATCATACTTTGCAGAGTGCATCCAGGAAGGAAGAAAGCTAAGGGCTACTATTTGCCCCCTAAGGCTGGCCACCCGCCATACCTTAAATCAAACACGCCCTCTGGGCATGCTCCATCAATCCATCCTTTAGTCCACAGATTGGACAGGTGGCTGAAAGCTCCATCCCTTTATCCTTGAGAAGTGTTTGAGTTGGCAGTTGATTCTAGACAACCTTTTGAGAAAAGTCAAATCCTAGGATGGACAGCCATTCGCCAGATCCAAACAGCCTTGATCTTCCTTTCTAGCACTGGTCTGCTTATCTCATGAGGGTTTTTGCAGGGATCTTAGGATAGTAAGACTGGCCCCACATCCTCAAATTATGACTTCGATAGATAGAAATCAGGATGAAAAGAATCATGTTAGCAAACAAGCTATCGAAGAGATGGGTGACATCTTGAGCCCTCCAACCTCTACCATTGACTGTGATCAGGTCATAGACTCGCATGTGGTCATCCACCTCCATGTTGATATAGGTCAGCCAACATGAGAGGAGCAACCCGGAAAGCCAAGTGTCCTGGCTTACATCAACAAAAGTTTGTCTCTAGTCAACCATTTGACCTAGGCACCATTGTTAGGCTGCAAATACAAATCTCATGAAGTAGCAGCCGCGATCAATCCAGATCTCGAACCACTGGCTCCAAGCCCCATATCGAGGCTTCATCACCCTGCTTCACAAGCAATTAGGCTGAATAAGGAATCTCATAACATGTCTGACAAGCATAACCTCCCATCTAACCAGTAGGGATTAGATCTCTGGGCCCACATCCAGCACATACTGGTAGACTGCTTGTTAGGAGAGCAAGTGAAGCCCCTGACCTTCCTATCTAGTGCCCACAGAAAATTTTGGAACTACTGCTCCAAGTATCTAAGATAAGAGTATGGCACAACAATATTCACAAGAAGGTAGATTAGAATGGAACTCATGATTGATCTCACGAGGATAGTCCTCTCTATCATGGAGAAGGTGTTGGGAATAGTATCCCAAAGCCAATCGTCAGCTTGTTGACGGTTGTGCTCTTGTTGTATTAGTATATAAATTATAAATAAATAAAATTATTTTGATATTTTTCACCACAAATTATTTCATCTTCTAATGAACTCCTGTGTTGTGGTGAAGTTCTTAGGACTATTTAGACTCGATAAAGGAGAATTTGTCGTTTAGTCCTTAAACCTGTTCACGACCAAATGATACGTTGTTACCAAAGACAACAATGTTTATCGAGAATAGGTCGTTGTATGCCATATAGGTTGGTTGTCCTCTTAACCAAGGAGTGTGGAGACACTGGTATGGCATACAGGTGAGATGTAAGGATACATCTGCACTGAACGTGACCGACTCCGGAGCTATCTCTGCTGTCAAGATTTGCTCCGATGGGATATGGGTATAAATGTCCCTCCGATCTGAGACCGCCACGATGACTTGCAAGCAACTCACTGTACTTAGGCACTGGACTACCTAATTTCTAATTCAGTGATGGAAAGCTGCTGGGTGTAGTCAAGTACTTGACTTATCGGTGCGTGTGTCAAGATGGGATTGACCACTCCAGTTCAAGAGCTGTGTACAGTCGTGTTTCAATTTAGCAAAATCTTGACCAGGGTAGTCCTAGTGAGGAGTCACAGGACTGTTTGAGTTGAGCACGATTCGGATGATCTACTCAGGGTTGACAGTTTAACCCTGAGTCATCCTAAACACAGGGGTCAAAAGGGATGAATTATACAGTAACCATATTCACGTAGGTTCTGAGTGTTGCGATTGTGACTATTTGACCTATCCAGATGTCGGGTACCATTGCTAGATGGTCACTTCGATTAGTACAGAAATTGATTCCTATGCTATCGATTTAGATTCGAACCTGCGGGTCACACACATTAGAGGTTCCTATCTGATCTGATGGCTGATGAAGAGTCCTAATATTTGTGGACTATGAGTCCTATATGTTTAGACTTTGTGATCGAGAATCAGGATTCTCTGATCATGAGTCCCACACATTTTGGGTATCGGGGTCAAGAGTCCCACTGGTTTGGGACTCTTCGATCAAGGTTTATATTGATGAACTTTGATACCCGATTGCCTATCAGATTTAGACTCAATATTTATGAGAGATTTAATTATAATTTGATCACTAATTAACTTAATTTGATTGAGTAATTATTTTTGGATCAAGTCCAATTGAATTGGATTTAGTTGGGTTTGACCCGATTAGGTTAAGAGTTGACCTAATCGTCGAGATGATTTGGTCCCTGATTTGATTAGGGATTGGGCTTAATCAATTTTGATTTGATTAAGATTTTATTGAGCCTAATTAAGCCTAATTAAGTTGGATTTAAATTAGTCTAATTGGACCTAACTTATTTGGTTCAATTAGATTGGTTTAAATAATGAAACCACCTTGACCCAAACTCCCTGCGCCACCTCACATCCACTGTGCCTATTTGAATTCACGAGAAGGAATTTTTCATGAATTTTTTCTCACGCAAAGCCCTCCCCATGCCCACTTTTATGTGCCATATGGATGGATAAAGCTAATTAGTTAACCATTCAAATTCAAAGCGTGTTTGAATTTGAATGGATGACTTATCTCTTGTGCCTTCATGCTTATCCATCTTGTGCGCCACATAACTTACACGAGAAAAGGTTTCTCGTGAAACATTTCCATGCACAAAATGTCCACGCCCTTCTCTTCTCACGCCATAAGTGGATAGGGATGAGTTGGTTTGCATTTGAATTCAAACTCGATTTGAATTCAAATGTGCAACCACTTATCTTTATCCTCTCACGTGGATAAGACACGTTCGATGTTGTTTTAAAAAGAGGAGAAAGGTGGGGCGTGCGTAGAAATTTTGGAGAGAAAGTTTAGGGTGTGAGGAACCTTTCTACATGAGTTGAAGGTCCAAAACTTTCCAAGAGAAAAAAAAAGAAAAGAAAGAAAAAAAGGCGCAGAGTTTTTCTTAGTGTACCCTATGGTTTCAGCCTGGGGTTTGGGAAGTGAGAAGGTGAGCTACGAGTGTCGTGAGCCCATCAAATTTTAGGAAGATCTTCAACATCCTCTCAACACGTCTGCTGATGATTCAGAGCATCCAAAGAATTAGCAGACATCGATCGAAGGAGTTCGATCAGCATCAGCCGTCAAAAGGACTCTACAACGAGCTGCACTCGTAAGGAGCCGATCAGACCGAAGCCTCGTGTGGATGATCCGTAGAGGCCAGACACCCTATATGATTATGTTGCGATGATCAGAGCCTCCCACGGTGATCAAATTGCAGAGATCGACTACCCGCATAAAGGTATTGTGTTCTGAACACATTACAGTAAAGTGTTTACTGTTCAAATTTGAATTTCAAATTTAAATGCATGCATGCTGTATATCATATTTAGATCCTAGTTAGGATAAACACATATTAATTAATTAGATTAATTAATATTTTTCACTATAAAATCATAATTTTGAAAAAATTTTAAAATTATCATTTTACCCATTGCACTGAATTTCACTTCAAATGGTATCAGAGCAGGTTCTAAGATATGATATATGAATTTGCATGCATAGATTAAGTTGTAATCTAAAAATTTAAATTTAAAATTTAAAATTTAAAATTCAAATTTTAAAATTTGAATTTTGAAAGTTGTTCAAAATTCAAAATTCAAACATTTGAAATTCAAAATTTGAAATTTGAATTTTAAAATTTAAATTTGAAATTTAAAATTCAAAAATTTAAATTCAAAATTCAAAATTTGAAATTTGAAATTTGAAATTTGATTGAAATTTCAAATTTAAATTCAAAATTTAAAATTCAAAATTTAAAATTCAAATTTAAAATTCAAAAATTTAAAATTCAAAATTTAAAATTAAAATTTAAAATTTAAATTTGAAATTTAAATTTTGAAATTGGTATATTTAGATATACTTGATCCAATAGCAAGTAATCGAATTGGGTTGGTTGCCTCCGGTCATAGGAGAAAAGTAGGGTTTAAAGGCCCTCTCTTCCCATTCGATGGGGTCTCTTATGACGGTAGGGATATCGCTGCAATTATATCCCATGCAGATGAAGTAGCGAAAGGACTTAATTGTAAAGGTTCAATTATAAAATTTATCATGAATGTGTTAGATTAGATCTAAAGCAATATTCATGATTTATTTTGATAGAGTTATTTTCTGTTATGTAATTAGCAATAGGATTGCTATTTATGAAATGTGCTGATCTATTTGTGAAATGAGTCAACATATTTGATGAACAGAAAAATAAAATCTTTCAAATTTAAAAATTATTTTCAAAAAGTCAAATCCTGACCCATCAGCCCAAAATACTTAATTAAAAAATTAAGTATTGTCAAGTTGGTCTAGAATTGTGAATTAAGACCTAAGACAATTGCATAAACTTATGGGTCAATGGGTTAGATGGATTAGGTCCATAATTGGGTTAGACCTAAGGTTAGCTTAAAGAAATAGACTAAAATAGAGTAATTGGTCAAATCTAATCAAAAGTTGAATTAGATTAGGTCAAGGACACTCTAGACTCAACTCCAATAGTTGTAGTTGAATGGGTCCATGTCTTTAACTAGACCAAGATGGACTTAATTCATGGCTACGTGGTGGAACCCTATTTACTAAGTTGATCAAATTAAAACTAATGAACCGGTTGGTGTCTAAGGTAAGTTCGGCAGTTTGACCAGTGGTTCTTAAGTGGGAGCTACTCACATTGATTCGATCTCTGACGAGTTAATGGCATATCCCACCACTGATCTCACTTACCTGGCCAACTTGGTGAGTTAGATTTTGATTAGTGTTGGGAATAGTATCCCAAAGTCAATCGTCAGCCTGTTGACGGTTGTGCTCATTTTTGTATATGTACATGAATTATGAATTAATAAAAATTATTTTGATATTTTTTATCATAAAATATTTCATCTTCTAATAAACTCCTATGTTTGGTGAAGTCCTTAGGACTATTTAGACTCGACAAAGGAGGATTTTCATTTAGTCCTTAAATCTGTTCGCGACCAAATGATACGTTGTTACCAAGGACGATAACATTTATTAAGCATAGGTCATTGTGTGCCATATAGATTGGTTGTCCTCTTAACCAATAAGTGTGGAGACACTGGTATGGCATACAAGTGAGATGTAAGGGTACATCTGCATGAACGTGACCGACTCCGGAGCTATTTCTGTTGTCAAGATTTGCTCTGATGGAATATGGGTATAAATGTCTCTCCGACCTGAGACCTCATGGTGACTTGCAAGCAACTCACTGCACTAAGGCACTGGACTACCTGAATTTCTAATTCAGTGACGAAAGGCTGCTGGGTGTAGTCAAGTACTTGACTTGTCGGTGCATGTGTCAAGATGGGATTGACCACTCCAGTTTAGGAGCTATGTACAGTTATTTTAATTTAGCAAAATCTTGGCCAAGGTAGTCCTTGTGAGGAGTCATAGGACTATTTGAGTTGAGCACGATTCAGATGATCTGATCAGGGTTGACAGTTTAACCCTGAGTCGTCCTAAACACAGGGGTCAAAAGGATGAATTATACAGTAACTATATTCATGTAGGTTCTGAGTGTTGTGATTGTGACTCTTCGATCTATCCGAATGTCGGGTACCATTGTTAGATGGCCACTTCGATTAGTACAGAAATTGGTTCCTGTGCTACCGGCTTAGGTTCGAACCTGCGGGGTCACACACATTAGAGGTTCCTATCTGATCTGATGGCTGGTGTAGAATCCTACATATTTGAGACTCAGTGATTGAGATCAGGATTCTCTGATCACGAGTTCCACACATTATGGGTACCGGGGTCAAGAGTCCCATTGGTTGGGACTTTTCGATCAGGATTACATATCGATGAATTCTGATGTCCGATTGCCCATCGAATTTGGACCATATTTATGAAGGTTTAATTAGTGATTTGATAGCTAATTAACTCAATTTAATTGAGTAATTATTTTTGGATCAAGTCCAATTGAATTGGATTCAGTTGGGTTTGACCCGATTAGGTTAAGAGTTGACCTAATCGTCGAGATAGTTTGGTCCCTGATTTGATCAGGGGTTGGGCTTAGTCAATTCCTAATTTGATTAAGATTTTATTGAACCTAATTAAGCCTAATTTAGTTGAGTTTAAATTAGTCTAATTAGACCTAAATTATTTGGTTCAATTAGGTTGGTTTAAATAATTAAACCACCTTGACCCATCTCCATGCGCCACCTCACCTCCATTGCACCCATTTGAATTCATGAGAAGAACTTCTCATGAATTATTTTTTCACGCCAAGCCCTCTCTACGCCCCACTTTAATGTGCCAAATGAAAGGATAAGGATGATTGGTTGGCCATTCAAATTTAAAATAAAGTTTGAATTTGAATGGGCAATCAATCTTTGCACCTTATCCCTTTTTTTACGCCCATTTATTACATGAGAAAAGATTTCTCATGAAATCACTCCATGCATAATTTAAGCCATGCCTCACACCTTTAGTGGATAAGGGATGAGTTGGTATCCATTTGAATTCAAAATTTGATTTGAATTCAAATGTGCAATTACTCATCTTTATCCTTTCTTTTGGATAAGACGTTTGACGTTGTTATAAAAGGAGGAGAAGAGTGGGACGCGCAAGAAGAAGATTTTTGGAAAAAATTCTGGGGTGTGAGAAGTCTTGTGCATGAGAAGGAAGTCCATATCCTTCCAAGAGAAAAAGAAAGAAAAGAAAGAAAAGTGGGTGCAAGATTTTCGGTGAGTTCCTAGAGTTTTAGCTTGGGGTTTGGAAGAGAGAAAGTGAGCTACGAGTGTTGTGAGCCCACAAAATCTCAAAAGATCTTCAACATCCTCTCAAGCACGTCTGTTGACGATCTGGAGTATCCGAAGAATCGACAGACATCGATTGAAGGAGTTCGATCAGCATCGACCGTCAAAAAGGCTCTACAACGAGCTAGCACTCGTGAGGAGTCGATCTGACCGGAAGCTTCATGTGGATGATCCGCAAAGGTCAGACATGCTGTGTGACTATGTCGTAATGATCAGATTACGACGATCTACTACCCGCACAAAGGTATTGTATTCTGAACACATTACAATAAAGTATTTACTGTTTGAATTTGAAATTCAAATTTAAATGAATGCATGCTATATATCATATTTAGATCCTAGTATAGGATAAATTTATGTTAATTAATTAGATTAATTAATATTTTTTACTATAAAAATATAATTTTAAAAAAATTTTAAAATTACCATTTTACCCCTGCACTAAATTTTTTACCACAAATGGTATCAGAGCGGGTTCTTAGATATGATATATATATTTGCATACGTAGATTAAGTTGTAATCTAAAAGTTTAAATTTGAAATTTAAATTTAAAATTTAAATTTTGAATTTTGAAAGTTGTTCGAAATTCAAAATTCAAAAATTTAAAATTTAAAATTTGAAATTTGAAATTCAAAATTCAAAAATTTGAAATTCAAAATTTGAAATTTGAAATTTAAAATTTGAAATTCAAAATTCAAAAAATTTAAAATTCAAATTTAAAATTTAAAATTTGAAATTTGGTTGAAATTTAAATTTAAAATTCAAAATTTAAAATTCAAAATTTGAAATTCAAAATTTAAAATTCAAAATTTGAAATTTGAAATTTGAAATTTAAATTCAAAATTTAAAATTTAAATTTTGAAATTGTATATTTAGATATACTTGATCCAAGTAGCAAGTAATCGAATTGGGTTGGTTGCCATGGTCGTCCGGTCATAGGAGAAAAGCAGGGTTTAAAGGCCCTCTCCTCCCATTCGATGGATCTCCTATGGCGGTAGGGGTGCCGCTACAATTATATCCCATGCAGATGAAGTAGCGAAAGGAATTAATTGTAAAGATTCAATTGTGAAATTTATCATGAATGTGTTAGATTAGATCTAAAAGAATATTCATGATTTATTTTGATAGAGTTATTTTCTGTTATGTAATTAGCAATAGGATTGCTATTTATGAAATGTGCTGATCTATTTGTGAAATGAGTCAACATATTTGGTGAACAAAAATAAAACTTTCAAATTTAAAAATTATTTTCGAAATACCAAATCCTGACCCATCAGCCCAAATACTTAATTAAAAGAATTAAGTATTGTCTAGTAGGTCTAGAATTGTGAATTAAGACCTAAACAATTGCATAAACTTGTGGGTCAATGGGTTAGATGGATTAGGTCCATAATTGGGTTAGACCTAAGGTTAGCTTAAAGAAATGGACTAAATTAGAGTAATTGGTCAAATCTAATCAAAAGTTGAATTAGATTAGATCAAGGATACTCTAGACTCAACTCCAATAGTTGTAGTTGAATGGGTCCATGTCTTTAACTAGACCAAGATGGACTTAATTCATGGCTACGCGGTGGAACCCAATTTACTAAGTTGATCAAATTAAAACTAATGAACCGGTTGGTGTCTAAGGTAAGTTTGGCAGTTTGACCAGTGGTTTTTAAATGGGAGCTACTTGCAGTGATTCGATCTCTGACGAGTTAATGGCATATCCCACCACTGATCTCACTTACTTGGCCAACCTGGTGAATTAGATTTTGATTAGATCACTTGGTGATTTGGGCTCACCTATGTCATTAGGTAAATCAGTTTGACTGATTTAGGTGCTCCTAATGCCAGCTTTAATTAAATTTTTTTTTTTAATCTGACTTGGTGAAGTCAGTGGGAGGATTGAAATTGGCTGGATATTTTTTTCTCATCTATCTTTTAATAAAATCCTCAAAAAAATTATTAGGTCCCTAAAAATGATTAAGTTATATTGATAACTAAGTCATAGCCTCCCATTAAGTAAGTGATAATGAGTCCATTAGTTTAATAATCATTGGAGGCCCAAAGGCCTGGTGCTTATTGACTAATGGAATTATCATTCATAATATGATAATTTGGTTTGAGTCTTTCTGATGGTGATCCGGTTGGCCGGCCAAAGCCGGGCCGATCATTCATTGGTCCGATTCACCAAATCAAATCATGTTAATGGTTGGACCTAACCAGATCTTTTCAGTGGAGGCCAAAGCCTACTGATTAGGTTCTGGGGCAAAATCAATTACTAGAAGTTGTTTAGAGAAACAACTGGTTATGAACCTACCCATAGATGCACATGGGTTGACCAACCAAAGTTGGGCTCGTGTGTAGTCTGTGTGGATTCTAGTACCCACTAAGGAATTAAAGTAATTCCTCGAATTGGAGGTTGAGGCTACCAATTCATAAAAATACTGGGAGAAACTTTAGACTAAAGTCCAAGTCTTTAGTATTTATAATTTATGTACTAATAGAGGTCTGATTTTTCTTTATGCAGCTATGGCCACTACCCTGTCCCTTCGGTCATTATTAGATAATGACAAGCTCATGGGACTAATTTTGATAGCTGGTATCGAAAATTAAAAATCATCCTTGAGCATGAGCGGATCCTTTATGTAGTAACGGATCTGGCACCTGAGGAGCCAGCCCCGAACATTAGAGGGATGGTCCGAGACACTTATCAGAAGTGGCTCAACGATCGCACCATCGTTCGATGCATAATGCTGCGGCAATGAATGATGAGTTCAACCGCAGGTTCGAGAATGCCCAGCCCCAGGAGATGCTTCAATTGTTGAACGACTCCTTTGGCACACCTGACGATGTTGAAAGGCACAAAACTAGTTATGCCATTTTCAATGCTCGGATGAGGGATGGAGCCTCAGTCACTGATCATGTACTGTACATGATCGAAATGATTGAGCGCCTAAGTAAACTGGGCTTTCCCTTGCACGAGTAGCTCGGTAAGGATGCAATCCTTAATTCATTGCCCAAGTCCTTCCTCCCTTTTCTTACTCATTTTTGGATGACAAAGCCTGCAGTGAACTACCACGACTTGTTGGGGTTGCTGCAGAACTTTGAGAAGGATCACCAGCTCCATAAGGAGTCAGTGAATGTTGTGGGAGGGTCTTCTTCTGGTCGTCGACCCTTTAAGAAAGGGAAGAAGAAGAATAAGAAGGTACAACTACATGCTGGGATGTCTGCACAGGGTCAGACCAAGAAGCGCAAGCCCGATCAGAGCCAGGCGGAGTGCTTCTTTTGTAAGAAGCAGGGGCACTGGAAGAGGAACTATCCTCTATACATTGCCTCCCTGGACCTGAACAGGCCGAAGAAGAAGCAAGATATTATATGATAACACCTTGCAACTTTTTCATTTGTGATACTACTGCCTGGGTATTGGATACCGGAAGCCCTTATCATATTTGCAATTCAATGCAGGGTCTGCAGGTCAGTAGGAGATTTGATGAAGGTGATAGATTCCTGAACGTTGGAGATGGAAGCAAAGTTTCAGTTCTAGCATTAGGAATCATGAACCTTGTAATCAATTCTCGAAATATAATTCTGAGTGAATGTCACTATTGTCCAAGCTTTTTATTAAATATTATTTTTGTAGGCCTTTTGGTCATGAACGGTTATCAATTTTTAATAAAAAAAATATTTACAATATCATTTTGAATGGTATTACAATATTTGTTGGACAACTTAATAATAGAATTTACTTTCTATCACAACCTGTTAATGTGGTTCAAACCTCCAGTAAATATCCTAGAATAGATAATGTGTCAAAAGTCTACCTTTGGCACTATAGGCTAGGTCATATCAATAAGAACAGGATAAACAGGTTGGCTCAAGAAGAAATTCTTGAAGTAGGTGATTGTGAATCACTTCCAACCTGTGAGTCCTGTCTTCTTAGTAAAATGACCAAATCACCTTTTACTGGAAAAGATGAGCGAGCCAGTGAACTCTTGGGTTTGGTACATTCTGATGTATGTGGACCCATGAGCTCAAGTGCAAGAGATGGATATTTCTACTTCATAATCTTCACAGACGACCTATCGAGGTATGGGTATGTCTATTTAATGAAACATAAATCGAAATCATTTAAAATGTTTAAATTATTTTGAAATGAGGTAGAAAAATAAACTAGAAAGTGTATTAAAACTCTTCGATCTGATTGAGGAGGTGAATACCTTTTCAATGATTTTCTGACATATCTTGGGGAGAATGGGATTCTCTCTCAGTGGACTCCTCTTGGAACACCACAACATAATGGTGTATCTGAAAGGAGGAATCGGACCTTGTTGGACATAGTTCGATCCATGATGGGGTTTGCTGGTCTGCCGATCTCCCTCTGGGGATATGTGCTCGAATCGGCTTGTTACCTTCTAAATAGAGTTTCGAGTAAGTCTATAACCAAAATGCCATATGAGATATGGATAGGACGTAAGCCAGTACTCTCGCACCTTAGGGTTTGGGGGTGTCCAGCTTATGTTAAATGTTTAATTACGGATAAGCTTGGACCTAGGTCTGACAAGTATAATTTTATAGGATACCCAAAAGAGACCAAAGGGTATTACTTCTACCTAGCTGATGAGCAAAAAGTATTTGTCAGCCTTAAGACAATCTTTTTGGAAAAGGAGTTCCTTGGTGAAGGGACTGTTGCCTCTAAGGTCGAACTTGACGAAGTTTGACTAGTGAAAAAATCGACATAAGTTGTTGAACCTGAACTGGATTTGATTAGATCAGATCCGGAGCCCATTGTTCAAGCACCCTTAAGATGATCTGGTAGAGTACCACATCAACCGGACAGATACTATGGTTTCTTGGTCCGAATGGCGATCCTATCGAACTTGATGAAAATGATGAGGATCTGATCACCTACATGGATGCAATGCAAAGATCCAACTCTGAGAAATGGCTAGAAGCCATGAAATTCGAAATGGAGTCCATGAAGGTCAACGATGTGTGGACACTGGTTGACCCACCCGAAGGAGTAAAACCCATAGGGTGTAAGTGGGTCTTCAAGAGGAAGAGAGGCACAGACGGAAAGGTGGAAACCTATAAAGCCATCTGGTTGCCAAGGGATATCGTCAACGTTATGGTATAGACTATGACGAGACATTTTCTCCTGTGGCAATACTCAAATCCATTCAGATTATGCTTGCGATAGCTGCCCATCTGGACTATGAAATCTAGCAGATGGATGTGAAGACATCTTTCCTAAATGGAGAGCTGGATGAAGAGGTGTATATGATACAACCTGAAGGATTCACATCCACAGATGAGTCTAAGGTGTGTAGGCTACAGAGGTCCATTTATGGACTTAAGCAGGCATCATGGAGTTGGAACATACGTTTTGATAAGACGATCAAGACGTATGGCTTCGTTAAGAACGGAGAAGAGTCCTGCATTTATAAGTGGGCTAATGGTCCAGTAGTAGAATTTCTTGTATTGTATGCGGATGACATTCTCTTAATCGAGAATGATGTCCCTGCATTACAGGGAATAAAGATTTGGCTGTCGTCACAGTTCTCCATGAAGGATCTGGGAGAAGCTTCCTACATCCTAGGGATGAGGATCTATAGGATAGATCTAAAAGGTTGCTTGGTTTATCTCAGTCCATGTACATTGATACTATGCTGAAGAGGTTCAGCATAGAGAATTTCAAGAAAGGCTATCTTCCGATAGGCCATGGAATTTCTCTCTCGAAGAGGGATTGTCCGACAACACCTCAAGAGAGAGAGCGTATGGGTAGGATTCCATATGCTTCGACAGTGGGATCTATCATGTACGCCATGACATGTACACGACCAGATGTGGCATACTCACTAGGGGTAGTGAGTAGATACCAATCTGATCCAGGGGAGAATCACTGAAAGGTTGTTAAAACCATCCTGAAGTATTTAAGAAATACTAAGGACAGTGGCTTGTTTATGGTGAATCGGACTTGAGACTTATAGGGTTTACAGACTCTAGTTTCCAGTTTGATCATGATGACAGCAAAAGTGTATCAGAATTTATTTTTACCCTTAATGGTGGGGCTATCTATTGGAAAAGTTCCAAGTAGCACACAGTGGCTGATTCAATTTGCGAGGCGAGTATGTCGCTGCATCAGATGCTGCCAAAGAAGTGGTGTGGCTGAGAAAATTTATCACCGAGCTCGAAGTAGTATCCTGCCTTATTGGTCCAGTTCTGCTCTACTGTGACAGCTCTGGAGCCATTGCTCAGGCGAAGGAACCAAAGGCACACCAGCGGACGAAGCATATTCTGCGCCGCTACCATCTCATCTGGGAAATTGTGGATCGAGGTGACGTCGATCTTCAGAAGATCGACGGGAAGGAGAACTGACCGACCCATTCACTAAAGCCATTATGGTGAAGGAGTTTGACAACTACAAGTCGAAGATGGGTATTAGATACTACACCGATTGGCTTTAGGCCAAGTGGAAGATTGTTGGGAATAGTATCCCAAAGCCAATCGTCAGTCTATTGACGGTTGTGCTCATTTTTGTATATGTACATGAATTATGAATTAATAAAAATTATTTTAGCATTTTTCATCACAAAATATTTCATCTTCTAATGAACTTCTATGTTATGGTGAAGTCCTTAGGACTATTTAGACTTGAAAAAGGAGGATTTGTCATTTAGTCCTTAAATCTGTTCGCGACCAAATGATACGTTGTTACCAAGGATGACAATGTTTATCAAGCAAAGGTCGTTGTGTGCCATATAGGTTGGTTGTCCTCTTAACCAATGAGTGTGGAGACACTGGTATGGCATACAGGTGAGATATAAGGGTACATCTGCACTGAACGTGACCGACTCTGGAGCTATTTCTGCTATCAAGATTTGCTCCGATGGAATATGGGTATAAATGTCCCTCCGACCTGAGACCGCCACGGTGACTTGCAAGCAACTCACTGCACTTAGATACTGGACTATTTAAATTTCTAATTCAATGACGGAAGGCTGCTGGTATAATCAAGTACTTGACTTGTCAGTGCATATGTCAAGATGGGATTGACCACTCTAGTTTAGGATCTGTGTACAGTCATATTTTAATTTAGCAAAACTTTGGCCAGGGTAGTCCTTGTGAGGAGTCACAGGACTGTTTGAGTTGAGCACGATTCGGATGATCTGATCAAGATTGACAGTTTAACCCTGAGTCATCCTAAACACAGGGGTCAAAAGGATGAATTATACAGTAACCATATTCATGTAGGTTCTGAGTGTTGCGATTGTGACTCTTCGACCTATCCGGATGTCGGGTACCATTGCTAGATGGTCACTTCGATTAGTACAGGAATTGGTTCCTGTGCTACCAGCTTAGGTTCAAACCTGCGGGATCACACACATTAGAGGTTTCATCTGATCTGATGGCTGGTGTAGAATCCTATATATTTGGAACTCAGTGATTGAGAATCAAGATTCTCTGATCACGAGTTTCACACATTATGGGTACCGGGGTCAAGAGTCCCACTGGTTGGGACTTTTCGATCAGGGTTACATATCGATGAGTTCTGATGTCTGATTGCCCAACGAATTTGGACTCAGTATTTATGAGAGGTTTAATTAGTGATTTGATCACTAATTAACTCAATTTGATTGAGTAATTATTTTTGAATCAAGTTCAATTGAATTGGATTCAGTTGGGTTTGACCCGATTAGGTTAAGAGTTGACCTAATCGTCGAGATGGTTTGGTCCCTAATTTGATCAGGGGTTGGGCTTGTCAATTCCTATTTTGATTAAGATTTTATTGAGCCTAATTATTTCTAATTTAGTTAGGTTTAAATTAGTCTAATTGGACCTAAATTATTTGGTTCAATTAGGTTGGTTTAAATAATTAAACCACCTTGACCCAATCTCCATGCGCCACCTCACTTCCATTGCACCCATTTGAATTCATGAGAAGAAACTTCTCATGAATTATTTCCTCACACCAAGTCCTCTCCACGCCCCACTTTAATGTGCCAAATGAAAGGATAAGGATGATTGGTTGGCCATTCAAATTAAAATAAAGTTTGAATTTGAATGGGCAATCAATCTTTGCACCTTATCCCTTTTTTTACGCTCCATTTATTACATGAGAAAAGGTATCTCATGAAATCACTCCATGCATAATTTAAGCCATGCCTCATGCCTTTAGTGGATAAGGGATGAGTTAGTGTCCATTTGAATTCAAAATTTGATTTGAATTCAAATGTGCAATTACTCATCTTTATTCTTTCTTTTGGATAAGACGTTTGACGTTGTTATAAAAGGAGGAGAAGAGTGGGACGTGCAAGAAAAAAATTTTTGGAGAAAAATTTTGGGGCGTGAGAAGTCTTGTGCATGAGAAGGAAGTCCATATCCTTCCAAGAGAAAAAGAAAGAAAAGAAACAAAAGTGGGTGCAAGATTTTGGTGAGTTTTCTAAAGTTTTAGCTTGGGGTTCGAGAAGAGAGAAAGTGAGCTACGAGTGTCGTGAGCCCACAAAATCTTAGAGAGATCTTCAACATCCTCTCAAGCACGTCTGTTAATGATCCAGAGTATCTGAAGAATTGACAGACATCGATCGAAGGAGTTCGATCAGTATCGGCCGTCAAAAGGGCTCTACAATGAGCTAGCACTCGTGAGGAGTCGATCAGATCGAGAGCTTTGTGTGGATGATCCACAGAGGCCAGACACACTGTGTGACTATGTCGCAATGATCAGACTCTCTCGACGGTGATCAGATTACGGTGATCTACTACCCGCACAAAGGTATTATGTTCTGAACACATTACAGTAAAGTGTTTAATATTTGAATTTAAAATTTAAATTTAAATGAATGCATGCTATATATCATATTTAGATCCTAGTGTAGGATAAATTTATGTTAATTAATTAGATTAATTAATATTTTTTCACGTAAAATTATAATTTTGAAAAAATTTTAAAATTACATTTTACCCCTGCACTGAATTTTTTATCACAATTAGATCACTTGGTGATTAGAGCTCACCCATGTCATTAGGTAAATCAGTGTGACTAATTTAGGTGCTCTAATACCGACTTTAATTAAATTCTTTTTTAATCTGACTTGGTGAAGTCAGTGAAAGGATTGAAATTGGCTGGAAATTTATTCTCTTCTATCCTTTAATAAAATTTTTAAAAATTATTAGGTCCTAAAAATGATTAAGTTATAGTGATAACTAAGTCATAGCCTCTCATTAAGTGAGTGATAATGAGTCCATTAGTTTAATAATCATTGGAGGCCCAAAGGCCTGGTGCTTATTGACTAATGAATTATCATTCATAATATGATATTTGGTTTGAGTCTTTCTGATGGTGGTCGGTTGGCCGGCCAAAGTCGGGCCTGATCATTTATTAGTCTGATTCATCAAATCAAGTCATGTTAATGGTTGGACCTAACCAGATCTTTTCAGTGGAGGCCAAAACCTACTATTAGGTTCTGGGGCAAAATAAATTTTTAGAAGTTGTTTAGGGAAACAACTGATTTTGAACCTACCCATAGATGCACATGGGTTGACCAACCAAAGTTGGGCTCGTGTGTAGTCTGTGTGGATTCTAGTACCCACTAAGTAATTAAAGTAATTCTTCGAATTGGAGGTTGAGGCTACCAGTTCGTAAAAATATTGGAAGAAACTTTAGACTAAAGTCCAAGTCTTTAGTATTAATAATTTGTGTACTAATTAAGGTCTGATTTTTCTTTATGTAGCTATGGCCACTGTCCTGTCTCTCCGATCATTATTAGATAATGACAAGCTCATGGGACCTAATTTCGATAGTTGGTATCAAAAATTAAAAATCGTCCTTGAGCATGAGTGGATCCTTTATGTAGTAATAGATTCAGCACCAGAGGAGCCAGCCTCGAACGCTAGAGGGACGGTCCGAGATACTTACCAGAAGTGGCTCAACGATCAGACCATCGTTCGATGCATAATGCTGGCGGCAATGAATGATGGGTTTAGCCGCAGGTTTGAAAATGCCCAGCCATAGAAGATGCTTCAAATATTGGGCGACTCCTTTGGCATGCCTGACGATATTGAAAGGCACAAAACTAGTTGTGCCATTTTCAATGCTCGGATGAGGGATGGGGCCTCAGTCACCGATCATGTACTGTACATGATCGAAATGATTGAGCGCCTAAGTAAACTGGACTTTTCTTACACGAGCAGCTCGGTAAGGATGCGATCCTTAATTTTTACCCAAGTCCTTCCTCCCCTTCCTTACTCATTTTCGAATGACAAAGTCTGCAGTGAACTACCACGACTTGTTGGGGTTGCTGCAAAACTTTGAGAAGGACCACCGCTCCATAAAGAGTCGGTGAATGTTGTGGGAGGGTCTTCTTCTGGTCGTCGACCTTTAAGAAAAGGAAGAAGAACAAGATGAAGAAGAACAAGAAGGTGCAGCCGCATGCTAGGATGTCTGCACAGGGTCAGACCAAGAAGCGCAAGCCCGACCAGAGCCAGGCGGAGTACTTTTGCAAGAAGCAGGGGCACTGGAAGAGGAACTGTCCTCTATACATTGCCTCCCTGGATCCAAACAGGCCAAAGAAGAAGCAAGGTAATTATATGATAACACCTTGTAACTTTTCTATATATGATACTACTGTTTGGGTATTGGATACCAGAAGTCCTTATCATATTTGCAATTCGATGCAGGGTCTGCAGGTCAGTAGGAGATTTGATGATGGCGAGAGGTTCCTGAATGTTGGAGATGGAAGCAAAGTTCCAGTTCTAGCTTTAGGAATCATGAACCTTGTAATCAATTCTCACAATGTAATTTTAAGTGAATGTCACTATTATCCAAGCTTTTTATTAAATATTATTTTTGTAGTTCTTTTGACCATGTACGGTTATCAATTTTTAATAAAAAAAAATATTTGCAATATCATTTTGAATGGTGTTACAATATTTGTTGGACAAATAAATAATAGAATTTACTTACTGTCACAGCCTGTTAATGTGGTTGAACCTCCGGTAAACATCCTAGAATAAATAATATGTCAGATGTCTATTTTTGGCACTGTAGGCTAGGTCATATCAATAAGAACAGGATAAATAGGTTGGCTCAAGAAGGAATTCTTGAAGTTCGTGATTGTGAATCACTTCCAACCTGTGAGTCCTGTCTTCTTGAAAAGATGACCAAGTCACCTTTTACTGGAAAAGGTGAGCGAGCCAGTGAACTCTTGGATTTGTACATTTTGATGTATGTGGACCCATGAGCTCAAGTGCAAGAGGTGGATATTTCTACTTCATAACCTTCAAGAGACCTATCGAGGTATGGGTATGTCTATTTAATGAAGCATAAGTCGGAGTCGTTTGAAATGTTCAAACTATTCAGAAATGAGGTAGAAAAATAAACTGGAAAGTGTATTAAAACTCTTCGATCTGATCGAGGAGGTGAATACATTTCCAATGAGTTTTTGACATATTTAGGGAAGAATGGGATTCTCTTTCAATGGACTCCTCCTGGAACACCACAGCATAATGGTGTGTCTGAAAGGAGGAATCAGACCTTGTTAGACATGGTCCGATCCATGATGGGTTTGCTGGTCTGTCGATCTTCCTCTGGGGATATGCACTCGAATCGGCTTGTTACCTTCTAAATAAGGTTCCGAGTAAGTCTGTAACCAAAATATCATATGAGTTATGGATAGGATGTAAGCCAGTACTCTCGCACCTTAGGGTTTGGGGGTGTCTGACTTATGTTAAACGTTTAATTACGGACAAGCTTGAACCTAGGTCTGACAAGTATAATTTTATAGGGTACCCAAAAGAAACCAAAGGGTATTATTTCTATCTAGCTGATGAGCAAAAGGTGTTTGTCAGTCTTAAGGCAATCTTTTTAGAAAAGGAGTTCCTTGGTGAAGGGACTGTTGCCTCTAAGGTTGAACTTGAGGAAGTTCGGCAGGTGGAAAAATCGACACAAGTAGCTGAACCTGAACCAAATTTGGTTAGACCAAATTCGGAGCCCATTGTTCCTGCACCCTTAAGCGATCTGGTAGAGTACCACGTCAACCGGACAGATACTATGGTTTCTTGGTCCGGGATGGAGATCCTATCGAACTTGATGAAAATGATGAGGATCCGATCACCTACATGGATGCAATGCAGAGATCTGACTCTGAAAATGGCTAGAGGCCATGAAATCGAAATGGAGTCCATAAATGTCAACGATGTGTGGACATTGGTTGACCCACCCGAAGGAGTAAAACCCATAGGGTGTAAGTGAGTCTTCAAGAGGAAGAGGGGTGCAGACGGAAAGATGAAAACCTATAAAGCCCATCTGGTTGCCAAGGGATATCGTCAACGTTATGGTATAGACTATGACGAGTCATTTTCTCCTGTGGCAATGCTCAAATCCATTCGAATTATGCTTGTGATAGCTACCCATCTGGACTATGAAATCTGGCAGATGGATGTGAAGACAGCTTTCCTAAATGGAGAGCTGGATGAAGAGGTGTATATGATACAACCTGAAGGATTCACATCCATAGATGAGTCTAAGGTGTGCAGGCTACAGAGGTCCATTTATGGACTTAAGCAGGCATCCCGGAGTTGAACATACATTTTGATAGGACGATCAAGACGTATGGCTTCGTTAAGAACGGAGAAGAGCCTATATTTATAAGTGAGCTAATGGTCCAGTAGTAGTATTTCTTGTATTGTATGTGGATGACATTCTTTAATCGAAAATGATATCCTGCATTACAGGGAATAAAGATTTGGCTGTTGTCACAATTCTCCATGAAGGATCTGGGAGAAGCTTCCTACATCCTAGGGATGAGGATCTATAGGGATAGATCTAAAAGGTTGCTTGGCTTATCCCAGTCCACATACATTGATACTATGCTGAAGAGGTTCAGCATGAAGAATTTCAAGAAAGGCTATCTACCGATAGGCCATGAAATTTTCTCTCGAAGAGAGATTGTCCGACAACACCTCAAGAGAGAGAGCGTATGGGTAGAATTCCATATGATTCAGTAGTGGGATCTATCATGTACGCCATGACATGTACACGACAAGATGTGGCATACTCACTAGGGGTAGTGAGTAGATACCAATCTGATCCAGGGGAGAATTACTGGAAGGTTGTTAAAACCATCCTGAAGTATTTAAGAAATACTAAGGACTAGTGGCTTGTTTATGGTGAATCAGACTTGAGACTTATAGGATTTACAGACTCTAGTTTCCAGTCTGATCACGATGACAGGAAGAGTGTGTCAGAATTTATTTTTATCCTTAATGATGGGGCTGTCTGCTGGAAGAGTTCCAAGCAACACACAGTGGCTGATTCAGTTTGCGAGGCGGAGTATGTCACTGCATCATATGCTGCCAAAGAAGCGATGTGGCTGAGAAATTCATCACCGAGCTCGGAGTAGCACCCTCCCTTGTTGGTCCAGTTCTGCTCTACTGTGACAGCTCTGGAGCCATTGCTCAGGCGAAGGAACCGAAGACACACCAGCGAACGAAGCATATTCTGTGCCGCTACCATCTCATCCGAAAAATCATGGATCGAGGTGACATCGACCTTCAGAAGATCGACGGAAAAAGAACCTGACCGATCCATTCACTAAAGCCATTACGGTGAAGGAGTTTGACGACTTCAAGTCGAAGATGGGTATTAGATAATGCACCGATTGGCTTTAGGCCAAGTGGGAGATTGTTGGGAATAGTATCTCAAAGCCAATCATCAGCCTGTTGACGGTTGTGCTCTTTGTTGTATTAGTATATAAATTATAAATAAATAAAATTATTTTGATATTTTTCATCACAAATTATTTCATCTTCTAATGAACTCCTGTGTTGTGGTGAAGTCCTTAGGACTATTTAGACTCGACAAAGGAGGATTTATCATTTAGTCCTTAAACCTGTTCACGACTAAATGATACGTTGTTACCAAGGACAACAATGTTTATCGAGAATAGATCATTGTGTGCCATATAGGTTGGTTATCCTCTTAACCAAGGAGTGTGGAGACACTGGTATGGCATACAGGTGAGATGTAAGGTACATCTGCACTGAACATGACCGACTCCGAGCTATCTCTGCTGTCAAGATTTGCTCCGATGGGATATGGGTATAAATGTCCCTCCGATTGAGATCGCCACGGTGACTTGTAAGCAACTCACTGCACTTAGACACTGGACTACTTGAATTTCTAATTCAGTGACGGTAGTCAAGTACTTGACTTATCGGTGTGTGTGTCAAGATGGGATTGACCACTCCAGTTCAGGAGCTATGTACAGTCATGTTTCAATTTAGCAAAACCTTGGCTTGGGTAGTCCTAGTGAGGAGTCACAGGACTGTTTGAGTTGAGCACGATTCGGATGATCTACTCAGGGTTGACAGTTTAACCCTGAGTCATCCTAAACACAGGGGTCAAAAGAAATAAATTATACAGTAACCATATTCATATAGGTTCTGAGTATTGCGATTGCGACTATTCGACCTATCTGGATGTCGGGTACCATTGCTAGATGATCACTTTGATTAGTACAGAAATTGGTTCCTGTGCTACTGGCTTAGGTTCGAATCTGCGGGGTCAACATATTAGAGGTTCCTATCTGATTTGATGGCTGATGAAGAGTCATAATATTTATGGACTATGAGTCCTACGTGTCTGGGACACTGTGATCGAGAATCAGGATTCTCTAATCACGAGTCCCACACATTTTGGATACCGGGGTCAAGAGTCCCATTGGTTTGGGACTCTTCGATCAAGGTTTCATATTGATGAACTTTGATATCCGATTGCCTATCAGATTTGGACTCAATATTTGTGAGAGGTTTAATTAGTGATTTGATCGTTAATTAACTCAATTTGATTGAGTAATTATTTTTGGATCAAGTCCAATTGAATTGGATTCAGTTGGGTTTGATCCGATTAGGTTAAGAGTTGACCTAATCGTCGAGATGGTTTGGTCCCTGATTTGATTAGGGGTTGGACTTAATCAATTCCTGATTTGATTAAATTTTATTGAGCTTAATTAAGCTTAATTAAGTTGGATTTAATTAGTCTAATTGGGTCTAACTTATTTGGTTCAATTAGGTTGGTTTAAATAATGAAACCACCTTGACTCAAACTCCCTGCGCCACCTCACATCCACTGCGCCTATTTGAATTCACGAGAAAGAATTTTTCGTGAATTTTTTCTCACGCAAAGCCCTCCCCACGCCCACTTTTGTGCGCCATATGGATGGATAAAGCTGATTAGTTAACCATTCAAATTAAAGCGTGTTTGAATTTGAATGGATAACTTATCTCTTGTGCCTTCATACTTATCCATCTTGTGCGCCACATAACTTACACGAGAAAAGGTTTCTCGTGAAACATTTTCATGCACAAAAAGTCTACGCCCTTCTCTTCTCACGCCATAAGTGGATAGGGATGAGTTGGTTTGCATTTGAATTCAAACTCGATTTGAATTCAAATGTGCAACCACTTATCTTTATCCTCTAACGCGGATAAGACACGTTCAACATTGTTTTAAAAAGAGGAGAAAGGTAGGGCGTGCGTAGAAATTTTTGGAGAGAAAGTTTGGGGCGTGAGGAACCTTTCTGCTTAAGTTGAAGGTCCAAAACCTTCCAAGAGAAAAAGAAAGAAAAGAAAGAAAAAAGGGTGCAGAGTTTTTCTTAGTGTACCTTAGGGTTTCAGCCTGGGGTTTGGAAGGTGAGAAGGTGAGCTACGAGTGTCGTGAACCCACCAAATTTTAGGAAGATCTTCAACATCCTCTCAAGCATGTCTGTTGACAATTCGAAGCATCCAAAGAATCAGCAGACATCGATCGAAGGAGTTCGATCAGCATCAGCCGTCAAAAGGGCTCTACAACGAGCTAGCACTCGTGAGGAGCCGATCAGACCGGAAGCCTCGTGTGGATGATCCGCAAAGGTCAGACACCCTGTATGGCTGCGTTGCGGTGATCAGAGCCTCCCGATGATGATCAGATTGTGGAGATTGACTACCCACATAAAGTATTGTGTTCTGAATACATTACAGTAAAGTGTTTACTGTTCAAATTCAAATTTTAAATTTAAATGCATGCATGCTGTATATCATATTTAAATCCTAGTGTAGATAAATACATATTAATTAATTAGATTAATTAATATTTTTCGTTGTAAAATCATAATTTTTAAAAAAATTTAAAATTATATTTTACCTCTGCACTGAATTTCACTTCAGAAGGCGTTGGCTTACCAGTCTTTGAGGTGATCCCAGACCCATTGCTCTATGGGCCTAGAATCAGCCTTTGAAGTCTCCACCCTATTAAAGAAATCCTTAAATAGGTTAGGATCTTTATATGCTCAGGGACCCCTAGTCTGTCTCTGATCGCCTGCTTCATTTGTACTTTCATTTTGAGACTGAAGGTAACAGTAGACTTTTGAAATTTATGAGCGGCCAGAAGCCGGCAATAATTATCAACAATAGTCATGAAGCACCTTGCATTCCGAATCGAGGCATGAGTCCTGACCCGAATTTCAGTCTGAATATTGCCCCAAGTCTAAGGGTTTAGCCATTTAGGATGAGTCTGAATCATGACTCATGAGTCAGCCCAATCCTAGGTTTCTAGTCAATTAGATTTAATTGATTAGGAATAGCTTTAGCTAACTGCTTAATTACTTTTAAAGTTTTATATTGCCATCTGTCCATCTGTTTACTGTTTGTCACTTCATCTCGAAGAGCTCTAGCCTTCGGCCCCCAGACTGTCTCCATCCGGATGATTAAGATCCCTTTTCCATCTTCTGGTCTTCCCGTCCGTGTTCCTTTGTCCCTCGCATCTTCTCCTATCTCTCTCTCGTATCTCGCCATGAGCTTTGCCTTCGGGAGC
>NW_027332424.1:7661275-7708355 GCF_000442705.2 Elaeis guineensis
TGACCTTCAGCGACATCTTTCCAAAATCTCTCCGGTGGTCGAGCCTCCGCAACGCTCCCAAGTTCTGCCGAGGATAAACCCCTACCAGTGTCAATCGGATTCTCCCGATGGACGGACACCATCCAAGTGTCTGCGGTGGTCGACCTCCTTCTAGCCTTCGTCCGGACTCCTACGGGAGCTGGACCTCTTCCCCGAGCTCCAACTGCAGGTAGCCTTCGTCCGGACTCCTACGGGAGCTGGACCTCTTCCCCGAGCTCCAACTGCAGGTAGCCTTCATCCGGACTCCTACGGGAGCCGGACCTCTTCCCCGAGCTCTAACTGCAGGTAGCCTTCGTCCGGGCTCCTACGGGAGCCCGACCTCTTCCCCGAGCTCTAACTGTAGGTAGCCTTCGTCCAGACTCCTACGGGAGCCGGACCTCTTCTCCGAGCTCCAACTGCAGGTAGCCTTCGTCCGGACTCCTACGGGAGCCGGACCTCTTCCCCGAGCTCCAACTGCAGGTAGCCTTCGTCCGCGCTCCTATGGGAGCTGGACCTCTTCCCCGAGCTCCAACTGTAGGTAGCCTCCGTCCGGGCTCCTACGGGAGCTGGACCTCTTCCCCGAGCTCCAACTGTAGGTAGCCTCCGTCCGGACTCCTACGGGAGCCGGACCTCTTCCCCGAGCTCCAACTGCAGGTAGCCTTCGTCCGGACTCCTACGGGAGCCGGACCTCTTCCCCGAGCTCCAACTGCAGGTAACCTTCGTCCGGGCTCCTACGGGAGTCGGACCTCTTCCCCGAGCTCCAACTGCAGGTAGCCTCCATCCGGGCTCCTACGAGAGTCGGACCTCTTCCCCGAGCTCCAACTGCAGGTAGCCTTCGTCCGGGCTCCTACGGGAGCCGGACTTCCGCCCTGAACTCCTGTTGCAGGTAGACCACACCCGAACTCCTACAAGGGTCAGACTCCGAGCTTCTGCTACAAACGATCTACTTCAAATTTTTACTACGAGTGGTCCACATCGGATTCCCACTGTAAGCCTTCGCCCGAGCTTTCATTGTGGACGAATTTCTTTCGGATTTCTATTGCAGACAGGCTTCGGTCGAGATTCCTCGACAAATGATTCTCGTCCGGGCTTCTACAGAGATCGGACTCCGATCGAACTTCTGTAGCAGACAGATTCCGGGCGAACTCCTTCAACACACGGAATCCAGCAGCTGGACCCCTCCTGCGGATGAACCTCTCCAATGCCATCCGACATCCACTGTCGATCGATCATCTGCCGAATTCTGTGAGAAACTGAACTTCGTCTGCGGAAAGCCTCTGACCGAGCTCCTACAGAAAGTGGCCCTCGCTTGCAGTATTAACGCCCAAGGCACTTGACGGTAGAAGGTTCGCCAGCAGCATCCGAGCTCCTCTCAGATGGATAGCTACTTCTCTCCGCCAGGCACTTCAACCGAGCTTCGGCCGACAGGCCGAAACTCTCTGGCAGGCCACAGTAATGGCCACGACTCTGCTCCACTTCCTGCGACGGATACCGCGCAGCTCCTCCACTCCCTGGAAGGCCACAGTAACGGCCACGACTCTGCTCCACTTCCTGCGATGGATTTCGTGCGGCTCCTCCACTCTCTAGCAAGTCGCGACAACGAACGCTGCTCCACTCCCCGCAACGAACTCCACGTGGTAGGCCACGATGATGGACATGATTCCACTCCACTACTCTTCATAATAAACTTCTCCTGCCCCCGAACGGCCCGTGGCCAGGCAGTTACAAACGTCACTATCAGTCTGTTGCACCCTCCGCCTATAAAAAGAGGGACCCCAGATACGTTACTCTCTAAGCTCTAATTTCTATCTCAAAACTCTGCTAAAATTTCTGTTTGAGCACTCCATTCTTGTTGAGGCAGAAAACTGACTTGAGCGTCGGAGGGTCTTGCCGGAGCACCCCCAACTCCGGTTTAGACATCCTTTGCACGTCTCGACGGCGACCGCGACTCCCTCGACTCCAACTTCTCCGACATCAGTGAATTTTTGTACCAACAGGATTGGCACTAGAGGAAGGTGCTGTGTCTTTACAGTACCCTTGTTCTTAAAGGAGCGCTCAATGGGACCGCCTCCGATCATCTTCTCCGACATCCTCTTCTCCTTCCTCTACCAGATCTTCGCCCGATGCCTCCCCGCAAAGCATCCACCCGACGATCCACAGCCTCCACGGCTAGATCTCAGGCTCCGGCCTCACCTCCAGTTTCCCAGGCTCCTCCTCCTCCTCCGACAATAGCGGTTGGCGTGGAGCAATTCGACCTACTGGTTCAGCAGGTCAGAGGCCTCATTGAAGCGGTACAGGCCATGCAACAGCAGCAACAGCCGCAGGCGTCAGTGCAGCTTGAGAGAACGTTGCTGGAACTCCAAAATCCGATGGTAGGAGGGCCACTTGGGCCAGTCGCTCCATCTTTTTCGAAAAGATGAATCCGAGGGTGGAGAGCCCTCAGTCAGATCACGATTCTACTCCTGAAAGATCTCTACCTCCATTCTGCCAGAAAACCCTCGAGACCCATAGTCGAGAGGATTTCCTGGATTGAAGGCTCCAGGAGATAAATCATCGGATCGAAGAACTCCACCACGCTCCCCCCACTTACGATGAGGACATTTGTACTGACCCTCCCTTCTCTCAAATGATCATGCAAGTACCGATCTCGCCAAACTTCAAGCTCCCTCAATTTGAAAGCTACGACGGGACTTCGGACCCAGTCGATCACCTGGAGGCCTTCCGAACAATGATGCTACTCCATGGTGTGCCAAACGCCATCCTATGTCGAGCTTTCCCATCCACCTTGAAGGGAGCGGCGAGAAACTGGTACTCGATGCTGAAGTCGGGTACCATCTTTTTCTTTTATCAGATGAGCCACCAGTTCGTGGCTCATTTTGTTAGCAGCCGGCATCCCCAGAGGGGTTCAGAGTCCCTCATTAACATCAAGCAGAGGGAGGGGGAGTCCATTCGGGCTTACGTCAACCGTTTCAATGTTGCCGCATTGGAGGTCCAGAACTTGGACCAATCGATCGCGATGGCCGCTCTGAAAGGCGGCCTTCAAAAGAACGACCTTCTATTCTCCCTGGAGAAGAAATACCCCAGAGATTTTGCTGATTTGCTAGCTCGGGCCGAAGGGTACGCCCGAGCAGAAGAAGCCTTCAAGATGAAGGATGAGGAGACCGCGAGAGAGCGGCAGGCGGGAGACTCGAGTAAGTCCGCTGTCGAAAAAGGGCCGAGAGAAGCTCGACCACGCTCTCGAACTCCTTCTGGGCATAGGCGCACCCAGACTCCTCCCTGAGCGTGCAGGCAGAGAAGCCCGGAGCGCAGGGTTCGACGGGGCTCCCCCCCAGGAAGATTCGCAGCTACGTCCCCCTCAACGCGTCGAAAATCCAGGTGTTGATGGAAGTCAGAGAGCAGCTCCCAAGGCTAGAAAGGATGCGCACACACCCCAGAAAGGCAATCCTAACAAGTTCTACCTCTACCATCGTGACCACGACCACGATACAGAGGAATGCATTCAACTCCAAGACGAGATCGAGGAGCTCATCAGACGAGGTCGGCTCGATAGGTTCATTCGACACCGGCCTGAGGGTAGAGAAGATCGGCCAAGGGCCCTGCCGCAACCTGAGCCGTCGAGGAGGGAAGAGCAGCCCGGAGATCGGCATCCAATTGGGATCATCAACTCCATCTCTGGAGGAACTTGATGGGGAGCAGACCTTCTACAGCCCTGAGATTTGAAAAATCTGTAAATATATTATGATCGACTTCACTTTAAATCAAGATTCCTTCCAGACTTGCGCATCTTCCCCTTTTGGCATGGGCTTGTAATGACGGGGGATAACCCTTTCAGACAACGAAAATGACACCTAATATGGGCACAGTCGACAGTCCAGTTATTTTTAGATCGGATGGGGGGAGAGGCTCTACAACGCCCTTATGTGCCCCCACAGTCCTGTTAGGGACAGGAGGAGGACCTCGCCCTAACATGAGTAAAGTCGAAGGTCCGGTTACTTTTAGACCGGATGGAGGGAGAGGCCCTACAACGTCCTTATGTGCCCCCACAGCCCTGTTAGGTACAGAAGGAGGACCTCGCCCTAACATGAGCAAAGTCGAAGGCCCGGTTACTCTTAGACTGGATGGGGGAGAGGCCCTACAACGTCCTTATGTGCCCCCATAGCCCTGTTAGGGACAGAAGGAGGACCTCGCCCTAACATGAGCAAAATTGAAGGCCCGGTTACTCTTAGACCGGATGGAGGGAGAGGCCCTACAACGCCCTTATGTGCCCCCACAACCCTGTTAAGGACAGGAGGAGGACCTCGCCCTAACATGAGCAAAGTCGAAGGCCCGATTACTCTTAGACTGGATGGGGGAGAGGCCCTACAACGTCCTTACGTGCCCCCACAGCCCTGTTAGAGATAGGAGGAGGACCTCGCCCTAACATGAGCAAAGTCGAAGGCCCGATTACTCTTAGATCGGATAGGAAGAGAGGCCCTGCGATGCCCATACATGCCCCCACAGCCCTGTTAGGAATAGGGGAAGAACCTCATCCTAACCTGAACTGAAATCGACTACATCAGAAATAGGGGAAGAACCTTATCCTGGCACCAACTAAGATTCGACCATTCGAGACCTGATAAGAAAGAAGAGAACCTTCTCGATGGCCCTTCTACGCTACCGCGACCCCGTAAAAGGCTAAGGAGAACCCCTGCTTAAAAGGAGGGAGATGTGAAGGAAGAGCGGCGGACTACACCAGCAAAAAATGGAGGCCAAACTATACCAAAGACACAAAGGACCTCATCTCCACGAAGAAGGAGAAAGAGAAAGAGAGATCTACGGCCACGAATGAAAAGGCGAACCAACGCGGCAATGGCTAGGAACCTTCGGATGATGTCAATGTCGATCAAATCAAAAGACATGAGAAATTCGATAATGACGACCTAATACAAAGATGAACAAGGAACTTTCGGCCAACATCGACATCGAACGGGATAAAATATAAAAGAAGTCCGACGGACGACAATACAACATGACGTGCGGGCAAGGTAACGAAGATCTTCTTTTCATTTCGTTAGCAAAACATGCGTTACAGAGCCCATAAGGCCAAAAAAAAAAAAAAAAAAACTAACAAACGAAAATAAACAAATGGCAAAAGAAGACACCAAGAGGGACGAAAGGCAAAAAGAGCCCTAAGGGGGCCCGGCTTCTTCTGACTTCGAACTTTCGGCTTCGACCCTCATCAGGGAGTGCCTTAAGCTCTCGACTTCTTCTTTCAATTCTTTCTCCCTCATTAGCATCTCCATATACCTCCGATGAGATCGATGGCTTTCGTTCCCCGCCTCTCGGAGCCTCTTTCTCAAGACCTCAGATTCTGCCTCTGCATCCTTGACTGCCTGCTGCTCGCATACTAGCTGGATCTTCAACTGCTGCAGCTCGCCTTCCCCTCTCCAAGGGTAACAGATAGCTCCTCTATGGTTTCTCTCAGGGATTGGAGTTCGTCGGGATCCCAAACATGAGCAAATTGGGCTCCTTCAGCTAACTGCCTTTGAAGGCGGGTAACCTCATCGGTCGCCATCTTGAGCTTCCCCCTGTAGTCATCCACCTGCTTGCACCAGCCGGCCCAGTACACATTATAGTTCACCTCGGCATCCTGGAGCTGTTGCTGAAGGTCGGAGAACTTCTTCGACTATTCTAGGTCACGGTCGGCCCGAGTCGAAAGCCAAGACGAGCTTCCTTCCAACTGGCTGATCTTCTCCTGCGCAGCTGACAGCTCCGCTCTGAGAAAGCTGATCTTGGAGGCTTGAGCCCAAGATCGGTCACTGGCACACTTCTTGTGTTCCTCGAGCTCCTTCTCGAAGTTCACCTTCCTCCGACTGTACTCCATGATCCCCTTCACGTGGAGGTTTCGAAAGTAGGTGGCCTCCGCAGTGGCCTCAGAGTGGCTCTCCCTCAACCCGCGAAGTTCATTCTCCATCTCCTTCGACCTTTTTATTAAATGACAAACTCTCTTCCTCAGATGTTGGATCGTGGACTTCAGTGGAACCCCCTGTGGCAAGGGAAGTGCTTCGACAGGACGCTGCCATCGGGGGACAAAAGCGTCAAGGTGCGACTCATTGCAGAAAGAAAAAAGAAAAAGAGTAGAGAAATCCCCCATAAAGAGAAACCCAATTTTATTGATTGAATGCTTCTTAAAGACAAAAGAGAAAAAAAAATCATAGTAAAAGAAAAATACAAAGTCAGAGGTCTCAGACCTCCGAGGTAGGAGTTGGGGAGCTCGGTGTTCCTGGAAAGGGGGCTGCGGTGGCAGCGGCGGTAGGAGAGGCCCGACTTCATCTTCAGATACCTCGTCCAAGAAGCTGAGGTCGAGCTCGAGAAATTTTTTGACCATCTTCTCCTGGCAGAGCTCAAACCCCTTGATGAATGCATCTTGGCCGAACTTGACGTTCAGGTCTCTCATTTTCGCAGAGGCCTTGAACTCCTCCACCGCTTGAACCCTGAACTCCAGAATCAGAACCGAAATTTGCTCCGTCAAATTTGCGACCTCAGCCTCCGCTTTCCTCACCATCTCCTCCGAGGCCTGCTTTTCTTTCTCAAGAGCCCTTGAAGGTTGGCTACCTCGGCAGCCTTTTCCTTAAGGCGGGCGGCTTCAGCCCGACGACCCTCCTCCACCTGAATGGCATCCCTCCTCGCCCGGTTCGTCGCCTCGATGTTGGCAAGGAGCTGGTGCCCGATCTGCAAGGGCGCCGGGAGGTTAGACTAAAGGTTGAGAAGGTAATCAAATGAAAGAGTAAGGAGGAGAAAATGAATCTGTTTACCTCGAGAAAGGACCCTAGAGAGTCCCAAACCCGCTGTTCGGGATCGACGCGAATGATCCTCTGGATGACTTCGGGCAAGATGCAGCCATCGACCAGTCGCTTTATCAGGTCCTTGTCATTAAAGGGATTCTCCCCCGGCTCTTCTTCGGAATCGTGAGACTCTTCGATGGTGGCTCGACGGCTACTCACCCTGTGGGCCACCGTCTTCCTTCTCCTCCCCCTCTCAACCCCTAGCACCTCCTCGAAGCGAGCCCCCGAGGCGGGAACCTCAGTGGAAGAATTCCTTGAAGAGGCCCGGGGGCCAGAGGTTCGGCGTCTGAAGGAACGTTGACCGCGAGAGCCGCCTGGGCAGGCATGGCCGAGCTCGTTTCCTCCGTTCTGACCTTCTTTGCCGACCTGGAGACCGCAACACCTTTCCTTTTGTGAACCTTGAGGCCCCTGGCAAGCATCCGTGCTGCTTCGGCGTCCATCCCTAAAAAAAAAAAATCAGAAATGGGATGAAAAAAGAAGAGGTGACGCCAAAAAAAAAAAAAAAAAAGAGAAGAAGAGAAGAGAAAAGGAAAAGGAGAAAGGGAAGAAGAAAAGGAGAAAAGAATAAGAAAGGAAAGATGGAATACTCGCAGGATCCAGGGGACTCAAGCCGATGTTGAACAGAAACTGCTCCTTCAGAAGGTTGGGAAGGGAAGGAGTCGGATAACTAAGAAGCTTCCGGACGGTCTGAAGGTCGTCCTCCTCCAGGCTAGGAGCCCGACGGACAGAGTCCCTCAGGGAGCCCCAAGGGGGCAATCCCAGCTTTAAGGTCGGATATTGGACGTAGAGGTACTTCCTTTCCAGTTATGGATAGAAGAGGGAGCACCTTTCAGCAACCCCTTCTTGCCAAACTGGAGGGAGAAGTACCACCAATCCTTTGCCGAGAGGTGGCGCTTGAAGGTGTAAAAATACCTAAACAAAGAGAGGGATGGCTGAACTTCGACTACGTGGCAAAGGGAGAGGAACCCTATCAAAAACCTAAAAGAATTTGGCACGACTGAAGCTAAAGAAATATCTAGAAAATGGAAAAGAGCAACGACGAAGGACGGAAGCGGGAGCCGGAGCCCAGCACGGAAGGCCTCCTGGTACAGGCAGAAGCGGCCAGGTGGGGGGGTGCTGACCCGATCGATGGGATCGGAAGCTCCAGCTCATACTCCGGAGGAACTCCATACTGAACCTTTATTAGTAAAAGTTTATCCGGAGTCAGAGAACAGAGAATGGTGCCTGACACAAAAATCAGACGAGACCTAGCCCTAGATGTGGGTTCATCTACAATATGAGGATTCTGAGGGACTGAAGCAGACGAGCTCCTGGAACTACTAAGGTGGAGGTGCCAGAAGATATTTCAAGCAAGAATCCTAAAAATCCTGAAGAGATCAGGCGAAATAAGAGCCGAAAGGCTCGTGGGGGACGTAACAAGAGGGATGCAACAGAAGGAAAATGGGGGAGAAGGGGCACCTAGATGGCAAGAGAAGGAACGAAAGTTCTGAGACTAACCTAAGTCACTCTGAAGATGCAGAGGTGCAAGATAGGGATGACTCGAAGAACACCTAGGGCCAAGGAAGGTCAAAGCTCTCGGAGAGAAGGCGGCCACCAACAGGACTCTCAGGCAGAATGAAACTCCTGGAGGCGGAAAGGCGGGTTTAAATAGACCCTGGGATCCGATGATATAATGATCGCGGATCTCCCCAGGCCGACCCATGCTCGCCACATGTCCCACTCGCCACAGCAGGCAGCTAAAAGTGGCTGACAGCTACAAAGCCATTACTGCATCGTACCTGGATGATGCTCCAGTGAGAATTTCGAAAGGTCTCTTCGGATCGCCCCAATTTGAAAAGACTCCAGCACGCGCGCATTAAATGCCAGAATTTTGAGGGCGGTCGTGTGCGGGATTCAAGGGAGCAACTTCGATTGTGAAAATTTCTCTGTACTTCCTTCATTCGAAACTCAAACTCGAAAGTAGGGGGATTGGTGTTGGGTATAAAATACCCCCCAGCCGAAGTTCGTGTCAAGAGTGACCCTCCAGGGATTCCACCGACGTCTGACCTTCGGCGACATCTTTCCGAAATCTCCCCGACGGTCGAGCCTCCGCAATGCTCCCAAGTTCTACCGACGGATAAACCCCTACCAATGTCAATCGGATTCTCCGCGACGGACGGACACCATCCAAGTGTCTACGGTGGTCGACCACCTTCTAGCCTTCGTCCGGACTCCTACGGGAGCCGGACCTCTTCCCCGGGCTCCAACTGCAAGTAGCCTTCGTCCGACTCTTACGGGAGCCGGACCTCTTTCCGAGCTCCAACTGCAGGTAGCCTTCATCCAAACTCCTACGGGAGCCGGACCTCTTCCTCGAGCTCCAACTGCAGGTAGCCTTCGTCCGGACTCCTACGGGAGCCGAACCTCTTCCCCGAGCTCCAACTGCAGTAGCCTTCGTCCGAGCTCCTACGGGAGCCGGACCTCTTCCCCGAGCTCCAACTGCAGGTAGCCTCGTCCGGCTCCTACGGGAGCCACCTCTTCCCCGAGCTCCAACTGCAGGTAGCCTTCGTCCGGACTCCTACGGGAGCCGGACCTCTTCCCCGAGCTCCAACTGCAGGTAGCCTTCGTCCGGGCTCCTACGGGAGCCGGACCTCTTCTCCGAGCTCCAACTGCAGGTAGCCTCCGTTGGGCTCCTACGGGAGCCGAACCTCTTCCTGAGCTCCAACTGCAGGTAGCCTTCGTCCGGGCTCCTATGGGAGCTGGACTTCCGCTCTGAACTCCTATTGCAGGTAGACCACACCCAAACTCCTACAAGGGCCGGACTCCGAGCTTCTACTACAAACGATCTACTTCAAATTTCTACTATGAGTGGTCCGCGGGCTTCGGTCGAGATTCCTCGACAAATGATTCCCGTCTGGGCTTCTACGGAGATCGACTCCGACCGAACTTCTATAGCAGACAGATTCGGGCGAACTCCTTCGACACACGGAATCCAGCAGCTGGACCCCTCTTGCGGATGAACCTCTCCAGCGCCATCTGACATCCACTGCCGGTCGACCCTCTGCCGAATTCTGCGAGAAACCGAACTTCGTCTGCAGAAAGCCTCTGATCGAGCTCCTACAGAAAGTGGCCCTCGCTTGCAGTATTAACGCCCAAGGCACCTGACGGTAGAAGGTTCGCCAGCAGCATTCGAGCTCCTCTCAGATGGATAGCTACTTCTCTCCACCAGGTACTTCAACCAAGCTTCACCGACAGGCCTGAACTCTCTGGCAGGCCACAGTAATGGCCATGACTCTGCTCCACTTCTGCGATGGATACCGCCGGCTCCTCCACTCCCTGGCAGGTCACAGTAACGGTCATAACTCTGCTCCACTTCCTGCGGCAGATTCCGCATAGCTCCTCCGCTCTCTAGCAAGTTGCGACAACGGACGTGCTCCATTCCCGCAACGAACTCCACGTGGCAGCCACGATGATGGACACGATTCCACTCCACTACTCTTCATAATAAACTTCCCTGACCCCGAACGGCCCACGGTCAGCGGTTACAAACGTCGCTATCAGTCTGTTGCACCCTCCACCTATAAAAAGAGGAGACCCCAGATACATTACTCTCTAAGCTCTAATTTCTATCTCAAAATTCTGCTAAAATTTTCGTTCGAGCACTCCATTCTTGTTGAGGCAGAGAACTGACTTGAGCGTCGGAGGGTCTTGCCGAAGCACCCCCAACTCCGGTTTAGACTTCCTTTGCAGGTCCCAATGGCGACAGCGACTCCCTCGACTCCAGCTTCTCCGACGCTGGCAGATTTTTGCACCAACACTTTTTAATACTTTTATTACTTTTACTAATAAATTATTAATTTTTAAAAAATAATTTTTAAAAAATAATTCTTTTATTTTTTTCCTCCTTCTCTTTCCCTCGCATGCTGCGACCCCCCAACCCAGGCCACTCCACCCCCAATCCCTCGACCGTTTGGCCCTGGCCCCAGTGGCCGTCCCCTCCCTCGGGCCCTAGCGGTTCGCCCGATCCTCAGCCCCCCCCTCGACCCATCACCACCACCCCCCACGGTGCCCCTCCGCCCCGCCCTGCGGGTCCGTGCCTGTCACCATTGTCCCCCACCCTCGCCAAACATCCCTACCCGAGCATCCAACCCCCCCCACCCCCCACTCCTCTATTCCCTGCGAAGCCAAAAAAAAAGAAGGGTTTACATTTGAAAGTCGCGACAGCGGTGGCGATGGCCAACGGTGGTGATGACCAATGATAAAAGCGACGATGGCCGACGGAGAGGAGGGGAGAGAGGGAAGTGGGGAGAAGGGCGGGAGTGGGTTCGGGGGAAATAGGAGGGCGGGGGCGGGAGATGAAAATGCATCGAGGAAAGTGGGGGAGAAGAGTTTGGGATTTTATTTTTATTTGTAAATATTTGTTGATGCAAATTTTACATCGACAATAAGACTTATTACCTACATAAAATTTAACATTGGCAAACAAGATATTTTCCTATACTAAATTAGCATCGACAAATCTTTTATGAAAATAAAAATTAAAAAAAATAAAATCTTTTGTTGATGCTAATTTAGCATAGAAAATTATCCTAATTAGCTACGCAAGCTTTAAGCATAGGCAATTAGTATTATTGCTTACGCAAATTTAGTGTTGGCAAAATTTTTTTTATTTAAATTTTTTTATTTTTTATAAATAATTTACTATTATCTAAATAGTCGATATAATTTTATAATTTAATACCTATATTCACCATTCATTATCTAAATAATTATTGTTAGAGTATCATCATAAAAGATTGCCTCGATCCGATAGCCCTAGCTATGTTGATTAACAAAATTTGATTTCGACGGTCACAAATGATCGCATGATGATTTGATAGATAAAGACCACCGATGGATTCAAAAATTTATAATGATGATCTTGATGATATTTATAGTATACTATCAAAATTTTTTTCAATCGAACATCATTATCATGATTGATTTAGCACAGGATAATTTTGATTGTTAAATAAAAAATGAATGATCAAAAGGCCAAACAGCATCCGATTAAGATAATTTTTTAGATAAATGATCTTTATTATTATTTTTATTTTTATTATAGTGGTGATCATAAAATTCAAACCACACGGTTATTAACCATTTATGTTAAGCAGATATCGCAAAAGTACAAGTATAATTACTTAAGGACTTTAAGAATGAATATCAAGAGACATATAGTTTTGGATCATTCATATACGTATAGTTTGAATTTTATGATCATCAATATACAAATGATCAAAGTAATAGCAAAGATCATTTATCTAAAAGCTCACTTTATAATCGAATGCCATTTGACCTTTTGATAATTTATTTTTTATTTAATGATCCAAATTATTCTATACTAAATTGACTATGATAATAATATCTGATTAAAATAAAATTTTGATAGTAAACTATAAATATCATCAAGATCATTGTTATAAGTTTTTGGATCCATCGATGGTATCTATCTATCAGATCATCATACGGTTATTCATGACCATCGAAATTAAATTTTATTGATCGACATAGCTAGGACTACCGGATTGAGGTGATCTTTTGTGATAATACTTTAACAATAATTATTTAGATAATAAATAATAAAGATAAACTTTAAATTCTAAAATTATACTGACTATTTAGATAATGATAAATTATTTATAAAAAATAAAAAAATTAAATAAAAAAATATTTGCCGACGTTAAATTTGCATAGGCAACAAGACTAATTTCCTATGGTTAAATCTAACATAGGTAATTATGATAATTTCATACGCTAAGTTAACATCGGCAAATTTTTTTATTTTTTTAGTTTTTAATTTTTATAAAATATTGCCGATGAAAGAATGAAGCATAGGCAATTAGCTTAACTGTCCACGCTAATGTTGCATCAAAAAATATTTTTTTTATTATTTTTTATTTTGACAAATCTTTTACCGATGCTAAATTTTCATAGGCAATTAGGCTAATTGCCTATGCTTTATTCTTACATAGGTAATCATCCTCATTTTCTATGCTAATTTAGCATCGATATATATTTTTTATTTTTATTAAATTTTTATTTTCATAGGTAATTTGTTGATCCTAAATTAGTATAGGTGATGAGGATAATTACCTATGTAAGAATAAAGCATAGTCAATTAGCCTAATTGCCTATAAAAATTTAGCATCGATAAATGATTTATCAAAATAAAAAAATTAATAAAAAATAATTCATTTGTCAATGCAAAATTTACGTAGGTAATTACGCGACTTGCCTATGCTTTATTCTTATGTAGGTAATTATCCTCATTGCCTACGCTAATTTAGCATTGGTAAATTATCTATGAAAATAAAAAATTTAATAAAAATAAAAAATATTTGCCGATGCAAAGCTAGCATAGGCAATGATGGTAATTACCTACATAAAATTTAGGCATAGGCAATTCGATTAATTTGCTATGGAAACTTAGCATTAGGAAATACTTTGCAAAAATAAAAAATTAATAAAAAGAAAAAATATTTGTCGACATTGAATAAGCATAGACGATGGGCTTAATTGCCTATGCTTATGTTTTGCATCGATAATTACCATAATTGCCTACGCAAATGTAGCATCAAAAAATAGTTTGTCAAAATAAAAAAATTAATAAAAAAGGAAAAGATTTGCTGACGCTAAATAAGCGTAGGCAATTTGGTTATTTGCTAGCATAGGCAATAAATTTATTTTTCTATGCAAATTTTGCGTTAGCAAATTTTTATAAAAATAAAAGCATTAAGACCACCCATTATCGATGCTTTGATTTAATTTCTGGCACTATGTTTACATCGAAAATTATGTTTTGTGATGTTTTTTTGTAAGCGTAGCTAATTATGCCAATTTTACCGATGTTTTTTGTTTTGCGTGGCTAATTGGTATCTTTACCTACGCAAAATTTTGCGTTGGCAAAAACCCCATTCCTTGTAGTGCATCTTGAAGCCAAGTGGTGTATATATATATATATATATATATAGGAAGTGTATCAAGTGAGAGGAGTGCTTAATATAAGAGGTGAGAGAATATAATAACAATCCTTGGATCCACATCAATGATTCAGTTAAGAATGCGGTTATCCAAACTGTCCAAATAGCTCTAGGGTTTATCCATTCATTCCTTTTTAGTTTTTTAACATGCGCACATAAGCACATGGCGCTCATCTAAACCGCTGGTGTGGATCTAAGGATTATTATTATGTCCTCTCACCTCCACATTAAACCACTCCTCTCACTTAATACGTTTCATATACATACATATGACACACACACACACATATATACATACATACATACATATATATATACATATATATATCTACACACACACATATATATATATATATATATTGTTGGGGTTTGTGGGGGGAGGCCAATCGGGTTCGGATCGGGCTCGGGCTTGGGCTTGGATTTTCAAAAAATTTTCGGGCTTAAGCCCGGCCCAAAGCTCGATAATAAATTTCGGACCGGGCTCGGGTAGGGGTGTGGCCTAGCTCAGCCTGGTCCATTTTCAGCCCTAAATAAAAGTGAGAATGAGAACGTTACATGTACATTTAAAGGGTCTGGTTGGTCAAATAGCATCATATCGATATTCTCAAATACTTTGCCAAATCTTCCACTGATGGAAATTGAGGTATTCACCTCCTCTTTCATGATCCATCAATACACAATAAATTGATGTTGCCTTCCTCATTGGGTTCCCCCAGCAGCATTGGTACCTGTGCCAGCATGAATTTTATCTAGTTATGAATTTTATCTAGTTATGTTTACCCTTTTTTTAAGATTTGCTACACATCCACATTGGTTGTCTCGAATATATGACGATGCCTTATATACCAATTTCCAACATCTTGACTAGGTAGAAACAATAATGCCTTGCCTGACATATTGTTTTCTATAGGTTTATAGAAGCTTAAATACTTCTTGAGATGATGATGAGCGTTGTAAATTTGCATGGTCAAATTGTTATATTTACATTTTTGCAATTATTTAACAGACGCTCAAGTTTGATGTTGTTAAATAACTTGAGTTTGCATGTGCAGTATCCTCTAGTATATATGGATCATTGACCAGGTCTAATCTGATCCCACTTGCTATAATTTAGAATCTCATCCACGTCAAAAACTAATCAGAAGGTATTATTTGAATTTTTTTGGTCCTATATAAATATCGAAGATCTACCTAGCTCATTGTAGATGTGGGATTAAATACATATTTGCATGGATCCTCAACAATTCTAGTTTGAAGCTAATATCTTCTTCTTAGAGGGATAGGAGCTAATTTCCCTCCCAGCTGGTGGCTAATATTTTTTTTTAGTTAGTTAACACAGGGAATTCAAATAAAAAATATTCAAATGCAGAAAGACCAGAGAGCTTCTAAAACTTGAGCAAAGTTCATTTACGTCCAACACAATTCTATGCCATCGTGATCAATTACTTGGGACTGGAGCTGCATTCCAAGCATTTGAGACAACAGGATTGGACACCGCTTCTTGAGAAGGTCTCCATAAAAATTAGCGGCATGGAAAGAAAAATTCCTCACTATTGCTGGTCGACTAATCCTGCTTAACTCTGTAATCACTCCAACCATATCCTACTGGATGCCAAACTTTATGTTGCCATCCGGTATTGTCCGAAGAATCGATAGACTATGGTTTGGGGAAGACAAGGTAAATTGGGTGCGGCATTTACTACGCTGGAGTTCAGTCTGCAGACCCAATTAGTTCGGGGGAATGGATATCGCTCACCTCGAAATCCTAAACAAAGTGCTGCTCAGCAAATGGTGGTGGAAGTTATTTGTGAACCATGACTCGCCACTGTACTCTCTAATCCATTCGGGTTATTATCAGCGTCGGCCATTTACACTGAACATGCAGCACCAGCAACATCTGTCGCCATTCTGGAAATCTGAAGGTTACCGATCTATTTCAGAGCCTCATTAAATTTAATCTTGGTAATGGAACCACTATCCTATTTTGGCACGACACTTGGCTATTTCCTCAACCCATTAAGGACAGGTTTCCTTGCTTATACTCTCTTACACCTAGGAAAAATAGCACGGTTGCTGTTGCTTATGCCTGCTTAAGGGATTTTAACTTTTGGTCACCTGTCTTAACTGGCGCTCATGAAGGGAGTCTTCAACGTCCAAGGCATGAGATGTTAACCTTAGCCCCCTCTAACGGCCAGGACATAATACAATGGAAATGGTATCACAGAAAGCAGTTTTCTACCAAACAATGCTGCAACTTTATTATGGACGGAGGAGTCAGACCGCTTATTAGTCAGATTATTTGGAATACGGGAATTCCAGAGAAAGTCAAATGCTTCATCTACCTCTGTTTTTATGACAAAATGTTAACCAAATCCAATCTTGTTAAGCGTGGCTGGAAAGGTGTGGATAGCTATTCGTTCTGCAATTCCGGCTCTGAAACGGTGGAACATCTCTTTCTGTAGTGTTCCTTTTAACAAATGATCTGGTCAATACTGCTACAGAAATTTCAGATCAAGGATCTCCCACAAACTCAGTTTCTATTATGGCATTCATGGCGACCGGACGGTCGCTTTCATTCTTGCAGGGCGGAGCTTGATACTCTTATAGCGACTACGATTTGGATATTATGGAAGGAATGGAATAAGACATGCTTTGATTTCCATTTCTTCCTTCCACCCTTTGTGGCGAGAAATCTCGCTAAGTTGTTCTTATCCTGGACTGAAAACCTGCATGCCAATCTTAGCTCTTCGGCTAATCAGATTTCCAACTGCTTAAAGGAGGTATTCGGTCCGCAACACGATTCCTAGCATAAACTCAGCAGCCCCTTAGGTCTTCGCTGAGTAGGGTGTTTTTTGGTATTTTTTGAGAATGATAAATCTTATTCTGAGTTTTGCCCCCACCGTCTTCTCACTCTGTCATCGCATTATCAGGTATTATCAGGTTTGTAGTTCTACGGGTTTTCAGGACTTCAGTTTTTCAGGTGTTCAGGTTATTCAGGTTCAGACTTCTGGGTGTTCAGAATTGCAGTTTGACAGGCTCTATCAGTCTCCGTTTAATCCTCCTAAACCAAGGACCCAATGTCTAGATTTTGGCTTGCTGTTAACTATCCAAGCATCTTCTTAGTAGGCCCTCCTTTTCCCACATTGTACTGGTGGAGAAGTTGACAGCTTCTCACTCTGCTAAACTACATCATAGCTAATTATTGTACTTTATTGTGTTAATGAAACGCCCCTTGGGTTAGGCCTTCCCTAACTCATTTTCATCAAAAGAAATTCTATGCCATCGTGAGTAAATGCTAACGACTTGAGCACCATCACATAAATAAAAGCCACAAAAAAAGAAAAAGTTCACTTTAACATTCTTACAAGGGAAATTCTGCTTTCATTTATTTATCGGGAATACATATACATCACCAATAAAAGACACAAGAAAAGTTCCCCTCATCATACAAACATCATTCTACTTTTATTTTTGCAACAGGAATACATATACATCACCATAACATCTGACAGGCGCCATGACAAAGGAAACTGTACAATAGGATAGCCTAGCCAAAGAAATCTCCTGTAGAAGCTTTCTAGGGCAATCGCACCTTTATCTCCAACGATGAGATGCTCTATTTGTTGGGAGTCCAAACAATATCGCCCTGCGCTATTAAGTGGCAGATGGGCACCGTTCCGGGCTTGACGTTGAGCACCTTGAAGGCGAAGTGCTCGGGGTTGAATCCGGCCGTGTCGGTGTGGCATACAGCCACCGCCTCCACCTTGGTCCCATCCTTCCCGACCATCGACACCTTGTACGCCTCTGAGCTCATCATGTGGCAGTAGAACACAGCGTATGCGTAGTTCTCACCGTGGCAAATCACCACCTTAGAGCAAGGCTGCTTCTGCACCTTGGATATGCTGTAAACTTGTTTCGGTGTACCCTCCCTATCGACCGCCGCCGACAGGGCTTGGACGTCACGAGTCCCAAGGCTGGACGTGCTGAAATCCACCATAGCCTCGACCGAGGTGGCGCAGTATTTGGTCTCTCCCTCGATCGCTGGCTCCTCGCAGTCTTGAAGGGTCTTCTTCATGGCCTTGGCTTCGATGGAGTTGGGCGTGATGGAGAGGCGGGAAAGGATCTCCGGGAGCTTGGCGGAGGAGAAGGGGATGGAGTCGGCGGCTTGGCGTGGAAGAAGGGTAGCGCCGGTGATGGTCCGGACGAAGTGCATCGTCATGTTGGCACCCGGGTGCAAGTCTTTCTCAAAGAAGTAGTTGGTTACGGAGGGATCCTGGATTTGGTCCTCAGTAACGGCTTTGCCCCACCCAATATTGCGAGAGTCGGATTTGTCCCACTTCTCATCTCCAAACACACCTACAATTACGTAGGAATTATTGTTATCATTCATGTTAATTACATGAAGATGGGTCATCCACAATCAAATGATTTGAGTAAAATTAAGCAGAGTGTACAAGTAGCAGGAATTGTTAATGAGGCATGTAATCATGGTTAGGCTTGGTTGGATTATAGTTCCAGAGCATGAGCCGGCCTTGCAATTAATTTCAAGCAGAGCTCATGTTGTTTTTGGAATGGTTAGCTTGAGAAATTGCCGGCAGGTCCTGTCCCCACGGGAGCTTCTATTAGCCAAAAAAGACTTCTAATTTAGCCAAAATGTTTTTTGCTCGATGGCCATTAAATTTTGTTTCGCGGCCCATATGTAAAGCAAAAAAGAAAGAACATTTTTTTTTGGTAGCAGAAAAAAGATCATTGACCAAATAGGTACGAGCGTCCCTGAAAAAACATAACAGGGATTAGGCTTTTAGCCTAATTATTTCCTCGAAACAAATAAATGGCGGTTCATTTAAGGGCTAGAATATTCCATTGACCATCTCTCTAAGTATGTCATCTCTAATTAATCTCAACTGTTAGACACTGTCATAATATTTATTAGTTGGTCAAGCGCTTCTTTTACATTTCTGTTCTAGGAAAACAGTTAAGAAAAACTCCATATTTAAATTTGTAGATTGGTGGTAATATGACACAATTAATTAACTTGAAAATAATATACTTTTACAAAATAATAAATAAAACTACTGAGTTTTATAAAAATAAATATAAACTAATCAGTCAGTTTAGGCTTAAGTTAGATTGAGACCAGGACGTGTCATATCGTGGATGGCACTTGGCATGGGAGTGTTGGGCAAGACTGAGTTCCAGTAGACATCTGCAGGCAAAGCAGCATGACATGCTCCAACTGCAAGCTGAAACAAAAATTTGTTCCTGGATTAGACCACCACTGAGAAAGTAAGAAATAGACGAGGATGGAATAGGTAGCAAAGTAGGAAATAGACGAGGATGGAATAGGTAGCTAGGAAACCCTAGCTGTTACGCTCACCAAAAAGGAATAAAGAAAAACTAGGAAACGAGCCATGGATGAGGAAACCAAGAGTTGAACACTAAAGCTGACAAGGTAGCTAGAGAAGCTGGTGCACATGGAATGCCAGTACTTTTGGGACGGATTTATAGAGGAGTCCAGGGGCTCACCACCAATGAGAACCACAAGCATTATACTGACCGAGATCCAATTATTCTGCTGTGCAATGCGGCTTGGGTTGTCTTGTGCGCAGTGCAAGGCGGCTTGGGTTGTCTGGAGTGGAGTGATAAACACATGGATATTATCTTCTTGTCCCCCACTTCTATTTCCTGAACGAGCAGGGGCAGCATAGCACAATATCTCGCATACAAAATTACTTTTTTTTATTTTTTGGAAAAGTAATGGAGTTGGACCTTTGTTATTTTCAAAATTCGGCTATGAATCGCGATGAGGGGATAGACGTGGACCGTGTGTAAGAAGCTGACACACGGTTACCCCATACAAAGTTACTATAAAGTTTGGTATACATTTTTGATCCTGTCCTCATCAGTTTTCGGGATAAATCGGTTACTCAATATGGCATTAGAGTTTTTTTTTTTTGGTGAAGAATATGGCATTAGAGTTCAACTTTGCAGGAGATTGCAAGCTCAAATTCCCTCCATACAAATTATTTATTTGAGTGGGGATTTTAAACATGCACACCACAAGAGTCGGCACTGCTGCTTGAATGTTTTTTGACCCTCTATTAAGGTGTTGTTGTGGCCAATCTTTGGTTGCACCTATCATCGGTGAAGAGCTACCTGCAAAAGAAAGTCCATATCGTCAGAGTTGTATCCGGCGGAGACCCTCGATGCTTAAGTCAGTGGAGAATAGTCGAATAGGAGGTTGAATATAAAGTATGACAGAGCATCAGTCCAAAAGTGTGTTGGATTTGTGCCATAAAAGTCAATTGTTGGCTGACACATTATGTATTTTCAGGGCCTAAATTTGTATTTGTAATACTTTCATTATAAATAAAGGACTTTTTCTTTCCAATCATGCTTATGTGTCCATGATTTGTCCTAGAAATTAACAAAGATGATTTTTGTATATTCTTAAAGAGTTAAGAATTTGAGACATAAATTAATTAGTAGTTAATTTCTAAAAGCTCCCGATCAAAAGATCATCACGGAGGACAGTGATCAATCCATTTGAGATCGGTGCACGGTTCACCTCCCTTGTGAACAGATAAGTCTTGGGTCTGCAGTGTAGAGACACTGGAGTGAAGGTGCAGGTAGTTGTTAGAGAACAACTTGTACTGAGCGTGACCAATATAAGAACCACATGGATGTCTACTCACTCGTCAGTGGTCTTTTCGATGCTGTAGTGGTATGAGTGGTCCTTTGACCTACGGTGATATTGGCTATTCACAACGAGGCTACTGAGTTTGACTGCACGTTTCTTGGTCCGTAGCCATTCGAATCCTTGCTGTGTATGTTGGCTTCGGTAGGTTCAGGTTCGCTGTTTGGAGTAAGATGCACCTAGATGAAATTTATCGATCTTGGTAGAAAAGGAGAAGTCCTATGTGATTTGCGAGATTGAGTTCAGAAAGTCTTTGGCCAAAGTAAGTATGAATATTGAAAAAGAATTTTCATGGGATTCACAAATGAACTCGAGTCGAGCCAATCTTACATAAGACTGACGATGGAGTTTGACGAGTTCTCCATGACCTCCATCAAGTCGGGACTCACAATAGAAGGACTAAATCATACGATAACTGCACCTAGGAGTTCGTATTTTCATTCTACTGGATCGTCACTACATATTGCTAGGTGTCACTGGTGGATTGTGAGATTCATCGGGCGTCATCTTTATGATCGATGGTTCTCGAAGGGTAGAATTGAAAATATTCCAATCCATCGAAAAAAGTTTCGATGATATTGTGATAGAGATCACAATATATATCACTACCAGATAGAATGAAACCTATGGGGTCACACATTAAGAGATTTAATCTCGAATTTTTCAATTGAGCTTATGAAGTTCCAATTGGGTTAAGGTTTATTTGAAACTCTATTAGGTTTATGAGAATCATGCTAGCACATAGTTAAACATAATTCTTCTCGAAACTTTGATTTGATCAAGTCCATAGCTTTGAACCTAACCTAAATTCATTTGGATTTAATTGGGCTCTTAATTATAAGTCCAAGAGGATTTAATTAAGTCAATTAGTTGGCATAATTATCCTAACATTATCTCTTCCATATCTCCTAATTATCTCTAAGTATGCATGTGGAAAAAATGAGAGAATGGGTGGCATAATTTTTTTTTAAAAAAATTATTGAGCATCATATCCTAGAAGGATCCACCCCTCTTATGTGTCATGGTGTGAAGGAGAGAGGGTGGGGTCCATGCCCCATCTCTTATAGCTGGAGATCCCTTTGTGGGGTGTCAAGAGTTGACGTCCCAACCACCTGACATGTATTCCATGGATGGCTATTGTACATGAAGGGGTGAAAACCGCTTTTCCTCGTAGGATCTTTCAGATTTCATCAAATCTAGGGCGGAATAATTTTAAAAAATTTATCCTACATATTTCAGATCTAATTCTCTAGATCTAATTTTATTATCTGATATTTAAAATTTAAAATTAAATCTAAAACTATGATGAAAGAAGAAGTACCTCAAGGGTAATCTGATTATCCTGTAGATGATCTCTGCACAGCCCGAGGTTCTGATGTAGCCACGCAAGTGCCTGGCCTCTATCGGTATCCACTCGGGCAGGATCTGGAACGTCTTCTCCTCATGAATCTACGCTCCAAAAATTAGATCTTTATCTGATTTGAAAGTGCTTCAGAACTCCTTCTGAAGTTGGAGCAGCAGCTTGTCAAAGATATCCTCCAGCATTCTATTCCAAGCGTCACCATGCCTTCGATCTTTGCCAGATGGACGTCCAACTCTTTGGACGTGAAGAGAGGAGGAAGGAGAGCAGGGAGGATGTAGAGAAGAGGGGAGGGGGCGGCAGCTATTAGGTTTTGTGTATGTTGACACTCTACAAAAATCCTCCAATGAGCCCTCTTCAATTTAAGACTCATATGTCAATTTTTGACAGATGTCCTAAAATGAAATTGGCAGGTGCTAGAATTAATAGGTGTTGTTTTAAATTCATCTATGAATTAAGACAAGCCTTTTCTGAGCTGGACAAGCTTCATTTAGACTGAGAGAAATCTTTCCAAGGTTCTCTTGATGAGTCAAATCATATTTGACTTAGTAGAGACAGAAAAGATTACATGAGGAGAAAGTTAGGCTCAATCATGTGCTAGCACAATTTTTTTGAACCTAATTGGATCTAATTCAAATCAATTGAGTTAGCCCAATTAATGACATCCAGACCCTAACCCTTGTTTGTGTGACCCAGTTAGGTTCAATTCCGTATGGCAATGAGACATGTCATGATCTCATCATCGACATCATCGAAACTCCTTTCGATGATCAGAACTCTTCTGATTCAGACAATTAGAATGATCGATCATCAATATCATTTTAATTGCTCCCAAAATCTATCAGTGACACCTAGCAGTATGTGATGGCAACCCATCAGAACTGAAGACGAACCTCTCGATGCAGTTACCTATGTGATTGAGTTCCTCTATCATGAGTTCCGACTGAATTAGGGTTAAGGTGAACTCGTCAAACCCAACATCAGTCATATGAGTTAATCGATCGATCCGAGTCTGATGTGAAATCTTAATGAAAAACTCTTTTTCATTATTTCACTCTGCCATGGCCATTGGCTTAAGGACTCGATCTTTCAATTATCATAGGACTACTCCTCTCATCTATCGAGGTTAATAGATCCCATCTTGGTGCGACCTAGTTCCTACAATGAATATGCTACAGCCAACATACACCTCAGTATTCGAATGGCTAGGAGATCGAGTTATGGTGTAGTCAAACTATAACACACTCAAGGTGAACTGTCGATGCACCTCAGGTCAAAGAACTAGACACACAACTGCAGCATCGAGTTAGCCATTGATGAGAAGGTAGACTTCCTTATGACTGCTCGAAGTGGTCACGCTCAGTACTCTCATTCTCAATGAATACCTGTACTCTCGCTCCAGTGTCTCCACACCATAGACTCAAGACACATCTATCCTAAGAAAGCAATCGTACACCAACCTTTCGGATCGATCACCATCCTCGTGATGATCCTATGGTCAGGAGTTGTTTATGAGTTAGTTATGTAAATTCATATCTTAAATTTTTAACTCTTGAAAATATGAATTTACATTTCACTAACTCAAAGAATGTATCATAGACACAATGTACATAATGTGATAGAAGAATAACCCTTTTCATTCATTTATAATTAAAATTATAAATTTGCCCTTAGATTTGTACAGAAATGTGTCAGCCGATCTGGCATCTAGGGCACACATCTAACAAACTCCCACTTGACCTAATGCCAATTGGCTACATATCTAAGTCCCATCTTCTCAATATGGGCTTCGATCTTCTGTTGGCCCAATGGCTTAGTCAGCAGGTCTGCCACATTATCTGTGGAGTTGACTCTCTTGACCTCGACATAATCCTTTTCGAGGTAATCATGGATCAAATGGAATCACCGCTCGATGTGCTTAGACTTCTGGTGAGACCTTGACTCCTTAGCTAGGGCTATGGCGTCATTATTGTCGCAGTAAAGAGATATAGCATCCGATGACATCACTCCAAGCTCTGTGGCAAACTTTTTGTACCAGAATACCTCCTTTGTAGCTTCTGATGTAGCAATATATTCTGCCTCCATAGTGGAATCAGCAATCACCGTCTTTTGGAACTCTTCCAGCTAACTGCACCACTATTGCAAATGAACAGACTCCCAGATGTCGACTTTGATCATCTATATCAGACATAAAGTCTGAGTCTGTATTCCCTGAATCTGGAGTTCTCCATTCTCAAAAACTAGAAACATATCCTTAGTCCTTCTCAAGTACTTAAGGATACATTTCACAGAAGTCCAGTGCTCTTCGCCTGGATTCGACTGATATCTGCTTGTGACACTCACAGCATGGGCTATATCAGGTCGTGTACATAGCATGGCATACATGAGGCTTCCTATTGCCGAAGCATAAGGGATCTTGCTCATGCGTTTAATCTCCTCAGGTGTGCTAGGGCACATCTTCTTGGAGAGATGAATGCCATGTCTAAAAGGTAATAAACCTCTTTTGGAGTTTTTCATGCTAAATCTTTTTAGCACCTCCTCTATGTACATCTTCTGTGAAAGTCTGAGCATCCTATTTGGTCTATCTCTATAGACCTTAATACCCAGTATAAAGGATGCCTCTCCTAGATCTTTCATAGAAAACTCTTAGACAACCATACTTTGACTGAGGTCAACATGGGAATGTCATTTCAATTAGGAGGATTCATCTACGTACAATACGAGGAAGATAACTGTGCTCCCACTGACCTTTTTGAACATACATGGTTCCTCTTCATTCTTGATGAAACCAAATATTTTGATGACATCATTGAAACGAGTATTCCAACTCCGAGATGCTTGCTTAAGTCCATAAATGGATCTTTGCAGCTTGTAGATCTTGTAATCATCATCACTGGATGTGAAACCAAGCGGCTGTTCCATATAGATATCTTCCTCAAGATGTCCATTTAAGAATGCCGTTTTTACGTCCATCTACCATATTTCATAATCGAAATAGGATGCAACAGCAAGCAATGTGCGGATGGATTTTAGCATGGCTACGGACGAAAAATATCCTGATAGTCAATGCTTCGCGCTGACTATAACCTTTCGCTATGAGCCTAGCCTTGAATGTCTCCACATTCCCATCTGCACCTATCTTTCTCTTGAAGATCCATTTACACCCAATAGGTACAATACCTTCAGGTGGATCTACCAAGGTCCAGACTTGGTTTGAGTGCATCGAGTCAATTTCTGATCTCATTGCCTCTAACCATTTCTCGGAGTCGATATCTGATATCGCCTCGTCATAGGTCTTGGGATCATCACTATGAGCCCCATTTCCCGTGAGGAATATTTTCTCTACTTTCTCTTGTATGGTACCTAAGTACCTTTCAGAAGATGAAAATCCTAGTCGATCTATGAGGTGGAAGAGGTTGTGTTGGGATTAGTTCTGATTGATTAGGTTCCTCAGGTTCTTGAGCTCGTTGCTCTTGGGAGACATTCTCCTTGAGCCTAACTTTTCTTCCGATGCCACCATCTTGAATAAACTATTTTTCAAAAAAATAGCATTTCGACTCACAATCACATTATGGTCTTTCAGAATATAGAAGTAGTATCCTAATGACTCTTTAGGATATCCTATGAATCGAGCTCTAAAAGACCTGAACTCTAATTTGTCCGCTTGCTGTCTCTTGACATGAGCTGGACAACCCCAAATTCTGAGATGATTCAGACTTGGCTTCTTACCATGCCATATCTCATATGGTGTGTAGGAACGGTTTTAGAGGAAACCTTATTCAATACATAAATTACTGTCATGAGATAATATCTCCAAAAAAATTTGGAGAGGTCCGTGAAGCTCATCATAGAACGGACTATATCTAATAGGGTCCGATTTCTCCATTCTGAAATCCTTGAGTTGAGGTATTTCAGGTGGAGTCCATTGAGAGACTATGCATTGTCCTTAAGATAGTCTAGGAACTCCGACTAAGGTATTCACCTCCTCGATCGAAGAACCTTAATGGGCTTTCCTGTTTATTTTTCTACCTCATGTCTGAATTCTTTGAACCTTTCAAAGGCTTCAGACTTGTGTTTCATTAGAAACATATATCCGTACCTAGACATATTATCGGTAAAGGTAATGAAGTAGACGTAGTTGCCTCTAGCCGGCACATCAAATGGGCTACACACATCCGTATGTACTAGGGCAAGTAGGTCTGTGGCCCTTTCCCCATGTCCCACAAAAGGAAGCTTGATCATTTTGCCTTGAAGGCATGATTCACAAACTGGATATGACTTGGAAGTCAACAGACTCAATAGTCCAGATTTCTCCAATTTGTTAACCCTGTCTTCCGTTATATGACCTAGCTTAGGTGCCACAGATACTTATCATTTAGACTATCTCTAGGCCTTTTAATTCCTATGGCATTCACATTTTGCTCAATATTAAATACAGATATATCAATATGTAGCTGATAGAGATCGTTAATAAAAAATCATCTGCAACTTTATTATTTTCATAAAAAATATTACAATGGTCCTTATGAAAGCTAATCACATAGCCTTCTTGTGCTAAACATGAAATAGAAATCAAATTCCTGCTTGCTGCAGGCACATAATAACAATCTCTTAAAACTAAATCTAATCCTAACGGTAATCGCAGAGGGTAGGTTCCCACGCCACAACAGCAACTCTTGCTCCTTTCTCGATGCGTAGGATCATCTCCCCATCCCTCAACCTCCTGCTCTCCTCAAGACCCTGCATAGAAGTGCACAAATGAGCACTAGAACCAGAGTGAAGCACCAACTGGATGCAGAAGAAACGTAAGATTAGACTCTAAAATGAGCATACCTCCAGAAGGACCATCCTTCTTGTTCTTCAGGGTGGCCAGTACTGAGGACAGTTCCACTTCAATGGCCGTCTGATTGGCAGTGGAAATATTTTTTTTTATCAGCAGCCTTCTTTTTTGGTTCTGTCTTCTTCTTCTTGCCATCCACCTTCTGCTTCTTCGCAGACTTCTTTTTCTTTCCAAAAGACTTTCTCTTGGAAAAAGTCTGCTCCACAGTAAGAACTGAGCCTTTTGAACCCTTCATAAAAGCTCAACCGTAACCAGCATGTTCATTAACTCGGCCAAAGTACACTGCATCTTATGCATATGAAGTTCATGATGAACTGACCATATGCATAGATAAGGACTGAAGGATCACATCAATCTGAAAATTCTTGTCTAAGATGATACGAGCCTCAAGCTCCTCAAGATCCTTGATCATTGTCAAACAATGATCTTGGACTGACTGCCCATCACGCATCTTGGCCTTAAAAAGTCTTTGACAGACTTGATACTTGGCGCGCGATTCTGTTCACCAAACAACTCTTGTAGGTGAGCCAACATTTGGCGGGTAGTCAAAATATTCTTATGTTGGCACTGCAAGTCATCAGACATTGCACCCAACATGTAGTACCTTGCTTTGTTATCATCATCCATCCACTTTTTTAGAGACGCTCTCTGTTCAGCAGTCGGACGTGCTGGCATGGCAGGTGGGTCTGGTCCAAGAATGAGTCAATTTTTTGAAACTCAGAATAATTCTGTAGTTTCTCAATCAGTCCTTGAAATTGGGTCCAGTCAGTCTATGGGTGTCTAGAATTTTGATCAGGGGGTTTGAGGTAGATATGTTTCTGTAGAGAGTCAAAAGTTTCTAGTTAGATTTTGTAATCAGACTCAACCAATTTGTTTAGATTTTTATTTTTAAACAAATTAGGCTTCCACTATTTTCTCAGATCCCTACACTCCCTTGGTAGAGATGTGAAAATCTCCGTGATCAGTGATTTTTAGTGGGTGGTGCGGTCTCACCGACTGGCTCACCACCTCACCTAACAGTTATTGGTGATGGGTCAACCGATGAGTGGACAACTCTTGTCCAATGATTCTCTAATCATGGTGCACCCAAAACTTGGTCTCTAATTCATGAAGCTCACCGTGTCTGGGATTTGCTCCAATCCTTAGTTAAGTCAAACCCACCATTTGCATGAACTAGATTCCTGATTGGGTCCCTCACCATATCTAAAATATTGAGCCCAACCCATCCTCTAATCCATAGCATCCAATGCCTAATGGACATGGTTGCGTCTTCCCGATGTAACTGAGCCACTGTAACCAGCCGAGAACAATCAACCCTGGAAAGGGCCGCACATCCACAATGGTGGAAGACCTAGACTTAATATTTTCTTAGGAGATTTATTTAGGTCTCATTAAATTTGACTTGACATAGTCATAACAATTATGACTAACCTAGTGACATGAGTTAGCTCAAATTGTTAGCCACTTCTAATCAGAACTGAGTCGACACATATGGCCAGGTAAGTGAGATAGTGGGAAGGATATGCCATTAACTCGACAAGAATGCATTCGAGTCGAGTAGCTCCCAATTAAAAATCAGTCGGTCGTATCTGCCCAACTTACCTTAGACACCAAATTATCGAACCAAACTAATTGGGTTAGCCTACAATCCAGGCTCTAACCACTGAGCCAAATTAGGTCTTAACTTGATCGAGTCACATCTAAATGTGATTCGATCTTGACCCAGACTTAATCCTATTAGGTTGGTCAATTATTAGCTTTCATGATCCCACCTAACCAACTCTTGATTCGATTTGATCAACCGCTAGACCTAATTGAGCTACCCAAGCCCGAACTCAATTTTATGAAAATGTCTTAGATCTGAAATTTTAATTTTAGACCTAATTTAATTTATAAGCTTAATTCATTAATTAAATTTGGATTCATAAACAAAGTATGTAAAATAAATCCTAGGATTTCAGGATCTAGGATTTTGCAGAAAAGTAAGTTTTGATTTCTGATTAAGGATGAACGCGCGGCACCCCTACACGTCATATGAACACCCTATTGAATGAAAGAGAGGGTCTTAAAACTCTACTTTATTCTTATGACCGGACGGTATGAGGAACACCTTAATCAGAAATATAAATTTAACTACAAAACTAGTTAGATCTAAATTAACATATCACATATACAATTTAAGATCTAACTAATACATACTTTGCATACATCTCATGTATCAAAAATTAATCTAATTAACATGCTTTTAGATCTGATATATCACATGTAATATCTAAAAAATAAAATTTAAATTAAACTATTCAAAATAAAAATTATTCTAGACAAGTTACTAGAACAATTCTACAACTAGTCTAGGCATGCAACAGATCAATTTTATGAAATAATTAAAATTTTATTTTTTATTTTTTATCTAATTATAATAATTATAACATCAAAAAATAGAAAATAAATTATATTTAATTCATATTTTAATCTCATTAAAATATAAAACTTAAGACTATTCATGATTCAACTAATCCTAGTCTAGTCATGCATCTTATGCATGTTAGATTTTTTTAGATTTAATTTTAAATATTTAATTTTAGATCTTATCATATCTGATGTGATATTTAAAATATTTTAATATCAGATAAATAAAAATTAAAATCAGATCTAAATTAGATCTGAAATAGAGCCAACAACCTGGCTCTGATACCACTTGAAGGGGTGAAAACTGCTTTTCCTCGTAGGATCTTCCAGATTTCATCAAATCTAAGATGGAATAATTTTAAAAAATTATCCTATATATTTTAGATCTAATTATCTAGATCTAATTTTATTATCTAATATTTAAAATCTAAAATTAAATCTAAAACTATGATGAAAAAAGAAGTACCTCAAGGGTAATCTGATTACCCTGTAGATGATCTCTGCATAATCCGAGGTTCTGATGTAGCCACCAAGCGTCTGGCCTCTACCAGTATCCACTCATATAGGATCTGAAACATCTTCTCCTCATGAATCTATGCTCCAAAAATTAGATCTTTATCTGATTTGAAAGTGCTTCAGAACTCCTTCTGAAGTTGGAGCAGCAGCCTGTCGAAGATGTCCTGCAGCCTTCTGTTCCAGGCGTCACCACACCTTGGATCTTTGCCAGATGAACGTCCAACTCTTTGGACATGAAGAGGGGAGGAAGGAGAGCAGGGAGATGTGGAGAAGAAGGGAGGGGTGATAGCTATTAGGTTTTGTGCATGTGGACACTCTACAAAAATCTTCCAATGAGCCCTCTTCAGTTTAAGACCCATATGTCAATTTTGACAGATGTCCTAAAATAAAATTGGCAGATGCTAGGAATTAGCAGGTGTTATCTTAAATTCATCTCATGAATTAAGACAAGCCTTTTCTGAGCTGGACAAGCTTCATTTAGATTGAGAGAAACCTTTCCAAGATTTTCTGGATGAGTTAAATCATATTTAGCTCAGTAGAGACAGAAAAGATTACACGAGGAGAAAGTTAGGCTCAATCGTGTGCTAGCATAATTTTTTTGAACCTAATTGGATCTAATCCAAATCAATTAAGTTAGCCCAATTAATGACATCCAGACCCTAACCCTTGTTTTGTGACCCAATTGGGTTCAATTCCGTATAGTAATGAGACATATCGTGATCTCATCATCGACATCATCGAAATCCTTTCGATGGACCAGAACTCTTCTGATTTAGACAATTAGAATGATCGATCATCAATATCATTCTAATTACTCTCAAAATCTATTAGTGATACCTAGAGTATGTGGTGGCAACCCATCAGAACTGAAGATGAATCTCTCGATGTAGTTACTTGTGTGATTGAGTTCCTCTATCATGAGTCCCGATGAATTAGGGTTAAGGTGAACTCGTCAAACCCAACATCAGTCATATGAGTTAATCGATCGATCCGAATCTGATGTGAAATCTTAATGAAAATTTTTTTTCATTATTTTACTCTGCCATGGCCATGGGCTTAAGGACTCGATCTTTCAATTATCATAGGACTACTCTCATCTATCGAGATTAATAGATCCCATCTTGGTGCGACCTAGTTCCTACAATGAATATGCTACAGCCAACATACACCTCAGGGTTCTGAATGGCTAGGAGATCGAGTTATGGTGTAGTCAAACTATAATATACTCAAGGTGAACTATCGATGCACCTCAGGTCAAAGAACTAGACACACAACTGCAGCATCGAGCTAGTCATCGATAAGAAGTAGACTTCTTATGACTGCTCGAAGTGTCATGCTCAGTACTCTCATTCTCAATGAATACTGTACTCTCACTCTGGTGTCTCCACACCGTAGACTCAAGATACATCTACCTAAGGAAGTGATCGTACACCAACCTTTCAGATCGATCACCATCCTCGTGATGATCCTATGGTCAGGAGCTGTTTATGAGTTAGTTATATAAATTCATGCTTAAATTTTCAACTATTGAAAATATGAATTTACATTTCCACTAACTCAAAGGATATATCACAGACACAATGTACACTATGATAGAAGAATAACCCTTTTCATTCATTTATAGTCAAAATTATAAATTTGCCCTTAGATTTGTACAGAAATGTGTCAGTCGATCTGGCATCTAGGGCACACATCTAACATACATACTTAAAAGGGCTGATTAATTACTTTTATATCTGATTTTATTTGGCATAAATCATATTTAAAGATAAAAGATTCTTATGAGATAAAGATCTACCTTTTTAAGATGACAGGGTTCTTAATATATGTTAGGACTTACGTCTATTTGAAGGGATGTCTCTAGGGTTTCTTAGTATTAATTTTTATCAAGAAAACCTTCCCTCTCTTCATCTCCATACCTCCTTTCTCTCATATTCTTCCTTTCCATGCCCAAAGGTTGGGTGTTCTCTCTTCCACACGTCTAGAAGGAGTTATGGTAACTTAGAGATCAAGGATCAAAGAGAAGAAGAAGCAGGCTGTAGATCAAGGAGTTGATCTCTCAGTTAAGATCAAAAAGTTAATCAGAGTCCTCAAGGCCAAGATTTTTCTTGAGAAGAAGAATCTTCTATGAGAAAAAAGTTTGAGATTGATCCTGGTGGATACCCGTAGAGGTCGGACATGTGTGGCTCCATCTTCTACGAATCCGAGATCATCTGAAGCGATGAATTTCTACCCATGTAAAAGTAAAGAGATATGATCTCTATTTTTCTTAAATTTTAGATTAATTATATGTGCTTTCTTCTGGGCTTGGGTAGGTTTAGATCTGGTATCTTGCATGTGAGATTAAAGGGTTTAACCTGATTTATTTTTTACTGCATATTTTTAAAATTTTAAAATCTATACATGCTGCCTACCTATTTTCTATCAAAGTATCTTACCATCGCTGTTCTTTTACCTCCCTTTTATAGACAAACATCGGTAGCCATCTGTAATGGTTAAGCACGTGGGTTTCACTTATTCTACACCTATGATCATGGGATGGGCGGTTAGCATCCATTAATGATTGTGTATGTAGCCGTTATACATCTTTTATGCTGGTAATTTTTGATATACCGACTGTATGTCGGTGATCTAAATGTGCCGATTGTATGTTGGTAATTTTGACATGTCGAGTGACCATCATCTTCAGAAAAGTTGACTGGGAGTTGCCGACAGTCAATCAGCTTACTGATTGATAGTTGATAGTTCGTGTCCATTGGGTTGATTGAAAGTCGGTGCTGGGCCGTATGTATTGTAATCGAATCAAAACTCATTCAGCAATCCTGCTTTGATGGCCCATCGTCAGTCACTGACATATAGTCGGTTAACCGACTGTGAATTGAGGGGAGCAGGTTCGATTGTCCTAACAGTTGCCCCCCACTCTCAAGTTTAAGGGGGCTCGACATGTGGCTTGACATATGGCTCGACATATTAGATGAAGAGAGTCATCACATGTCACTTCGAGCCTTGATTTTGCTGTCATTTTGGCTGCAGGCATTAATGGTCTTCTCGAAAGTCGATAAAGTCTCCAGTCATTTTGTCATTTCAATGGTCGTGCGATCATCATTAGAGCATCCAGTTGAAGAGATGGTTATTAATGTCACAGTCGATTAGGTGGCCAAATGATTTGATCATGACCAACCTGATACCGCCATGCATCCAATGATTATTGGCCCTTGGCTATTCACACAGATCATGCCGATGTGTTTTGATCATACGACAGGTGCGTTGAAAGGTTCGACTAATGGTCGGTCCAAACATCACCATGTATCAAAATTTGGAATAGTCTCGATTTGAATGAATTTATCCTGATTGTTGATGGTTCTTATATATATATATACATATATATATACATATATGTATATACATATATATATAACATATATATATATATACATATATATACATATATATATATATACATATATATATATACATATATGTATATATATATTATACAAGCCCCCCTACCTTGGGGCTTTCCTTCCACCTAGAAAAACTCAAGGACAAGCTTGAATGAACATAGTCAGATCGAAGTTATCGATTGGAAAGACTTTCTTCGATTGAAGGATATGGAGGTCCCTCTGTAACGGGAGCTATGGATGGAGCAGGCTCTCTACGATGTCAGATTGAGTTCGATGCTTGCCGTTGGTATCACTTAGTCGGTCTTTTACTTTTCACTTGCCCTCTTTTTACTTGAATCTCTTTTGTGATTGAGTTATTATCTTTTGCTTACAGCTATACGATGTTTAAATTGAGTTTCAACAGCTGATATCCGATAGTTTATTGTCAAGAAGAGGCCGCTGCCAGTGCAGGGCCATCTCGAGTGTTGAAAATATGTTCTAAAGCCAATCATCTAAGTGATAGATGATTGAAATTAGTATATGTATTATCTAATAATAATAGTTATTTGACAGGTTCATCATAAAAGTTCTATCTTCTTAAATGAACTCCTAAATTATGATGAAGTCCTTAGAACCACAATTAATCGATAAAAGAGGATTTATCGGATGGTTCTTAAATTGTTCATGATCAAATGATAAGTTATTAACAAGGATGATAACTTATCAAGTATAGGTCACTGTATGCCATATGCGTTGGTTGTCCTCGTAACCAAGTGTGTGGAGACACTGGTATGACATCCAGATGAGATGTAGGAGTACATCTGTATTGAACGTGACCAATGTAATACTCTATTGTCAAGAGTAGCTAGATAAGGCCAATGGGTATAAGTGTCCCTCTGACCTGAGATCACCATGATGACTTGCAAGCAACACACTGTACTTTGATGCCGACTATCTGTATTTTTAATATAGATTCGAAAGATTTTTAGGTATAGTCAAGTACTTGTGAAGTTGGTGTGTGAGTCAAGATAGGATTGACCACTCCTGATTAACTTCAGGAAGAGAATGTCTCGCTGTGTTTCAATTTAGCAAAATCTAGGCCTGGATAATCCTCGTGAGGAGTCATGGGATTTGCAAAATTTTGAGACACAATAGAGATGACTTGTATGAGTTTTGACAGTATACTCGAAGTTATTTTAAGCATTATTGATCAAAAAAATAAATTATACGATAATCATGGGTCAGAATTCTTAGAATGTTACTTTGCATACATTCAACCTATCTGGACGTCGGGAACCATTACTAGATGGTTACTTCGATTGGTACAAAAATTAATTTCTGTGCTATCGACTTAGGTTCAAACCTATAGGATCACACACATAAGAAGTTGTAATCTAATCAGATGGTTAATCGATGATTGAGAATTATTCTAAGATCAAACGATCAATGTGATTGATGTTTGACCTAATGCAAGTGTTGTAGGAGGATCAATTAGCAATTGGATTGCTAATTGGCTCAATCTGATTGAGCAATTGGGTTGAGATCAAGTCTAATTGAATTTGATTCAATTAGAATTAGTTTTGACTTAATTGAATTAAGTCTAATTGATTTATTGGATAAGCCAGTTGCAAGGGAGAACAAGTTACTGTTCGACTAGGACTTGTATGCACCTAATTCCTAATTAAGTTAGGATTTAAATCAGAATTAAATATGATTTAATCTGATTTAATTGGGCTTCTAGTTGGACTAGGATCATCCTTAATTAGGTTACAATTAATCTGGATTGAGTTCAAAGAGTTTGACCTAGTCTACATGAGAATCCTAGTTAGACTAGGATTCCATCTTCTCCCTTGCGCCACCTAAGAAAGCCCACACCCACATATTTATTTCTAGATTTTTTTTCTATGATATCCACATCAAAGGAATATAATCTCACACCACTTATTCTAGAGATTTGAATTAGATTTGATTTGGTTTATTATGGAAAGTGGTTTGGGTTTATTTTCTTTGAAAAAGTCTCTCTTGACAAAAACTCCTCTCCCCTCTCTTGCGCCAACTTTCTCCATGCCTACCTTTTCTTTTTGTCACCTCTTTTGTGCATGATTTTCTAATCTCCACACAGATAATAAGGGAAGGGGCGTCCAAGAGTTGGATGCCCCATGGTTTCCTTGTTTGACTAGGTCATTTGACCTAGTCTACCTTATCTAGTGGTGCCTCCTATATGATAGGAGGTGGGAGTCAAAAATCTATGATTTTTCTATAGAAAAGGCAGAGAAGAAAGAGGATGGTATGGATATTTTGAGGCACAATTTTCTTGGAGGAGAGTCTTCTATCAAGACATTAAAAGTTGATGTCTTGTAGAGACAAAAGGTAAGAGAGAAGATTATCTTCTCTTATTATTTTTTTTTTAGTTTATTTTTTCTTTATTTTGTAATTTTTATGGATAAAAATTTGAGAGAGAAAGAGGGATAGCATGGTGGATCTATGCTCCAATGAGTTGGGCATGGTGATCTGATTTTGGACATGATCTGATCATGTCCTGATGAGAGAAGAAGAAGAAAAGAAAGTCATCTCTTAAGGTTTCTTTTAGAACCTTCTTCTCCATCAATCATGAGATTTTTCTATGAGAAAAATCAGATAACATAAGATCTGAAAGTTTGAAAAATATCTAGAGGAGAAGGTCTCCTCATGTCCTAGCATAGAGATATTCTAGGACATCAATCGTTGATGTCTTGAAAGAGAAGATCTGTCTTCTCTTAGGACCTTTTCTATTATATATTATTTCTGATTTTAGAAAGGTCCAAGGGTTTGACTTCTCCCTCATTCCTCTTCATATTCTTCATCTCTTGGAATGTCCAAGAGATCCAAAGAATTTTTTTAGATTAACCATCCGGAGGGATCCGCAAGAAGCTAGCACTTCGAGCGAATCTTCGTTTGACGAACCTCCAATTTTGTTGCAGCCTCATGTGGATCTCTTATAGAGGCCGGATGTGTGTGCAGCTCCAAAGGCAACAAAAAAAATCAATCACAGAGTTCTCGATCCATGCGAAGGTAAGAGATCTGATCTCTTCTCTTACCTAGATGTGATCTAGATTTTAGATCTAAAACTATTTTAGATCAGGGTATTGATTTGATCAATATCAAAGCTTTTATTTTCTGACTTATAAATGCAATATGACATGTTATAGGTCCTAGTTGTAGGGTTTAGTAATCTAATTACATGCATTTATAGATTAAATTATTTAATTTACATATTTCGCTACGTTATATTTCAAAAATATTTTAAAATTCATGCATGAAACCTGTACTTTTTCCATTATCGAGCATCGAAGAAGAGTCAGCCCGATACACTATCAGTAGCAGTGAGTCAGACAACATTCCATCGATAGTCATCTCGGATGCCAGCATTGAGCCGATCATTGCTTTATCAGCCCCATCAGTACTCCCATCGATCGAATCACATCCACCCATTGGGATACCAGACAGGGGCACGATGTCACAGTCATCGAAGCTCCACCTGCAAGCATGGTGCCGATGATATCTCGGCCAACTCCCACGCTCAAACTAGAGCCAACCAATCAGGGGCAATTGTATCTCGGGCACCTCCTATGCCCAAATGGATGGCGGCCCCAATCGATCGGCCATCCACTCAAGAGCAAGAGAAGGTGCCAGAAACTTCTGCTGGCAGTGAAGCTCTGGCAGGCTTCATGGAGCTCTTTGACATCCAAATTCCCATCGATGAGTTGGCTTTGGTGAATCCGGCACTAGCGAAGAAGCTTATGGAGGCAGTGCTTCTCCTGACTGATTGGGAGAACAGGAAGAATCGGACTGTAGCCGACATATTCTCATCTTTTTATCTGACTATCCTCAGTGTAAGTTTATAATTTATCTTCCATCTGCCTTTCTTCTAATTTGTTTCTAACTGTTCTCTTTTCCTTTTTAGTTAGTGCACAACATGTTGGCGTTGGAAAGAGGGTACCGAGAGATTGTGGATCTCCATCCAAAAGTCTCAGCCGCAAACACCAACAGAGCGGCTATCATCAAATGCCTCCCGGTGGCAACTGAGTGGAAGAAAGCGGCGGCTGAGTGGGAGAAGGACCAAGAGGAGATCTTCCACATGAAGGCCAAGTTGGAGTCGGCCTAAGCCAAGTTAGAGTCAGCTCAGCAGACCATCAAGTCTCAGGGGTCCCAATCAAAAACAAGAAGCATAAGGTTTATTGACTCCGAAAGGAATGAGATGGCTACACCAAAGAACTGGAGGAAGAATGGAAGAAGCATCAGACCACCGAAGCATAGTTGGCACTGGTTGATGTAGAGTCAGCTTTTGCAAAGGAGGAAGCAAAGTCAGCTCAAGAGGCTCTCAGACGGGTGTGGGAGTAGGCCATCGAGGATTACAAGATGTTTGAGGATTTTAAGAATGAAATCCTTGAGGGTGGCAATACGGCCTACTGGGTTGGGAATGAGGATGGCAGAGATGCCATCAGGAGACTCTACCTAGACTTGCACCTGAGCAGCATCACTATTTTGGCCCCCAAGATGGTACGACAAAGGTACATAGAGTTGATTGAGGAAGTGGCAGCTCCAACTGAAGAAGTTGCGCTGGCTGCTGTAGAGGCTGCCCCAGCTACAGAGAAAGTCGCACCGGTGTTAGTCGGAGTAGAGTCAGCCACTACTGAAGGTCGAGAGATCAGAGCTATAACGACTATCGATATAGCTGAGGAGTAGACTGATTGGTAGTTGGTTTAGATATCATAGGCTTTTTCTTTTTATTATCTAACTGTAGTTAGATTTTTCCTTTGTAATAGAACGTTTGTCCAATTTTTATAACCTTCTGTTAAATGAATGAAAGAAAATTTTCTAATTATGGAACTTCTTGAATGTCACCATCCATTGTAGATAACTATTGTCAATGTAGACGAATAGTAGTCAGAGATTACCGAATGTCCTTCAGTGCATTGTTCTACTCGACCATGGCCGAGTTGGCATTTTATTCTAGTCAACCGTAGTTGAGCTGGCATATCATTCCACTCAGCCATAACTGAGTTGGCATAGTATTTTGTCTGACTGTAGTTGGGTCGGCATATAGTTCCGCTCGATCTTAGTTGAGTCGGCATGTCATTCCGCTCAATTGTGGCTGAGTCGGTGTATATTCCATTCGATCATAGTCAAGTTGGTATAGTGTTCCACTCGACCGTAGTCGAGTCGGCATAAAATTTTGCTCAACCATAGTTGAGTTGGTATATATAGTCATCTATCTTGTGTCGGTACATAGATTTGGCCGATCAAAGTTGGCATATAGATTCGTCCAACTGGAGTCAGTTCGGTATGTCAACTAACTGATGAGTCGTCGGTCATGTATCATATTTGCAGATAGTCGAATATGCAGCGAAAGTATTGTTCTGTTGAATCAAAATATGATCATAAGTCGTTCTGTTGTAGAGAAATATAGTCATCGTTTGGAGGAGCTTTCTGAATCATCGATCACGATCGATTCATCATTTGGAGCTTTCGAATCGACTCATCATTTGAAGAAACTTTTTGAATCGATTTGTCATTTGAAGGAGCTTTCCGAATTGTCTACTCCCTAAAGTCTCGTCACTTACTCGTTTTGTAGTCTTTTAATTTGGCGATCTAGCTCCTCGGGCTTCCGTCCATAATTATCCACATGCTGGGAATCCTCTGTGAGAGAGCACTCACAAGTAAAACTTTCATTAGATGAAGGGGGGAAAAGAATGTTATTGTTTCCCCTTATCAGCTTTATGGGGGGAAAATAGATGGTGATCGATGTGTTGAGAGTGATGGGCTGAGTGATGTAGCCCATCCCACTGATGAGACTATCATCGAGGTTGTGCCACCATCGATTGTTAACTGTATTTATTGTTGCACTAAGACAGTGAATTGTTGAGCATCCGTGGTGATGATCGGATGCGAGAAACTGGGCGATGAAGGTGGAAGATTTTCCCAGCAGGAAGATTGCTAGGTGGAGCTGGCGGAGACATTCTGGACTCTTGTTTTTGCCATGATGATTGGATTTTGCCCCTCTTTTTGGCATGTCAATCTATTGCGGTAAATCTCCGATTGTGCCTATTTAGTGAAAACTATCTCCAAAAGAAAGTCCACATCGTCGAAGTTGTGTCCGGTGGGGACCCTCCGATGCTTAAGTCAGTGAGAATTAGCCAAACAGAAAGTTGATTGTAAAGTGTGACAAAGTATCAGTCCAGAAGTATTTTACTATCGTTATTTCTTTACCTTCCTTTTATAGACAAACTGTCGGTAACCATCTGTAATGATTAAGCACGTGAGTCCCGCTTATTTCGACACCATATCATTATGGGATGAGCGGTTAGCACCCGTTAATAATCATGTATGTAGCCATTACGCACCTTTTGCACTGATAATTTCTGATATACCGACTGTATGTCGGTAATTTTGACATACCGAGTGACCATCGCCATCAGAGAAGTCATTGAAGTTACTGATAGCCAATCGGCTTACCACTTGATAGTCGGTAGTTTGTATCCATTGGGCCAATTGAAAGTCAGATGATGAGTTATAGGTGTTGTAGTCGAACCGAAATTCATTCAGCAATCCCGCTTTGATAGCCCATCATTAGTCACCGATATATAGTCAGTTAACCGACTGTGAATCGGAGGGAGCAGGTTCGATTGCCCCAACAGGTGCCAAGTAAAATGAGAGCGATAAGAGAATAGCAGATCTTAACTTCTGTGAGTTTTTGTGGCATTGAATCGGTAGGATGGTGCATCATGCGCACCACCCATCATATGATGGATGGCTACACATGCTATGATGAATGGTACATGTGATGCACCATATGTTGGTGTGCCGAGAGAATCTGCGCTGTCCAAAGGCTCACCACCAGAAAGAACCACAAGCATTATACTGCCCGAGATCCAATTATTCTGCTGCCCGGCTGACTTTGTGCCCAGTGCACGGTGGCTTAGGTTGTCTGGTGTGGAGTGATAATCACATGGGTATTATCTTCTTATTCCTCACTTCTATTTCCTGAACGAGCGGGGGCAGCATAACACAATATCTCACATATAAAATTATTATTATTATTATTATTATTATTATTATTATTTTTGGAAAGGTAATGGAGTTGGGCCTCTCACGTTGTTATTTTGAAAATTCGGCTATGAATCGCGAGGAGGGGATAGACGTGGATTGTGTGTACGAGGCTGACACAAGGTTACCACATACAAAGTTACTATTAAGTTTGGTATACATTTTTGATCCGATCCTCATCAATGTTCGGGATAAATCGGTTACTCAATATGGCATTAGAGTTCAACTTTGCTGGAGATTATTCCCTCCATACTAATTATTTATTTGTGTGGGGAGATTTTAAACATGCGCACCACCAAAGCCGGTGCTTCTTGAACGGGCAACGCATTACCCATCTCACAATTAATCTCGTCTATCTCGAAACACGGCTAGCATGATAACTATATATGTCACTGACTTTTTCCCTATCAGCTACCGCAAATGTGTTGATTTTTTGACCCTCCAGTAGGGTGCCAACTAAAATTAGAGCGATAAGAGAGTAGCAGATCCTAACTTTTTTCTGTGAGGTTTCTGTGGCACTGGAGCAGTATATTGTCTTTGCTTTCCTTTCAAGCCCCTAATCAAATGCATCGGTGCGGACTTGCCTTCTTGTCTCAACATTTTTCCTTTTCTTCCTAAGAAAAACCTCAACATCTTTTGGTGGTAAGATCTAAGTGGCTTTCTATCATCAGCACATTGAAATTTATGTTGTTCAATTTAGCAAAAAAATAATTAAAAAAATCTAATTGTCTCATCTTTGCTTTACATTAAATCATAAAGGGTCCATGTGAGGCGAACCAACCACCCTGCAGGCGTGGGCTCTCCATAATACAGCAAATGCTTAGGCGAATAATCTCTTGAACTCTTAACATCAAAAATTCTTCTTATAATAAGTGGTCTCACCATGCAGGCTGATAACCAACATCCAGATATGCATTGCGCAGATCCGATTCACTTAAGTTGACTAATTAAAATCAATAAGCTATTTGATGTTTAAGGCAAGTCTCGAATGGTGGTTTTTAATTAAGAGGCTACTCACCTAGACAATTTTATCTACGACAAGTTAATGGCGTACCCTTCCGCTGATCTCACTTACTTAGCCAATTGGATGATTGGATTCATTAGTTGTTAAGGTATTTTGGTTTAGCCCATATCAATTAGATCGGTCATGTGATGACTGATTAGATGAGACCTAACTTAAACATCTCTAATTAATATTAAGTTTTATGGTCTTCCATCGTTGTAGAAGTATGGGCGTGGTACTGGCATTAACTGTTCTCTGCTAGTCACAGTGGTTCAGTTGCATCGAAAATACGCAACCACTCTACTAGCAAAGAGTTGCTCTAGAATGAAGATGGGGTTGGGCCCAATATGTATTATCTAAGGAACTCAATTACGGCTTCACACTTGCTTGTAAATGGTAGATCTGCCTTAACTAAAAAGTCGGACAATATATGTTATCTGAGCTCTCATGATTTAGAGATCAAGTTACTGCAATATGCTTAGAGAAGCATCTGGACAAAAAGTTGCCTGCACATCGATATACGTGTCATCAATAACTATTAGATGAGGTGTACGAGATCGGTGAGACCGCAATATCCACTAGAAATCTTGCATTGATCGCATTGGGATTCCATTTTTCATCCAGAGAGTATCGAAATTCAAAAAAATAGTGGGAGTCTATTTGCATATAAAAATTTCTAGAACAAATATAAATTTAAGTATAAATGTCTAATTAGAATCTCTACTCTCATAGATAAATAATGTCGGCCTCTAACCCACTAGCCTACATCCTTGAAACTAACCATCTGACTGGCACAAATTTTAAGGACTGGCTCAAAAATCTCAGGATATTCTTGACATCCAAAAAGATTAGGTATGTACTTGACCAGGATGCCCCAATCTAACCAGTCCATCCTATGGTAGAGCAAAGAGTTGCTCTGAACAAGTGGATGGATAATGACCTTAGGATGAAGTGCTATGTACTGGCTTCCATATCAAACGAGTTACAGAGCCAGCATGAGCACATGCCCACTATCAGTGCCATGATCACTCACCTACAAGAGTTATACGATGAGCAGAGTTGGACTATGTGCTTTGAATTATCCAAGCGAGTGTTCAATATGAAGATGCACGAGGGGCAGTCAGTCTCCGATCATTGTATGATAATGATCAAGGATCTTGAGAAGCTTGAGAAGCTCAGGCTAAATATGTAGAGGGAATTAAAAGTAAATTTAATCCTCCAATCTCTGATTAGTTCATTTAAATAATTTATCGTAAACTACCATATGAATAAATTGAATTGCAACTTATCCGAGTTGGTCAATATGCTGGTCACTGTTGAGAGAATCTTGAAGGATTCAAGGTACTTTATGCTGGAGAGTCTAAACAAAAAGGGTGAAATGCCTTGTGAAGGCATGCTCATAATAGAATCTAACCTAACAATTTTTTTTACTTTTAGTTAGGTATTGGACTCTAGTTCGAGTGCATATATATGTACTTCAATGCAAGGTCCAATAAAAGTAGGAGATTGAGGTAAGATGACATGATCCTTCAGGTCAGTAATAGAGTAAAAATTATTGCAGTGGCCATTGAAACCTTCCCTCTTTGATTACTGTCAGGCTTTAGATTAGATTTAAAAAATTATTATTTTATTTTTATAGCTAGTCAAATTTGATTTCGATCTCTGTACTAGCACAGGATGGATTTATTTTTATATTTAATAAAAATTTTTATTCTATTTATTTATGAAATAAATTGACTGTATTTATTTTTTGATTGACAATCTTTATTACTTGCATGTTGATGGTAATGTAAACCTAAATGAGCAAATAGTGAGTGTCATAGGCCAAAAGAGATCTAGAGATGAATTTAGCTATAAGTACTTGTGGCATCATAGGCTTGACCATATTGGAGAGGACATGATAAACATATTGAAAAAGGATGGGATCCTAGACTTAGTTAAATCTGAGTCAATTCTGGCCTGTGAATCATGCCTTCGAGAAAAAATGACTAGATTACCCTTTATGGGATAAGGAGAAAGGGTCACTGAGTTACTAGCCCTGGTACATACCAACGTGTGCGGTCCATTTGATTTGTAGGCTAGGGGTGGTTATAGCTACTTCATTATCTTTACTGATGATCTGTCATGGTATGAATATGTATTTCTCATAAAACATAAGTCTGAAGTCCTTGAAAGGTTCAAAAAATTCAGGCATGAGGTAGAGAAGCAAATAGATAAATCCATAAAAGTCCTACGATTTGATCGAGAAAAAAAATACCTAAGTACTGAATTTTTAAAATATCTTAAGGAGAATAGCATAGTCTCTCAATGGACTCCTTCCAGCACACATCAACTCAACGGAGTATCCAAAAGGAGAAATATGATCCTATTAGATATAGTTTGATCCATGATGAGCTTCACAGATTTACTCTTATTCTTTTGAGGACATGCCTTATTTATCGTGATACATATTTTAAATAAGATTTCTTCTAAATCCATTCCTACCATACCATATGAGATATGGCATAGTAAGAAGCCAAGTCTGAGTTACCTTAAGACTTGGAGATTTTCAGTCTATGTCAAGAGATAGAAAGTTGATAAGTTAGAGGATAGATCTATTGTAGCTCAGTTTATAGGATATCTCAAAGAATCTATGGAGTACTACTTTTACTTTTCACATATTATAATGTGATTGTGAGTCGCAATGCTATTTTTAAAAAAATAGTTTATCCAGGATGGTGGTAGTGGAAGGTTAGTTGAGCTTGATAAGAATATCTCTGAAGAACAACAAGCTATAGATCCTCAGAAACCTGTTCGTGATGAGCCAGTGGTTAATATTCCACCTCTATTTTATAATTAAGTAGAATCTCCCATCCTCTTGAAAGATCATGGGTATGCTAAAAGAGGATATGGAGGAAGCATTTCTTGTGGGAGATGGGGGTCATGGTGATGATCCTAGTACTTTTAAGGAGGCGATGTCTGACATCATTTCGAAAAATGGTTAGATACAATGAAGTCAAAAATTGACTCAATGCACTCGAAACAGGTATGGACCTTAGTGGATTCAACTGAGAAAATTATTTCTATTGGGTGTAAATAGATTTATAAAAAAAAATAGGTACTGATGGTAAGGTAGAGATCTATAAGGCAAGACTAGTGACGAAGGATTATAATCAGCGCAAAGGCATTGACTATCATGATATTTTTTCACCTGTAGCCATATTGAAATTCATCACCCATTGCTTGCTGTTGCAGCTTACTATGATTATAAAATCTGACAGATGGATGTGAAAAATTACTTTTCTAAATAGATATCTTGAAGAAGATATCTATATGGAGCAACCTCTAGGTTTCACGTTCGATGATAGTGATCACCGAGTCTGCAAGCTGTAAAGGTCCATCGATGGACTAAAGCAGGCTTCTCGAAGCTAGAATCTTTATTTTGATGATGCAATCAAATCATTTGGTTTCATCAAAAATGAAGAGGAACCTTATGTTTAACAAAGAATCAGTGGGAGCACTTGTTTCCTCATACTGTATGTGGATGATATCTTCCTTATTGAAAATATATTTTTATGTTGACTCGTATTGGGAATAGTGTCCCAAAGCCAATCATCAGCCTGTTGACGGTTGTGCTCCTTTTGTATTAGTACATAATTATAAATAAATAAAATTATTTTGGTATTTTTTCATCACAAATGTTTCATCTTCTAATGAACTCCTATGTTGTGGTGAAGTCCTTAGGACTATTTAGACTCGACAAAGGAGGATTTGTGCTTAGTCCTTAAACTGTTTGCGACCAAATGATACGTTATTACAAGGACGACAATGTTTATCGAGCATAGGTCGTTGTGTGCCATATGGGTTGGTTTCCTCATAACCAAAGAGTGTGGAGACACTGGTATGGCATACAGGTGAGATGTAATGGTACATCTGCACTGAACATGACCGACTCCGGAGCTATTTCTGCTGTCAAGATTTGCTCCTATGGGATATGGGTATAAATGTCCCTCCAATCTAGACCGCCACGGTGACTTGCAAGCAACTCACTGTACTTAGGCACTGGACTACCTGAATTTCTAATTCAGTGATGAAGGCTGCTGGGTGTAGTCAAGTACTTGACTTGTCGATGCGTGTGTCAAGATGGGATTGACCACTCCAGTTTAGGAGCTGTGTACAGTGGTGTTTCAATTTAGCAAAACCTTGACAGGGTAGTCCTAGTGAGGAGTCACAGGACTAATTGAGTTGAGCATGATTCGATGATCTTATCAGGGTTGACAGTTTAATCCTGAGTCATCCTAACACAGGGTCAAAAGGGATGAATTATACAGTAACCATATTCACGTAGGTTCTGAATGTTGCGATTGAACTATTCGACATATTCGATCGTCGGGTACCATTGCTAGATGTCACTTCGATTAGTACAGGAATTGGTTCCTATGCTATCGGCTTAGGTTCGAACTTGTGGGGTCACACACATTAAGGTTCCTTTCTGATCTGATGGTGATTATGAGTCTTATGTGTCTGAGACTCTATGATTGAGAATTAGGATTCTCTGATTATGAGTTCCACATATTTTGGATACCGAGGTCAAAATTTTGAATTTCAAATTTTGAATTTGAAATTTGAACTCTTTGATCAGGGTTTCATATCGATGGTCTCTGATGCCTAATTGCCCATCGGATTTAGACTCAATATTTATGAGAGGTTAATTAGTGATTTGATCGCTAATTAACTCAATTTGATTGAGTAATTATTTTTGGATCAAGTCCAATTGAATTGGATTCAGTTGGGTTTGATCCGATTAGGTTAAGAGTTGACCTAATCGTCGAGATGATTTGGTCCCTGATTTGATCAGGGGTTGGGCTTAGTCAATTTTTGATTTGATTAGGTTTTATTAAGCCTAATTAAGCCTAATTAAGTTGGGTTTAATTTAGTCTAATTGTGCTTAACCTATTTTGATTAGGTTGGTTCAATTAAGAACAAACCACTATTTGAATTTGAATCCCAGCACCACCTTAAATCTCTGCGCCCATTTGAATTCACGAGAAGAAACTTCTCATGAATTTTTTCATGCATTCTCACGCCCACTCTTATGCACTATATGGATGGATAAAGCTGATTAGTTAACCATTCAAATTCAAAGCGTGTTTAAATTTGAATGGATAACTTATCTCTTTTGCCTTCAAGCTTATCCATCTTATGCCCATATAATTCACATGAGAAAGAGTTTCTCGTGAAACCTTTCCATGCACAAAGAGTCCATGCCCTTCTCTTCTCATCCACAAGTGGATAGGAATGAGTTGGTTTTCATTTGAATTCAAATTTGATTTGAATTCAAATGTGTAACCACTTGTCTTTATCCTCTCACGCGGATTAAGACAAGTTTTGAACTATTTTAAAAGAGATAGGGAGCTGGGACGTGCGTAGAAAAATTTTGAGAAAGAAAGTGGGGCATGAGGAAGCTTGTGCATGAGGTGAAGGTCCAAATCTTTTAGAGAAAAAAGAAAGAAAATTGGGCGCAGGGTTTTTGGTGTGTACCCTTGGGTTTCTACCTAGGGTTCGGGAAGTGAGATTGGTGTGCCACGAGTGTCGTGAGTCCACCAAATTTCAGGAGAGATTCATCAACCTCTCAACCAATCGTGCAGATGATCCAGAGCATCCGAGGAGTCGGCACATATCGATCGAAGGAGTTCGATCAACATCAGCCATCAAAAGGGTGAAATCACGAACTAGCATTCATGAGGAGCCGATCAGATGGAGCTTCGTGTGGATGATCCACAGAGGCCAGACACTAGTGTGGCTGCGACGTGATGATCAGAACCTCCGATGGTGATCAGATATGGGTGATCGACTACCCCAAAAGGTGATGTGTTCTGAAACAGTAGGTAAAAAGTTTACTGTTTCAAATTTGAATTTCAAATTTAAATACATACTGTTGTATCATATTTAGATCCTAGTGTAGAG
>NW_027332424.1:7708455-7720881 GCF_000442705.2 Elaeis guineensis
GCGAATAATCTCTTGAACTCTTAACATCAAAAATTTTCTTATAATAAGTGGTCTCACCATGCAGGCTGATAACCAACATCCAGATATGCATTGCGCAGATCCGATTCACTTAAGTTGACTAATTGAAAACCAATAAGCTATTTGATGTTTAAGGCAAGTCTCGAATGGTGGTTTTTTAATTAAGAGGCTACTCACCTAGACAATTTTATCTACGACGAGTTAATGGCATACCCTTCCGCTGATCTCACTTACTTAGCCAATTGGATGATTGGGTTCATTAGTTGTTAAGGTATTTTGGTTTAGCCCATATCAATTAGATCGGTCATGTGATGACTGATTAGATGAGACCTAACTTAAACATCTCTAATTAATATTAAGTTTTATGGTCTTCCATCGTTGTAGAAGTATGGGCGTGGTACTGGCATTAACTGTTCTCTGCTAGTCACAGTGGTTCAGTTGCATCGAAAATACGCAACCACTCTACTAACAAAGAGTTGCTCTAGAATGAAGATAGGGTTGGGCCCAATATGTATTATCTAAGGAACTCAATTACGGCTTCACACTTCCTTGTAAATGGTAGATCTGCCTTAACTAAAAAGTCGGACAATATATGTTATCTGAGCTCTCATGATTTAGAGATCAAGTTACTGCAATATGCTTAGAGAAGCATCTGGGCAAAAAGTTGCCTGCACATCGGTATACGTGTCATCAATAACTATTAGATGAGGTGCACGAGATCGGTGAGACCTCAATATCCACTAGAAATCTTGCATTAATCGCATTGGGATTCCATTTTTCATCCAGAGAGTATCGAAATTTAAAAAAATAGTGGGAGTCTATTTGCATATAAAAATTTCTAGAACAAATATAAATTTAAGTATAAATGTCTAATTAGAATCTCTACTCTTATAGATAAATAATGTTAGCCTCTAACCCACTAGCCTGCATCCTTGAAACTAACCATCTGACTGGCACAAATTTTAAGGACTGGCTCAAAAATCTCAGGATATTCCTGACATCCAAAAAGATTATGTATGTACTTGACCAGGATGCCCCAATCTAACCAGTCCATCCTATGGTAGAGCAAAGAGCTGCTCTGAACAAGTGGACGGATAATGACCTTAGGATGAAGTGCTATGTACTGGCTTCCATATCAAATGAGTTACAGAGCCAGTATGAGCACATGCCCACTGTCAGTGCCATGATCACTCACCTACAAGAGTTATACGATGAGCAGAGTTGGACTATGCGCTTTGAATAATCCAAGCGAGTGTTCAATATGAAGATGCACGAGGGGCAGTCAGTCTTCGATCATTGTATGATAATGATCAAGGATCTTGAGAAGCTTGAGAAGCTCAGGCTAAATATGTAGAGGAAATTAAAAGTAAATTTAATCCTCCAATCTCTGATTAGTTCATTTAGATAATTTATCGTAAACTACCATATGAATAAATTGAATTGCAACTTATCTGAGTTGGTCAATATGTTGGTCACTGTTGAGAGAACCTTGAAGGATTCAAGGTACTTTATGCTGGAGAGTCTAAACAAAAAGGGTGAAATGCCTTGTGAAGGCATGCTCATAATAGAATCTAACCTAATAATTTTTTTTACTTTTAGTTAGGTATTGGACTCTAGTTCGAGTGCATATATATGTACTTCAATGCAAGGTCCAATAAGAAGTAGGAGATTGAGGTAAGATGACATGATCCTTCAGGTCAGTAATAGAGTAAAAATTACTGCAGTGGCCATTGAAACCTTCCCTCTTTGATTACCGTCAGGCTTTAGATTAGATTTAAAAAATTATTATTTTATTTTTATAGCTAGTCGAAATTTGATTTCGATCTCTGTACTAGCACAGGATGGATTTATTTTTCTATTTAATAAAAAATTTTATTCTATTTATTTATGAAATAAATTGACTGCATTTAATTTTTTGATTGACAATCTTTATCACTTGCATGTTGATGGTAACGTAAACCTAAATGAGCAAATAGTGAGTGTCATAGGCCAAAAGAGATCCAGAGATGAATTTAGCCATAAGTACTTATGGCATCATAGGCTTGGCCATATTGGAGAGGACATGATAAACATATTGAAAAAGGATGGGATCCTAGACTTAATTAAATCTGAGTCAATTCTGGCCTGTGAATCATACCTTTGAGAAAAAAATGACTAGATTACCCTTTATGGGATAAGGAGAAAGGGCCACTGAGTTACTAGCCCTGGTACATACCAATGTGTGCGGCCCATTTGATTTGTAGGCTAGGGGTGGTTATAGCTACTTCATTATCTTTACTGATGATCTGTCATGGTATGAATATGTATTTCTCATAAAATATAAGTCTGAAGTCCTTGAAAGGTTCAAAAAATTCAGGCATGAGGTAGAGAAGCAAATAGATAAATCCATAAAAGTCCTACGATTTGATCGAGAAAAAAAATACCTAAGTACTGAATTTTTAAAATATCTTAAGGAGAATAGCATAGTCTCTCAATGGACTCCTTCCAGCACACATCAACTCAACGGAGTATCCAAAAGGAGAAATATGATCCTATTAGATATAGTTTGATCCATGATGAGCTTCACAGATTTACTCTTATTCTTTTGAGGACATGCCTTACTTATCGTGATACATATTTTAAATAAGATTTCTTCTAAATCCATTTCTACCATACCATATGAGATATGGCACAGTAAGAAGCCAAGTCTGAGTTATCTTAAGACTTGAAGATTTTCAGTCTATGTCAAGAGATAGAAAGTTGATAAGTTAGAGGATAGATCTATTGTAGCTCAGTTTATAGGGTATCTCAAAGAATCTATGGAGTACTACTTTTACTTTTCACATATTATAATGTGATTATGAGTCGCAATGCTATATTTCTAAAAAAATAGTTTATTCAAGATAGTGGTAGTGGAAGGTTAGTTGAGCTTGATGAGAATATCTCTGAAGAACAACAAGCTATAGATCCTCAGAAACCTGTTCGTGATGAGCCAGTGGTTAATATTCCACCTCTATTTTATAGATTAAGTAGAATCTCCCATCCTCCTGAAAGATCATGGGTATGCTAAAAGAGGATATGGAGGAAGCATTTCTTGTGGGAGATGGGGGTCATGGTGATGATCCTAGTACTTTTAAGGAGGCGATGTCTGACATCATTTTTGAAAAATGGTTAGATGCAATGAAGTCAAAAATTGACTCAATGCACTCGAAACAGGTATGGACCTTAGTGGATTCAACTAAGAAAATTATTTCTATTGGGTGTAAATAGATTTATAAAAGAAAAATAGGTCCTGATGGTAAGGTAGAGATCTATAAGGCAAGACTAGTGACGAAGGATTATAGTCAGCGCAAAGGCATTGACTATCATGATATTTTTTCACCTGTAGCCATATTGAAATTTATCTACCCATTGCTTGCTGTTGCAGCTTACTATGATTATAAAATCTGACAGATGGATGTGAAAAATTACTTTTCTAAATAGATATCTTGAAGAAGATATCTATATGGAGCAACCTCTAGGTTTCACGTTCGATGATAGTGATCACCGAGTCTGCAAGCTGTAAAGGTCCATCGATGGACTAAAGCAGGCTTCTCGAAGCTAGAATCTTTGTTTTGATGATGCAATCAAATCATTTGGTTTCATCAAAAATGAAGAGGAACCTTATGTTTAACAAAGAATCAGTGGGAGCACTTGTTTTCCTCATACTGTATGTGGATGATATCTTCCTTATTGAAAATGATATTTTTATGTTGACCTCGTATTGGGAATAGTGTCCCAAAGCCAATCATCAGCCTGTTGACGGTTGTGCTCCTTTTGTATTAGTACATGAATTATAAATAAATAAAAATTATTTTGGCATTTTTTCATCACAAATATTTTATCTTCTAATGATCTCCTGTGTTGTGGTGAAGTCCTTAGGACTATTTAGACTCGACAAAGGAGGATTTGTAGCTTAGTCCTTAAATCTGTTTGCGACCAAATGATACGTTATTATCAAGGACGACAATGTTTATCGAGCATAGGTCGTTGTGTGCCATATGGGTTGGTTGTCCTCATAACCAAAGAGTGTGGAGACACTGGTATAGCATACAGATGAGATGTAATGGTACATCTACACTGAACGTGACCGACTCCGGAGCTATTTCTGCTGTCAAGATTTGCTCCGATGGGATATGGGTATAAATGTCCCTCCGATCTGAGACCGCCACGGTGACTTGCAAGCAACTCACTGTACTTAGGCACTGGACTACCTGAATTTCTAATTCAGTGACGAAAGGCTGCTGGGTGTAGTCAAGTACTTGACTTGTCGGTGCGTGTGTCAAGATGGGTTGACCACTCCAGTTTAGGAGCTATGTACAGTGGTGTTTCAATTTAGCAAAATCTTGGCCAGGGTAGTCCTAGTGAGGAGTCACAGGACTAATTGAGTTGAGCACGATTCGGATGATCTTATCAGGGTTGACAGTTTAATCATGAGTCGTCCTAAACACAGGGGTCAAAAGGGATGAATTATACAGTAACCATATTCACGTAGGTTCTGAATGTTGCGATTGTGACTATTCGACATATCCAATCATCGGGTACCATTGCTAGATGATCACTTCGATTAGTACAGGAATTGGTTCCTGTGCTACCGGCTTAGGTTCGAACCTACGGGGTCACACACATTAAAGGTTCCTTTCTGATCTGATGGTTGATTATGAGTCTTATGTGTCTGCGACTCTATGATTGAGAATTAGGATTCTCTGATCATGAGTTCCACACATTTTGGGTACCGGGGTCAAAATTTTGAATTTCAAATTTTGAATTTGAAATTTTAACTCTTTGATCAGGGTTTCATATCGATGGTCTCTGATGCCTAATTGCCCATCGGATTTAGACTCAATATTTATTAGAGGTTTAATTAGTAATTTGATCACTAATTAACTCAATTTGATTGAGTAATTATTTTTGGATCAAGTCCAATTGAATTGGATTCAGTTGGGTTTGATCCGATTAGGTTAAGAGTTGACCTAATCGTCGAGATGGTTTGGTCCCTGATTTGATCAGGGGTTGGGCTTAGTCAATTTTTGATTTGATTAGGATTTTATTAAGCCTAATTAAGCCTAATTAAGTTGGGTTTAATTTAGTCTAATTGTGCTTAACCTATTTTGATTAGGTTGGTTCAATTAAGAACAAACCACCATTTGAATTTGAATCCCTGCACCACCTTAAATCTCTGCGCCCATTTGAATTCACGAGAAGAAACTTCTCGTGAATTTTTTCTCATGCAAAGCCCTTCTCACGCCCACTCTTATGCACTATATGGATGGATAAAGCTGATTAGTTAACCATTCAAATTCAAAGCGTGTTTAAATTTGAATGGATAACTTATCTCTTTTGCCTTCAAGCTTATCCATCTTGTGCATCATATAATTCACATGAGAAAGAGTTTCTCGTGAAACCTTTCCATGCACAAAGAGTCCATGCCCTTCTCTTCTCATGCCACAAGTGGATAGGAATGAGTTGGTTTTCATTTGAATTCAAATTTGATTTGAATTCAAATGTGTAACCACTTGTCTTTATCCTCTCACGCGGATTAAGACAAGTTTTGAACTATTTTAAAAGAGATAGGGAGCTGGGACGTGCGTAGAAAAATTTTGAGAAAGAAAGTGGGGCATGAGGAAGCTTTGTGCATGAGGTGAAGGTCCAGAATCTTTTGAGAGAAAAAGAAAGAAAAGAAAGAAAATTGGGCGCAGGGTTTTTGGTGTGTACCCTTGGGTTTCTACCTAGGGTTCGGGAAGTGAGATTGGTGTGCCACGAGTGTCGTGAGTCCACCAAATTTCAGAGAGAGATTCATCAGCCTCTCAACCAATCGTGCAGATGATCCAGAGCATCCGAGGAGTCGGCACATATCAATCGAAGGAGTTCGATCAACATCAGCCATCAAAAGGATGAAATCACGAACTAGCATTCGTGAGGAGCCGATCAGACGAGAGCTTCGTGTGGATGATCCACAGAGGTCAGACACTAGTGTGGCTGCGACGTGATGATCAGAGCCCTCCGATGGTGATCAGATTGCGGTGATCGACTACCCATAAAAGGTGATGTGTTCTGAACACAGTACGGTAAAAAGTTTACTGTTTCAAATTTGAATTTCAAATTTAAATACATACTGTTGTATCATATTTAGATCCTAGTGTAGAGTTAATTAATATTAATTAATGAGATTAATTAATAATTCTGCTGTAAAATAGTAATTTTGAAAAAATTTTAAAATTACCATTTTGCCCCTGCACTAAATTTTTGCTTCAAATGGTATCAAAGCATGGTTCTAGAATATGATATACATATGCATGCATAAATTAAGGTGTATTCTATAAGTTTAAATTTAAAATTCAAAATTTAAAATTTGTTAGAAGTTTCAAATTTGAAATTCAAAATTTGAAATTTGAATTTTGAAATTTGAAATTTAAAATTTGAAATTTAAAATTTGTTTGAAATTTCAAATTTAAAATTCAAAATTCAAAATTTAAAATTTGAAATTCAAAATTCAAAATTTAAAATTCAAAGATTGAAAATTCAAAATTCAAAATTTGGTTGAAATCTCAAATTTAAAATTTAAAATTTAAAATTCGAAATTTGAAATTTAAAATTCAAAATTCAAAATTTAAAATTCAAAGATTGAAAATTCGAAATTTGAAATTTGATTGAAATCTCAAATTTGAAATTTGAAATTTAAAATTTGAGATTCAAAATTTAAATTTTAAAATTGGTATATTTAGATATACTTGATCCGAGTAGCAAGTAATCTAATTGGGTTGGTTGTCATGGCCGTCTGGTCATAGGAGAAAAGTAGGGTTTAAAGGCCCTCTCTTCCCATTCGATGGGGTCTCCTATGACGGTAGGAGTGCCGATGCAATTATATCCCATGCCGATGAAGCAGTGAAAGGACTTAATTATAAAATTTATCATGAATGTGTTAGATTAGATCTAAAAAAAAATTCATGATTTATTTTGAGTTATTTTCTGTTATGAAATGAGCAATAGGATTGCTGTTTATGAATTATGCTGATCCATTTGTAAAATGAGTCAACACATTTGGTGAACAGAAAATAAAATCTTTCAAAATTTAAAAATTATTTTCGAAATACCAAACCCTGACCCATCAGCCCAAGTACTTAATTAAAAGAATTAAATATTGTCTAGTAGGTCTAGAATTGTGAATTAAGACCTAAGACAATTACATAAACTTGTGGGTCAATGGGTTAGATGAATTAGATCCATAATTGGGTTAGACCTAAGGTTAGCTTAAAAAATAGACTAAATGGAGTAATTGGTCAAATCTAATCAAAAGTTGAATTAGATTAGGTCAAGGATACTCTAGACTCAACTTCAATAGTTGTAGTTGAATGGGTCCATGTCTTTAACTAGACCAAGATGGACTTAATTCATGGCTACGCGGTGGAGCCCTATTTACTAAGTTGATCAAAATTAAAACTAATGAACCGGTTGGTGTCTAAGGTAAGTTCGGCAGTTTTGACCAGTGGTTCTTAAGCGGGAGCTACTCTCATTGATTCAATCATTGACGAGTTAATGGCAAATCCCCACCACTGATCTCACTTACCTGGCCAATCTGGTAAGTTAAATTTTGATTAGATCACTTGGTGATTAGAGCTCACCCATGTCATTAGGTAAATCAGTGTGACTGATTTAGGTGCTCCTAATGCCAGCTTTAATTAAATCCTTTTTAATCTGACTTGGTGAAGTCAGTGGGAGGATTGAAATTGGCTGGATGATTTCTTCTCTACTATCCTTTAATAAAATTCTCAAAAATTATTAGGTCCCTAAAATGATTAAGTTATAATGATAACTAAGTCAATGCCTCCCATTAAGTGAGTGATAATGAGTCCATTAGTTCAATGATCATTGAAGGCCCAAAGGCCTGGTGCTCATTGGCTAATGGAATTATCATTCATAATATGATAATTTGGTTGAGTCTTTCTGATGGTGGTTAGGTTGGCCGGCCAAAGTCGGGCCTGATCATTTATTGGTCTGATTCACCAAATTAAGTCATGTTAATGGTTGGACCTAACCAGATCTTTTCAGTGGAAGCCAAAGCCTACTGATTAGGTTCTGGGGCAAAATCAATTACTAGAAGTTGTTTAGAGAAACAACTGGTTAAGAACCTACCCATAGATGCACATGGGTTGACCAACCAAAGTTGGGCTCGTGTGTAGTCTGTGTGGATTCTAGTACCCATTAAGGAATTAAAGTAATTCTTCGAATTGGAGGTTGAGGCTACCAGTTCGTAAAAATATTGAGAAAAACTTTAGACTAAAGTTCAAGTCTTTAGTATTAATTTATGTACTAATAGAGGTCTGATTTTTCTTTATACAGCTATGGCCACTACCCTGTCACTCCGGTCATTATTAGATAATGACAAGCTCATGGGACCTAATTTCGATAGCTGGTATCAAAAATTGAAAATCATCCTTGAGCATGAGCGGATACAATATGTAGTAACGAATCCAGCACCTGAGGAGCCAGCTCCGAATGCTAGTAAGGCGATCTGAGATACTTACCAGAAGTGGCTCAATGATCGCACCACCGTTCGATGTATTATGCTGGCAGCAATGAATGATGAGTTCAGCCACAGGTTTGAGAACGCCCAGCCACAGGAGATGCTTCAAATGTTGAACGACTCCTTTGGCACACCTGACGACGTTGAAAGGCACAAAACTAGTTGTGCCATTTTCAATGCTCGGATGAGGGATGGGGCCTCAGTCACTGATCATGTACTGTATATGATTGAGATGATTGAGCGCCTAAGAAAATTGGGTTTTCCTCTGCACGAGCAGCTCGGTAAGGATGCGATCCTTAATTCCTTGCCCAAGTCCTTCCTCCCATTCCTTACTCATTTTCGAATGACAAAGCCTGCAGTAAATTACCACGGGTTGTTGGGGTTGCTGCAGAACTTTGAGAAGGATCACCAGCTCCATAAGGAGTCGGTGAATGTAGTGGGAGGGTCTTCTTCTCGTCGTCGACCCTTTGGGAAAGGGAAGAAGAACAAGAAGAAGAAGAACAAGAAGGTGCAGCCTCTGCTGGGATGGTTGCACAGGGTCAGACCAAGAAGCGCAAGCCCGACCAGAGCCAGGTGGAGTGCTTCTTTTGCAAGAAGCAGGGGCATTAGAAGAGGAACTGTCCTCAATACATTGCCTCCCTGGACCCGAACAGGCTGAAGAAGAAGCAAGGTAATTATATGATAACTCCTTGCAACTTTTCCATTTGTGATACTACTGCCTGGGTATTGGATACCAGAAGCCCTTATCATATTTGTAATTTGAAGCAAGGGTCTGCAGGTCAGCAGGAGATTTGATGAAGGCGAGAGGTTCCTGAACATTAGAGATGGAAGCAAAGTTTCAGTTCTAGCTTTAGGAATCATGAGTCTTGTAATCAATTCTCGTAATGTAATTCTGAGTGAATGTCACTATTGTCCAAGCTTTTTATTAAATATTATTTCTGTAGACCTTTTGGCCATGTACGATTATGATTTTTTAATAAAAAAAAATATTTGCAATATCATTTTGAATGGTGTTACAATGTTTGTTGGATAATTAAATAATAGAATTTACTTACTATCACAGCTTGTTAATGTGGTTCAAAACTTCGGTAAACGCCCTAGAATAGATAATGTGTCAGAAGTCTACCTTTGGCACTGTAAGCTAGGTCATATCAATAAGAGCAGGATAAACATGTTGGCTCAAGAAGGAATTCTTGAACTTGATGATTGTGAATCACTTCCAACCTGTGAGTCTTGTCTTCTTAGAAAGATGATCAAGTCACCTTTTACTGGAAAAGGTGAGTGAGCCAGTGAACTCTTGGGTCTGGTACATTCTGATGTATGTGGACCTATGAGCTCAAGTGCAAGAGGTGGATATTTCTACTTCATAACCTTCACAAATGACCTATCGAGGTATGGGTATGTCTACTTAATGAAGCATAAGTCGGAGTCATTTGAAATGTTCAAACTATTCCGAAATGAGGTAGAAAAATAAACTGAGAAGTGTATTAAAATTCTTTGATCTGATCGAGGAGGTGAATACCTTTCCAATGAGTTTCTGACATATCTAGGGGAGAATGGGATTCTCTCTCAGTGGACTCCTCCTGGAACACCACAGCATAATGGTGTGTCTGAAAGGAGGAATCGGACCTTATTGGATATGGTTCGATCCATGATGGAGTTTGCTGGTCTGCCGATCTCCCTCTGAGGATATGCGCTCGAATCGGCTTGTTACCTTCTAACTAGAGTTCCGAGTAAGTCTGTAGCCAAAATGCCATATGAGATATGGATAGGACGTAAGCCAGTACTCTCGCACCTTAGGGTTTGGGGGTGTCCGGCTTATGTTAAACGTTTAATTACAGACAAGCTTGGACCTAGGTCTGACAAGTGTAATTTTATAGGGTACCCAAAAGAGACCAAAGGGTATTATTTCTACCTTGCTGATGAGCAAAAGGTGTTTGTCAGTCTTAAGACAATCTTTTTAGAAAAGGAGTTCCTTAGTGAAGGAACTGTTGCCTCTAAGGTCGAACTTGACGAAGTTCGACAGGTGAAAAAATCGACCCATGTTACTGAACCTAAACCGGATTTGATTAGATCAGTCCGGAGCCCATTGATTATGCACCCTTAAGGCGGTCTGGTAGAGTACCACATCAACCGGACAGATACTATAGTTTCTTGGTCTGGAATGATGATCCTGTCGAACTTGATGAAAATGATGAGGATCCGATCACCTACATGGATGCAATGCAGAGACCTGACTCTGAGAAATGGCTAGAGGCCATGAAATCCGAAATGGAGTCCATGAAGGTCAACGATGTGTGGACATTGGTTGAATCACCCGAAGGAGTGAAACCCATAGGGTGTAAGTGGGTCTTCAAGAGGAAGAGGGGCGCAGATGGAAAGGTGGAGACCTATAAAGCCCGTCTGGTTGCCAAGGGATATCGTCAACGTTATGGTATAGACTATGATGAGACATTTTCTCCTGTGGCAATGCTCAAATCCATTCGGATTATGCTTGCGATAGCTGCCCATCTAGACTATGAAATCTGGCAGATGGATGTGAAGACAGCTTTCCTAAACGGAGAGCTGGATGAAGAGGTGTATATGATACAACCTGAAGGGTTCATATCCACAGATGAGTCTAAGGTATGCAAGCTACAAAGGTCCATTTATGGACTTAAGCAGGCATCTCGGAGTTGGAACATACGATTTGATAGGACGATCAAAACGTATGGCTTCATTAAGAACGGAGAAGAGCCCTACATTTATAAGTGGGCTAATGGTCCAGTAGTAGTATTTCTTGTATTGTATGTGGATGACATTCTCTTAATCGGGAATGATGTCCCTGCATTACAGGGAATAAAGATTTGGCTGTCGTCACAGTTTTCCATGAAGGATCTGGGAGAAGCTTCCTACATCCTAGGGATGAGGATCTATAGGGATAGATCCAAAAGGTTGCTTGGCTTATCTCAGTCCACGTACATTGATACTATGCTGAAAAGGTTCAGCATGGAGAATTCTAAGAAAGGCTATGTACCGATAGGCCATGGAATTTCTCTCTCGAAAAGAGATTATCCGACAACACCTCAAGAGAGAGAGCATATGGGTAAAATTCCATATGCTTCGGCAGTGGGATCTATCATGTATGCCATGACATGTATACGACCAGATGTGGCATACTCACTAGGGGTAGTGAGTAGATACCAATCTGATCTAGGGGAGAATCACTGGAAGGTTGTTAAAACCATCCTGAAGTATTTAAGAAATACTAAGGACCAGTGGCTTGTATATGGTGAATCAGACTTGAGACTTATAGGGTTTACAGACTCTAGTTTCTAGTCTGATCACAATGACAGCAAGAGTGTGTCAGGATTTATTTTACCCTTAATGGTGAGGCTGTCTGCTGGAAGAGTTTCAAGCAGCACACTGTGGCTGATTTAGTATGCGAGGCGGAGTATATTGCTGCATCAGATGCTGCCAAAGAAGCGGTGTGGCTGAGAAAATTCATCACCGAGCTTGGAGTAGCACCCTCCCTTGTTGGTCCAGTTTTGCTCTGTCACTGTGACAGCTCTGGAGCCATTGCTCAGGCGAAGGAATTGAAAGCACACCAGTGGATGAAGCATTTTCTGCGCCGCTACCATCTCATCCGGGAGATCGTGGATCGAGGTGACGTCGTTCTTCAGAAGATCGACGGGAAGGAGAACCTGGCCGACCCATTCACTAAAGCCATTGTGGTGAAGGAGTTCAATGACTATAAGTCGAAGATGGGTATTAGATACTATACCGATTGGCTTTAGGCCAAGTGGGAGATTGTTCGGAATAGTGTCCCAAAGCCAATTGTCAGCCTGTTGACGGTTGTGCTCCTTTTGTATTAGTACATGAATTAT
>NW_027332424.1:7720981-7751076 GCF_000442705.2 Elaeis guineensis
AAATAAATAAAAGTTATTTTGGCATTTTTTCATCATAAATATTTCATCTTCTAATGAACTCCTGTGTTGTGGTGAAGTCCTTAGGACTATTTAGACTCGACAAAGGAGGATTTGTCGCTTAGTCCTTAAATCTGTTCACGACCAAATGATACGTTGTTACCAAGGACGATAACGTTTATCGAGCATAGGTCGTTGTGTGCCATATGGGTTGGTTGTCCTCATAACCAAGGAGTGTGGAGACACTGGTATGGCATACAGGTGAGATATAATGGTACATCTGCACTGAACGTGACCGACTCTGGAGCTATTTCTGCTGTCAAGATTTACTCCGATGGGATATGGGTATAAATATCCCTCCGACCTGAGACCGCCATGGTGACTTGCAAGCAACTCACTGCACTTAGGCACTGAACTACCTGAATTTCTAATTCAGTGATGGAAGGCTGCTGGGTGTAGTCAAGTACTTGACTTGTCGGTGCGTGTGTCAAGATGGGATTGACCACTCTAGTTTAGGAGCTGTGTACAGTGATGTTTCAATTTAGCAAAACTTTGGCCAGGGTAGTCCTAGTGAGGAGTCACAGGACTAATTGAGTTGAGTACGATTCGGATGATCTTATCAGAGTTGACAGTTTAACCCTGAGTCGTCCTAAACACAGGGGTCAAAAGGGATGAATTATACAGTAACCATATTCACGTAGATTCTGAATGTTGTGATTGTGATTATTCGATCTATCCGATCATCGGGTACCATTGCTAGATGGTCACTTCGATTAGTACAGGAATTGATTCCTGTGCTACCGACTTAGGTTCGAACCTGCGGGGTCACACACATTAGAGGTTCCTTTCTGATCTGATGGCTGATTATGAGTCTTATGTGTCTAGGACTCTATGATTGAGAATTAGGATTCTCTGATCATAAGTTCCACACATTTTGGGTACCGGGGTCAAAATTTTGAATTTCAAATTTTGAATTTGAAATTTGAACTCTTTGATCAGGGTTTCATATCGATGGTCTCTGATGCCTAATTGCCCATCGAATTTGGACTCAATATTTATTAGAGGTTTAATTAGTAATTTGATCGCTAATTAACTCAATTTGATTGAGTAATTATTTTTGGATCAAGTCCAATTGAATTGGATTCAGTTGGGTTTGATCCGATTAGGTTAAGAGTTGACCTAATCGTCGAGATGGTTTGGTCCCTGATTTGATCAGGGGTTGGGCTTAGTCAATTTTTGATTTCATTAGGATTTTATTAAGCCTAATTAAGCCTAATTAAGTTGGATTTAATTTAGTCTAATTGTGCTTAACTTATTTTGATTAGGTTGGTTCAATTAAGATCAAACCACTATTTGAATTTGAATCCCTGCACCACCTTAAATCTCTGCGCCCATTTGAATTCACGAGAAGAAAGTTCTCGTAAATTTTTTCTCACGCAAGGCCCTTCTCACACCCACTCTTGTACACCATATGGATGGATAAAGCTGATTAGTTAACCATTCAAATTCAAAGCATGTTTGAATTTGAATGGATAACTTATCTCTTTTGCCTTCAAGCTTATCCATCTTCTATGCTACATAATTCACACGAGAAAGAGTTTCTCGTGAAACCTTTCCACGCACAAAGAGTCTACACCCTTCTCTTCTTATGCCACAAGTGGATAGGGATGAGTTGGTTCTCATTTGAATTCAAATTTGATTTGAATTCAAATGTGTAACCACTTGTCTTTATCCTCTCACGCGGATTAAGATAAGTTTTGAACTGTTTTAAAAGAGATAGGGAGTTGGGGTGTGTGTAGAAAAATTTTGAGAAAGAAAGTGGGGCGTGAGAAAGCCTTGTACATGAGGTGAAGGTCCAAAACCTTCCGAGAGAAAAAGAAAGAAAAGAAAGAAAATTGGGCACAGGGTTTTTGGTGTGTACCCTAGGGTTGCTACCTAGGGTTCGGGAAGTGAGATTGGTGTGCCACGAGTGTCGTGAGTTCACCAAATTTTAGGAAGAGATTCATCAGCCTCTCAACCAATCGTGCAGATGATCCAGAGCATCTGAAGAGTCGGCACACATCGATCGAAGGAGTTCGATCAACATCAGCCATCAAAAGGGTGAAATCACGAACTAGCATTCGTGAGGAGCCGATCAGATGGGAGCTTCATGTGGATGATCCACAGAGTCCAGACACTAGTGTGGCTACGACATGATGATCAGAGCCCTCCGACGGTGATCAGATTGTGGTGATCGACTACCCGCAAAAGGTGATGTGTTCTGAACATAGTACGGTAAAAAGTTTACTATTTCAAATTTGAATTTCAAATTTAAATGCATGCTATTGTATCATATTTAGATCCTAGTGTAGGGTTAATTAGTATTAATTAATGAGATTAATTAATAATTTTGCTGTAAAATAGTAATTTTGAAAAAGTTTTAAAATTACCATTTTGCCCCTGCACTGAATTTTTGCTTCACCTCGATCAAAGCTTAGTTGTCTAAGAAATTCTTCATGAAAGATCTAAGAGAAGCGTCCTATATCCTTGGGATAAAGGTCTATAGATATAGATCTAGAAAGATGCTTGGCCTGTCATAAAAGATGTACATAGAGAAAGTACTGAAGCAGTTCAGCATGAAATCCTCCAAAAGGGGTTTGGTACCTCTTAGGTATTGTATTCGATTCTCCAAGATAATGTGTCCTACCACTTCTGAGGAGATCGAGCATATGAGTAAGATTCCTTATGCTTTGGCAATAGGGAGTCTCATATACACCATGCTATATGCTCGACCTAATATTGCCCTTGCTGTGAGTGTCACAAGCAGGTATCAGTCAAATTCAGACGAGGACTAGATACTTGTGAAGAACATCCTTAAGTACTTATGAAGGACTAAGAATTTATTCTTGATCTTTGGAGGAATACTTGAATTATAGATTGAGAGACTTTATGTCGGGTTCTGATGATAGAAAGAATATATCAGGGTGTGATCTTGAACGATATTGGTTCGATATGTTGGAAGGATTTGATCAATAGAGGCTGAGTATGCTGTAGATGTGTAGGATATATTCTAATTTTTTTTTAGTTGTGAAACTAGATGATGTGCCATCAGATGTCGTGATACTATACTGCAATGACATTGCCCCATAGTCCTTTCTAAAGAGCCAAGATCTCATAAAAAATCTAAATATATAGATCGGCGGTATATGCGACTACCTCGAGTAGAAATATATAGAAGTATAAAGAATAAACTTCACAGATAATATGGCAGATCTGCTGACAAAATAGTTAAGCCAGCCCAAAATGGAAGGTCATCTTAAGAAGATGGGGCTTAGATTAATGGCCAATTGGCTTTAATCCAAGTGAGAGATTGTTAGATGTACGTCCTAGAAGTCAATTATTGGCTGACATATTGTTCATTCTATGACACATATTTATACTTAAACTATTGATTTAATCAATAAAGGATAAATTTTTATTTTTTATATAAGTATTATGTGTTCTTGAATTATCCTTAAAATTGATATTAAGGTACATATTCTCAAGTGTTGAGAATTAGAGCCATGCATGACCGATTCCTAAATTGATCCGGATGATAGGATAGTCATGGGGATGATGATCCATCCAGATGGATCGATGCATGGTTCACTTTCTTTAGGATAGATGAGTCTCTAATCTACAGTGTAAAATATTGAGCGATAAGTATAGATAGTTATTAGAGAACAACTAGTACTGAGTATGATCATATGAGAGATCATATGAATTTCTATCTAGTCTCAGTGATCATCTTGATGCTGTAGTTGTGTGACTGATCTTTTGATCTGTGGTGTCACAGTTACTTACAGTAAGACTATTGTAGTTTGACTACACATAAACATTGATTCAATTATGAATCTTTGTAGTGGATGTTGGCTTTAGTTGGTTGAGCTGTGCGAGTAAGATATGAATCTAGATGGGATCTATTGACTTTGATAGAGAGGAGTAGTCCTATGAGATTTGAGAAGTTGAGTCCACAAATCTATGACTGTAGCAGTGTGATTGATGAAAAAATTTTTATTTAGAATCACTAATGGACTTGAGCTTATCGGATCTATCATATGACTGATGATGAGGTTTGATGATTTTTTTATGACCTGCCATCTAGTCAGGACTTACGATAGAGGGACTGTATCATATATTAATTACACCTAGAGGTTCTCTTTCGATTTTATTGGGTTGCTACTATATATTGCTAGATGTCACTGATGGATTGTGACAGCTCAATAGGATCAACCTCTTCTTGGTTAATTACAATCACTTCTTAGTTGTTGAGAGTTAGTTACAACTACTTCTTAGTTGTGAGAGCTTAATAGAATCGACCACTCTTAAGTTTGTTGAGAGTTAGTTACAACTACTTCTTGGTTATTATTCTTCTTGATTAGTTAAGAGATCAAGAAAGGTTCTTGACTTCTTCAAGAATCAAGAAAGAAAGATCAAAAGGGTTCACAATTTGATCCCTATCCAGACTTGGTTCAAGTCTATTTAGACTTTTGGTTCAAGCAAGCAGGATTAAGAGGAGCCTATCCAGGTTGGCCCTGTAGATACCCATAGAGGAAGGATGCTTGTGCTACTAATTCAGAGCCATTTAACCCTAGATCCAGGGATTGAATCGGATTCAGCCCCAGTTATAGATTTCAGACAAAAAAAAAAGCGATTCAGGTATGTGAATTGATCACAAGCTTTTACTTATTCATCTTAAAATCAGTTTATATTAATTTCAGCATATGAACTAGATCCATAGGTACTTTCATATGATGAATGCATGCTTAGATTAAAAGTATTTTAATCTAATTTTTTTGCTGCATTTTGGATTTAGAAAAGTTTTGAAATCCACATGCACTAGTATTTGTAGAAATTCCAACAGTTCTCACTTCTTGAAGGATGGTAGTATAGCAGTGCCAAGCTAGTGTCTGATCTTCATGGACCTCTCCAAACCCATGCCTAGTCAGAAACTTCATTAACAAATGATAAGTCGAAATCACGGCCTAAGGGCATTCAGTCTTGTTTGCCCCAAGATTGCATTATATGCTGAGGGTGCATTGACAACCAAGAAATCAACATTAGTAGTGGACTGTCGGGCTCTCATCTAGTTGTGACTGGCAGGGTCACAACTCCCTCGATTGGTATGGTATCTATTGTGAAGCCTATAAAGGGGAATTAAGCATGCCCAATTGATATAAGAAAATGTCCATTTTGGAGAATGCATCATAAAATAAAACATCTACTGAGCTTTCATTATCTATTAAGATTTAACATACATCATAATCTATAATATATATATTTTTGATAGAATTAATAATCTATAATATTTAAAGATATAACCATTACATCATTGTGTGGAAACTAGATCCCCTCTACATCCTCCTTGGAGAAAGTTATTACTTCCTCTGACATTCACCTTTTGATCAATTCTTTAGGCTCTAATCTATCATGTCCCCCAATGATAGTATTGATTATGCCAGCCATAAGTTGATTTTTTGCTGGCCCTTTCTATTGAGGTTGCTCTGCTTGATGAGGCACCCTTGGCAGATCTTCATGCTCTCCCCTTATGCGGAGGATAAATTGGTCCAGTTAAACCTACCAAAGGAACTTCTCGATCTCATCTTGGAGCTGGATACAGTCTTTAGTATCATGATCATGATCCCAGTGATAGAGGTAGTATCCATTTCAGTTTCGATTCTTGGGCCGAGATCACATTTTTTCTGCCTTTGGTGTTAGATGTATGTCCTAAAAGCCAATATGGCTGACATACTGTAATAACTCTAGGACATAATTTTATAGTTAATTTATTGATTTGATCAATAAAAGAGATAGATGAGTCTCTGATCTACAGTGTAGAGATACTGGGTGATGAGTACGGATAGTTGTTAGAGAATAACTAGTACTGACTATGATCATACGAGAGATTACTTGGATTTCTATTCAATCGTCAGTGATTATCTCGATGCTGTAGTTGTTTGACTGATCCTTTGACCTGAGATGGCACTGTTGCTCGTACTGAGCTGCTAGAGTTTGACTAACACATAAACATAAGTCTCAATGAGCCCTTGTAGTGGATGTTGATGATAGTTGGTCCACTATAGGAGTAGGGTGCGCATCAAGATGGGATCTATCAATCCTGATAGAGAGGAGTAGTCCTATGAGATTTGAAAAGCTAAGTCCAAGAATCTATGGCCATAGTAGTATGATTGATGAAAAAGAGTTTCCATAGAAACCATATTTGGACTTGAGCTAATCGAATCTATCATATGACTGATGTTGAGGTTTGATAATTTATCCATAACTACCATCAAGTCAGAACTCATGATAGAAGGACTAAATCACATGTTAACTATATCTAGAAGTTTATTTCAGTTCTACTGGGTTGCCACTACATACTACTAGGTGTCACTGATGGATTATGAGAGCTCACTAGGATTATTCTAGATCGATAATCTTTGATGAGTTAGAATAAAATTATTTTGATCAATTAAAAAGAGTTTGATACTTTAATAGAGATCATTGCATATCTTATTACTAGATAGAATTGAACCTACGAGCTTATGAAGTTAGCAATTGAGCTTATGAAGTGTAAATTGGGTTTAGAGAAATTTGATTAGGTTCATGGTAACCTTGCTAGCATATGGTTGGACCCAATTTCTCTTTTTATTAAAATTTTTTATTTAATAAGATAATTCAAACTTAATTATCTGCTAATAATCTAAATGAATAAGATTTATTTGATTTCAATTGTTACGTGTCTAAGGTTTTGGATCAATTGAATTAGGGTGCAAGTTCCTAATTAAATTTTATTAATAGTTATTATGGAGTGCCACCTTGATTTGATCAAGTTGGACGTGTCCTATAATTAGAGGGCCTATTAATCTAATTTAGGGCATCCCTTGGGTGCAAAAGAGGGTATGTTTAATTGAATGTAAGAGCTCCAAGAGTTGACGCCTAATAGGATTCATAATGTAAGTTAAATAACTTAAGTAATTAAGAAATCCAATGCAAGTAGGACTTGTATTATGAGATTGAATAGAATTCAATCCTCATGCTTATTTAAAGAGACCTCTCCTAAGGTCCCTAAAGCATCCAAGTAGTAGCCACCCACACCCCATAGAAGTCCCGCATGCCCTCTCTTCCTCTCTCTTTCTCTTCTCTCTTTGGGACATCCCACACCTCTCGTTGTTGGGCGTCCCACCTCTCTTCCACACCAAGGCTTTGGGCATCTTCTCCTTTGCTGGTTCCTAGTGTCTAGCAGTAGCATAAGGCAAGGAGAAAAGATTAGAGAAGAGGAGAAAAAGAAGATCAAAGGGAGATCAAGTGTTGATCGTAATTCAGACTTTGTTCAGATTCAGCAGGCTGAATTTTCTTAGAAAAAAAATTTAATTTATAGAGGACTATTTCAAACTGATCCCGAATGGATACCTATAGAGACTAAATTCTTGTGTGACTAGAAAAAATCTCTTATCTTTCAGATCTAAATTTGAAGAAAAAAATTACGAAACAGGCATGTGAATTGACCACAATCTAAATTTCAGCATATGTCAATATCAGCACATGAACTAGATCCTTGTGATTTTATATTTTTATGCATGCATGATTTAGATTAAAAGTATTTTTTAATTTTATATTTTACTATGGTGTTTAGAAAATAAAGTTTTGAAACACACATGCTGATGGAAAAAGTGCAGGATTTCATGCATGAATTTCAAAATATTTTTGAAATATAATGCAGTGAAATATGTAAATTAAATAATTTAATCTATAAATATATATAATCAGATTACTAAACCCTACAACTAGGACCTATAATATGTCACATTATATTTATAAGTCAAAAAATAAAAACTTTGGTATTGATCAAATCAATATCCTAGATCTAGAATAGTTTTAGATCTAAAACCTAGATCACATCTAGGTAATAGAAGAGATCAGATCTCTTACCCTCGCATGGGTTGAGAACTCCACGGTTGATTTTTGTTGTTGTCTTTAGAGCCGCACATGCGTCCGACCTCTACAGGAGATCCACACGAGGCTGCAACAAAATCAGAAGTTTATCGAACGAAGATCTGCTCAAAGTGCTAGCTTCTTGCGGATCCCTCCGGATGGTTAATCTAAAAATATACTTTGGATCTCTTGAATATTTCAAGAGATAAAGAATATGAGGAGGAATGAGGGAGAAGTCAAACCCTTGGACCTCCCTAAAATCAGAAATAATATATAATAGAAAAGGTCCTAAGAAAAAATAGATCTTCTCTTTTTGGACATCAACGATTGATGTTCTGAGAACATCTCTATGTTAGGACATGAGGAGACCTTCTCCTCTAGATGTTTTTCAAATTTTCAGATCTTATGTTATCTGATTTTTCTCATAGAAAAATCTCATGATTGATAGAAAAGAAGGGTTCTAAAAGAAACCTTAAGAGATGACCTTCTTTTCTTCTTCTCTCATCAGGACATGATCAGATAATATTCAAAATCAGATCACCATGCCCCAACTCATTGGAGTATAGATCCATCATGCCATCTCTCTTTCTCTCTCATATTTTTATCACATAAAAATCATAAAATAAAGAGAAAATAAACTGAAAGAAAAAATAATAAGAGAAGACAATCTTCTCTCTTACCTTTTGTCTCTACAAGACATCAACTTTTGATGTCTTGATAAAAGACTCTCCTCCAAGAAAACTGGCACCTCAAAACACCCATGCCATCTTCTTTCTTCTCTACCTTTTCTATAGAAAAACCACAGATTTCTGACTCCCACCTCCTATCATATAGGAGGTACCACTAGATAAGGTAGACTAGGTCAAATGACCTAGTCAAACAAGGAAACCATGGGGAGTCCAAATCTTGGACGCCCCTTCCCTTATTATCTGCATGGAGATCAGGAAACCATGCACAAAAGAGCTGACAAAAAGAAAAGGTAGGCATGGAGAAAGTTGGCACAAGAGAGGGGAGAGGAGTTTTTGTTAAGAGAGACTTTTTCAAAGGAAATAAACCCAAACCACTTTCCATAATGAACCAAATCAAATCTGATTCAAATCTCTAGAATAAGTGGTGTGAGATGACATTCCTTAGATGTAGATATCATAAAAAAAATATCTAGAAATAAATATGTGGGCGTGGACTTTCTTAGGTGGCGCAAAGGAGAAGATGGAATCCTAGTCTAACTAGGATTCTCATGTAGACTCGGTCAAACTCTTTGAACCCAATCCAGATTAATTACAACTTAATTAAGGATGATCCTAGTCCAACTAGGAGCCTAATTAAATCAGATTAAATCATATTTAATTTTGATTTAAACCTAACTTAATTAAAAATTAGGTGCATACAAGTCCTAATCGAACAGGGACTTGTTCTCCCTTGCAACTGGCTTATCCAATAAATCAATTAGACTTAATCCAATTAAGTCTAAACTAATTCTAATTGAATCAAATTCAATTAGACTTGATCTCAGCCCAATTGCTCAATCAGATTGAGTCAATTAGCAATCCAATTGCTAATTGATCCTCTTGCAACACTTGCATTAGATCAAACATCAATCACATTGATCGTTTAATTTTAGAATGATTCTCAATCATCGATTAACTATCTGATTAGGTTACAACTTCTTATGTGTATGACCCTATAGGTTCGAATCTAAACTGATAGAATAGAAATCAATTCTTGTACCAGTCAAAGTAACCATCTAGCAATGGTTTCCGACATCCAGATAGGTCGAATGTATGCAAAGCAACATTCTAAGAACTCGGACCCATGGTTACCGTATAATTTATCACTTTGACCAATAATGCTCAAGACAACTTCTAGTATGCTGTCAACACTCATATAAGTCATCTCTATTGTGTCTTAAAATTTTGCAAATCTCGTGACTCCTCACAAGGATTACCCAGGCCTAGGTTTTGCTAAATTAAAACACAGCGAGACATTCTCTTCTTGAAGTTAATCAGGAGTGGTCAATCCCATCTTGACTCACACACCGACTTCACAAGTACTTGACTATACCCAAAAATTTTTTGAATCTATATTAAAAATACAGGCAGTCCGGCATTAAAGTACAGTGAGTTGCTTGCAAGTCACCGTGGTGATCTCAGATCGGAGGGACATTTATACCCATTGGCTTTAGCTAGCTACTCTTGACAGTAGAGTATTATATTAGTCACGTTCAGTGGAGATGTACTCCTACATCTCACCTGAATATCATACCAGTGTCTCCACACCACTTGGTTATGAGGACAACCAATGCATATGGCATACAGCGACCTACATTTGATAAGTTATCATCTTTGTTAATAACTTATTAGTTGATCGTGAATAATTTAAGAACCATCTGATAAATCTTTCTTTATTGATTGATTGTGGTTCTAAGGACTTCATCATAATTTAAGAGTTCATTTAAAGAAGATAGAACTTTTATGATGAACCTACCAAATAACTATTATTATTAGATAATACATATACTAATTCCAATAATCTACCACTTAGATGATTGACTTTAGGATATATTTTTCAACAACTCTCACTTGTACTAAAGTCAATCAGAACAATATCAAATATCCTATCTTCCACTTGAGTTCGTAGAACTGCTTAGTTTTGAGGCCTTAGCAAATGGGTCGGTCAAGTTCTCTTTTTTCATCAATCTTCTAAAGATCGACATCACCCTGATCTAAAATCAAAGGTGATAGCAATACAGAGTATGCTGGTCCTTCGGTTCTTTAGCTAGAGCTATGGCTCCAGTGCTACGATAGGACTGGACCATCGATGGAGGGTGCCACTCCCAACCTGCTAATGAAGCTCAGTAACTACACAGCTTACATGGCAGCATCATATGCTATGATGTACTCTACATCACTAACTGAGTAGGCTAAAGTATCCTGCTTGGAATCTTTCCAGCAGATTGCTCTTACAATTAGGGTATGATCTGACACTTTCTTGTTGTTATCTTGATCTGACTGAAATCAAAACATCCACATGTTTAAAGTCAGTATTTTCATATTTGAGTCATTGGACCTTAGTATTTTTCAAATACTTAAGGATTGTCTAAACAATCTTTCAGTGGTTCTTACTTAGATCAGACTGGGATCTACTCACTATCATTAGTGAGTATACCATATCTGGTCTTGAACATAGAGAAATTAGATGACACCCAAACCTTTATTCCTTGCAATACTGGAATACCATTCTCGATTAAGAGAATTTCATCCACAAACAACATAAGGAATAACACTACAAAATATTTTGCCCACTTATAAATGTAGGGTTCCTCTTTGTTCATAACAAAGACATATGTTCAAAACGTATGTTCCAACTCTGGGATAATAGCGAAATGAGATTTATAGGTCTCCACCTTCCTGTCTGCGCTACTCTGATCCTTTTAAAAAATTCATTCACACCTAATGGATTTTATCCTTTCAGGTGAATCATCTAGTGTCCATATACTATTGATTTCTATAGACTTCAATTTGGATTTAATGGCTCCAAGCCACTTCTCAGAGTTAAACCACTACATTGCATCCCTATAGATGATCGGATCCTTGTTAATCTCATCGAGCTCAACAGGATCACTATCCCAGACCTGAACACTGAAGTGTCTGTCTGGCTAACACGTACTCTATCAGATCTTCTTAAAGGTGTTACTTTAATGGGCTCCGAGTTTGATCTAATCAAATCCGATTCTGTAGGTTTACTAGATTATGTCGGTTCATTTTCTACCAGTCAAACTTTCAAGTTCAACTTGATAGGCATCAGTTTCTTCTCTAAGGAACTCCTTTCCAAAAGGAATAGCCTAATACTAATGAGCATCTTATGTTCTTCAGCATGTTAGATTTTGTAACCCTTAAATACCTATTGGACCAAGAATAAAGTTTATCTGTATGCAAACCTTTGACATAGGCCGATCAACTCCAAATCCAAAGGTGAGAGAGTCTAGGTCTATGCCCGATCCATATCTCATATGGAATCTGCATAGCAGACTTACTCAGTATATTTTCAGAGTAAAATAGGTAGTCATACAAGAGCACAATCCTGAAATAGGTAGAGAAGTGAACCCTATCGTGGATTGAACCATGTCTAACAAAGTTCAACTTCTCCTTTCAGATATACTGTGTTCCAAAAAGGAATCCACTGAGAGAGAATCCAATTCTCTCCTAGATATGTCACAAACTCACTAGATAAGTATTCACCTCCTCGATCTGATCGAAGAGTTCTAACACCTTATCCAGTTTGTTTTTATATTTCATTATTGAATCATTTGAATATTTTAAATGATTCAAGCCAGACGCACCCTTGCCCAGATAGGTCGTCTGTAATGAAATATTAATATCTTCCTTTGACACTTAAGTTCACAGGTCCACATACATCATTATGTATGAGACTTAGAACTTTATCAGCTCCTTCACCTTTTTCATTAAAAGGTGACTTTGTCATCTTTCCAAGAAGACAAGACTCACAGGCTATCAATGATTCACAATCATTGATGTCAAGATTTTTCTCTCAAGCTAATCTATTTATCCTATTCTTGTCAAGGTGACTAAGCCTATAATGCCAAAGATAGACATCCATGACATTATCTAACTTGGGTGTGTATATTACACTTAACAGGCTGTGTAAATGTTAAATGTCATTTCCTTATTGTATATGTATTATTGTAACATTATTCATAATAATATCACAATAATCTTCCTTTATTAATGAATGATGATCATCTTTGGCCAAAAGGCCAACAAAGATTACATTCATTATAAACAATGGACAATAGTAACAATTACTCTAAATGACAATATTTGAAAATAAACTCTACAATTCCTAAAGTTAGGATTAGAATAAGACTTCCATCCCTAACATTCAAGAATCTCTCACCATTTTCAAACATTCCACTTACTTGTAGTCCTAGCAATAAATTGCATAAGACCATCGATATCTAATACCTAGGTAGTAGAATTACATAGAGAAACTTTAAGGTATTATCATATAACATCTTTGATGAGCAACTCCTTTTTCTTGTTCAGCCTATTATGGTAAAGGGAAGCAAGATAATTCTTCTTCCTATGACCCTACTTCTAACAGTAGAAGCAACATGCCTAATTTGGGTCAATTTTGGATTAATTATTTTGACTGGACTAAGAAGCCTCAATACGAACCCATTCATACTGCTGAACCAAATTCAACTTCCGATACTAATTATCGAAGTTGGATCCCATAAGTCATCACTGTCTAACAGCGATTGGAGCAATTAAGGTTAGCCTTATTTTGAGAAAAGAAAACAATGATCTAATATATAAAAATTATTTTAAGCCTAGAGACTTGGATTTTAGTCTCAAGGTTCTCCCACTATTTTATTTAAATTGGTAGCTTCTACCTCCAATTCAGAGAATTACTTCAATTTTCTAGTAGGTACTAGAATGCACATAGACTACACATAAATCCAACTTTGGTCAGCCAACCCATCTGCATCTACAGATCCATTAACCAATTGTTGCTCCAAATAACTTTAGTAATTTAATTTTGCCCTAGAAACCTAATCAGTAGGCTTTGGCCTCCACTGTAAGGATTTGGTTAGGTCCAACCATTAACATGACCATACTTGGTACATCTAACCAACGAATGATTAAGCTCAACTTTGGTTGGCCAACCTAACCACCATTAGAGAGATACTTCTAAGTTGTCATATGATGAGTGATAATTCCATTAGTCAACAAGCACCAGGCCTTTGGATCTGCAATGATTATTGAGTTAATAGACCCATTATCAAACACCTTAATGGGAGGCTATGACTCAGTTATCTTCATAACTTTATCATTTTAAGGATCTAATAATTTTAGAAGATTTAAAATTATTAGTGATTTAAGGATAGAAAAGATATGGACCAATTTGCTCCCACTGACTTCATCAAGTCAAGTCCTCCCACTGACTTCTCAAGTCATTAACAAGGACTAGGATCAATTTTGGTCCATGGGCACCTTGATCAGTTTCATTGAATGAAATCAGACTCACTGATTTTCTATGTGACATGGGTTAGCATGAATCAATAAGCAACCTAATCAAGACCTGATTAACCACATTAGCCAGGTAAGTATGATCGGTAGGAGGGTCTACCAAAGCTTGCCTTAGACACCATCAGAAATAATCAGGTAAGCGAGCTGCCAATTAAAAACCACCAGTCTAGTTTACCTTAGACACCAACTGGTTTATCAGTTTTGATTTGATCTGCCTAAAGACTCGGGCTCAGCCGCTGAGCCACGATCAGTGTCCATTTGTTTGATATATGGACTTAGATTAACTACAACTATTGAAGTGATCTATAAAAATGATCTAATCCTAATTAACTTTTAATTAAGTTTGATCAATTTCTTAACTTAGTCCATATTTAATCTAATCCTAGGTCTAACCCAGTTAATGACCTGATCAAAGCTAATCCATTACCCTTTAACCCATGTTTTATGAAATTATCTTAGGATCTTTAAATCATAAATCTAGATCCTAAACAATCACTTAATTCTTTAATTAAGTTCATGGCTGAGGGTTGGGGTTTGGCATTTTAAAAATTATTTTAACTTTTGAAAGGTTTAATACAATCTAGTGTTGTTTCACTAAATAGGTCGACTCATTTCAAAAATGGGTCGGCTTATTTCATAAACAAACATTAATTATAGATTAAAATAATTAAAATTAGTTAAAAAAATAATTCAGTCAATTTTTCAATCTAGCTGGCTCAGATCCAATCCGAGCCGACCCGAGTAATAGCCCAAAAAAGGCAGAAAGCCTTCTTTCTATCAAGCTGGCTCGGATCCTATCTGAGCCAACCCAATTTTTAGGTGAGCCGGCTCGATTCCTAATCGAGCTGGCCCAAACAGCATTCTACAATGCTGTTTTAAGCTAGCATGTTGGTTGAGCCGGCTCGATTTTCAACAGAACCTTTTTAATTTTTCAGATCGCAACGTACCAGGACAACCTTTGCACTGTAAGGGGTAAACCTTACAGTAGGACAACCTACAGTCCGTGTGATCATTATTTTAATGCAATCATGAATATGTTATAAAAGAACCTAGATGCTCTGATACCACTGATGGAAAAAGTGCAGGGTTTCATGCATGAATTTCAAAATATTTTTGAAATGTAACGCAGTGAAATATGTAAATTAAATAATTTAATCTACAAATGCATGTAATCAGATTACTAAACCCTACAACTAGGACCTATAATATGTCATATTATATTTATAGTCAGAAAATAAAAATTTTGGTATTGATCAAATCAATACCCTAGATCTAAAATAATTTTAGATCTAATACCTAGATCACATCTAGGTAAGAGAAGAGATCAGATCTCTTACCTTCACATGGGTCGAGAACTCCATGGTTGATTTTTTTGTTGCCTTTGGAGCTGCACATGCATCCAGCCTCTACAGAGATCCACATGAGGCTGCAACAAAATCGAAAGTTTGTCGAACGAAGATCCGCTCAAGTGCTAGCTTCTTGCGGATCCCTACGGATGGTTAATCTAAAAATATTCTTTAGATCTCTTGAAATTTTAAGAGATGAAGAATATGAGGAGAAATGAGAGAGAAGTCAAACCCTTGGACCTCCCTAAAATCAGAAATAATATATAATAGAAAAAGTCCTAAGAGAAGATAGTTCTTCTCTTTCAGACATCAACGATTGATATCCTGAGAACATCTCTATGCTAGGACATGAGGAGACCTTCTCTTCTAGATATTTTTCAAACTTTCAGATCTTATGTTATCTGATTTTTCTCATAGAAAAATCTCATGATTGATGGAGAAGAAGGTTCTAAAAGAAATCTTAAGAGATGACCTTCTTTTCTTCTTCTTCTCTTATTAGGACATGATTAGATCATATCCAAAATCAGATCACCATACCCCAACTCATTAAAGAATAGATCCACCATGCCATCCCTCTTTCTCTCTCAAATTTTTATCACATAAAAATCATAAAATAAAGAGAAAATAAATAAAAAAAAAAAATAAGAGAAGACAATCTTCTCTCTTACCTTTTGTCTCTACAAGACATCAACTTTTGATGTCTTGATAGAAGACTCTTCTCCAAGAAAACTGGCACCTCAAAACACCCATGCCATCCTCTTTCTTCTCTGCCTTTTCTATGAAAAAATCATAAATTTTTGACTCCCACCTCCTATCATATAGGAGGCACCACTAGATAAGGTAGACTAGGTCAAATGACCTAGTCAAACAAGGAAACCATGGGGCGTCCAACTCTTGGATGCCCCTTCTCTTATTATCTGCATGGAGATCAGAAAATCACAGACAAAAGAGGTGACAAAAAGAAAAGGTAGGCATGGAGAAAGTTGGCGCAAGAGAGGGGAGAGGAGTTTTTGTCAAGAGAGACTTTTTCAAAGAAAAAAATCCAAACCACTTTCCATAATGAACCAAATCAAATCTGATTCAAATCTCTAGAATAAGTAGTATGAGATGACATTCCTTAGATATGGATATCATAGAAAAAAATCTAAAAATAAATATGTGGGCGTGGGCTTTCTTAGGTGGCGCAAGGGAGAAGATGGAATCCTAGTCTAACTAGGATTCTCATGTAGACTCGATCAAACTCTTTGAATCCAATCAGATTAATTATAACCTAATTAAGGGTGATCCTAGTTCAACTAAGAGCCTAATTAAATCAGATTAAATCATAATTCTATAAACCTAACTTAATTAGGAATTAGGTGCATACAAGTCCTAGTCAAACAGGGACTTGTTCTCCCTTGCAACTGGCTTATCCAATAAATCAATTATACTTAATCCAATTAAGTTTAAACCAATTCTAAATGAATCAATTCAATTAGACTTGATCTCAACCAATTGCTCAATCAGATTGAGTCAATTAGAATTCAATTGCTAATTGATCCTCCTGCAACACTTACATTAGGTCAAATATCAATCACATTGATCGTTTAACCTTAGAATGATTCTCAATCATCGATTAATCATGTGATTAGGTTATAACTTCTTATGTGTGTGATCCTATAGGTTTGAACCTAAGCTGGTAGAATAGGAACCAATTTCTATACCAGTCGAAGTAACCATCTAGCAATGGTTCCCAAATCCAGATAGGTCGAATGTATGCAAAGCAACATTCTAAGAATCCTGACCCATGGTTATCATATAATTCATCTCTTTGATCAATAATACTTAAGACAACTTTGATTATACTGTCAACACTCATACAAGTCATCTCTATTGTGTCTGAAAATTTTGCAAATTCCGTGACTCATCACGAGGATTACCCAGGCCTAAGTTTTGCTAAATTGAAACATAGCGATACATTCTCTTTCTGAAGTTAATCAGGAGTGGTCAATCCCATCTTGACTCACACATCGATTTTACAAATATTTGACTATCTCCAGAAATCTTTCGAACTTATATTAAAAATACAGGCAGTCCGACACCAAAGTATAGTGAGTTGCTTGCAAATCACCGTAGTGATCTCAGATCGGAGGGACACTTATACCCATTGGCCTTAGCTAGCTACTCTTGATAGTAGAGTGTTATATTAGTCATGTTCAATGGAGATGTACTCCTATATCTCACCTGGATGCCATATCAGTGTCTCCACACCACTTAGTTACGAGGACAACCAACATATATGGCATACAATGATCTACACTTGATAAGTTATCATCCTTGTTAATAACTTATCATTTGATCATGAACAATTTAAGAACCATCTGATAAATCATTTTTTATCGATGGATTATGGTTCTAAGATTTCATCATAATTTAGGAGTTTATTTAAGGAAGATAGAATTTTTATGATGAACCTGCCAAATAATTATTATTATTAGATAATATATATACTAATTTCAATCATCTATCACTTAGATGATTGGCTTTAGAATATATTTTCTAACACATGCATGCCCCAAATCTAAATTCCAACAGTGGTATCAGAGCCACGGGTTTCATATTGCTGAAATTATCATACATATTTTGAAAAAAATTTTAAAATATGATTTTTTCTTGATACATGGGATGTATAGATAGATCTTAAAATATTAAATTTAATTTTAAATTTAATTTTAGAGTATATAATTGGTATATGAAAGCATGCATAGATCTGAATTTTGATCTAGAAAGAGTTCTAGTTTATATTTATATGATACATAGATGCATGCATGAAATCTAAAATTTTATATGATCTAAATTTTGATTCATATATATGATATATGATTATATATTTAGATTATAAATTTACTTTTGATATGATCCATAATTAGTATATGAGATATATGATATCATATAGTAGATCTAAATTTTATTTAGATCTAAATTTTATATGCATATATGTGATATATATTTGTATGTTAAATTTAAAAATTATTTTTATGATTTAAAACTTATTTTTATGTAAAAAATTTAGATCTAAAATTTGATTTTAAAATCTAAAATTAGTGTTTGTGCATGAGGATTTTGTTCATAGAAAAATCATAAATTAGGTCATGTAATAGGATTGCATCTAAAATTTTTGATTTGAGTCATATGAGTCTAATTTGATTAAGTAATTGATCAAATTGAGTTAAGTATTGACTAGGATCAGATCAATTAAATTTTATGATTATGAAATTGTTATTGATCAAATCGTTTAAGTCCCATATGTAGAATCGATTAACCTAAGGACCTAATTTGGCTTGACGGTTTGAGCCTGATTCGCTAGAGTTAATCATCTATTTGGACTAATTGATCTATTAGTGTCTAAAGCAGGTTAATAAGATATAATTATTTAATTAATTTTATTTTTTTATCTGATCAATTTATTGATGTCTAAAGAAAGCAACAGGGGGAACCCCATCGATCTTCACTTACTTGGCCAATTTGAAAGATTGGGTCTTGAATTAGATTGCTTAGCAGTCTAGTTTAGCCCATGCCAATTAGATCGATCATATGATAACTAATTAGATGAGACCTAAACCTAAATCTTCTCATAAATATTAAGTCCATAGGTCTTTTACCGTTGTAGATGTGTAAGCGTGCTACCGATGTTGATTGTTCTCGACTGGTCACAGTGGTTCAGTTACATCGAGAATACGTAATTACTTTATTAGCAAAGAGTTACTTCAAAGTAAGGATGGGGTTGGGCCTAATAACTATTAGGTAAGGGATGCAATGACGGCCTTGCACCTGATCGTGAATGGTGGGTCGGGCTTAACTAAGAAATATGGACAATAACTGTTAGGTGAGCCCACAAGACTTAGAGACCAAGTCACTGCAACATGCTTAGAGAAGTATCTGGGTAAAGAGTTGCCTACACATTGGTGTACATGTTATCAATAACTGTTAGGTGAGGTGTATATCATTGGTGGGACTACAACACCCACTAGAAATCTTTTATCGCGTTAGGGTTTTCGTTTCCTTCCAGGGGAGTGGAGGGTTTTGATAAATTTGTGGGAGTCATTATTTGTATCTTAAAATTTCTAAAAGCAAATTTAACATTAAGTATAAAATTCTAACTTGAATCTCTACTCTCGCAGTTAAACTATGTCAGTCTCAAACCTTCTAGCCCGCATCCTTGAAACCAATCATTTGATCAGTATCAATTACAAAGACTGGCTCAAAAATCTTAAGATTGTCTTGATCTCGAAAAAACTAGATCATGTACTTGACCAAGAACCCATAGTGCTACCAAACCATCCTACTGCTAAGCAAAGAGTTGCTTTTGAGAAGTGGATGGATGAAGACAGACGGGTTAAGTGTTACATACTGGCTTCTATATCAAACGAGTTGCAAAGCTAGTATGAGCATATGCCTACTGTTAGGGATATGATCACTCACCTGTAAGAGTTGTATGGTGAGCAGAGCCGTACAATACACTTCGAGGTGTCCAAAAGACTCTTTAATTTGAAGATGCGTGAAGGACAGTCAGTCTATGGGCACTGTATGACAGTGATCAAGGACATTGAGGAGCTTGAAAAGCTCGAGCTAGAAATACAAAAAGAATTGCAGATGGATCTGATCCTTCAATCCCTTACAAGTTCATATATTCAATTTATTATAAATTTTCATATGAACAAGCTTGATTGCACTATACTCGAACTGCTCAACATGTTGGTCACTATGGAGGAAATCTTGAAGAGTTCAAAGGGTACTGTTCTTACTATGGAGCGGACTTCTTCCAAAAAAAAATCTACTGGAAAGAAGAAGAAGACAAAATCCACTAAGAAGTAGAAAAAGAAGAATAGGCCAAAGAAAGAAGTTCCTAGTAAGGCTGAAGCAAAGAAAAATATTTCCACTATCATACTGAAGGCCATTGGAGGAGGAACTGTCCAAAATACCTGGAGAGCTTAAAGACTAAAAAGGATGATAAACCTTCCGAAGATATGCTCGTAATTGAATCTAACCTTATGATTTCTTCTACTTCTAGTTGGATATTAGACTCTGACTCGAGTGCTCGTATATGTACCTCAATACAGGATCTGATAGAAAGTAGGAGGTTGAGGAAAGATGACATGATCCTTCAGGTCGGCAATGGAGCAAAGATTGCTACAGAGGCCGTTGGCACTTATCCTCTTCGATTATCATCTAGTGTTAGATTAGATTTAAAGGACTATTATTGTGTTCCTATAGCTAGTTAGAATTTAATTTTCATGTCTATGCTAGCACAGAAAGATTTTAAAATTTATTTCAATAAAGATTTTTATTTTATTTATTTATGAAATAAATTGATTGCACGAGGTCTTTTAATTGACAGTCCTTATCACTTGCATGTTGATGTGAATGTGAACTTAAACGAGTAAATAGTGAGTGTCGTAGGCCAAAAGAGATCCAAAAATAAAATTAACCAGAAGTACTTGTGGCACCATAGACTAGGCCATATTGGAGAGGATAGGATAAACGACTGAAAAAGAATGGGATCCTTAGCTCTCTTAATCCAGAGTCATATTCAGCCTGTGAATCTTATCTTTGAGGAAAAATGACTAAGTTATCTTTTATAGGACATGGAGAAAGAGCCACTGAGTTACTTGCCCTGGTACACACCGATGTGTGTGGGCCATTTGATGTACAGATCAAGGATGGTTATACCTACTTCATTATCTTTATCGATGATATGTCTAGGTATGGATATGTGTATCTGATGAAACACAAGTTTGAGGTTTTTGAAAAGTTCAAAAAATTCAGGCATGAAGTAGAAAAGCAAATAGGTATGTCCGTTAAGATTCTTCGATCTGATCAAGGAGATGAATACCTTAGTCAAAAAATTTTATGATATCTTAAGGACAACGGCATAGTCTCTCAATGGATGCCTCCTGGAACATCTCAACTCAATGGGGTATCCGAAAGGAGGACAGAACCTTATTGAATATGGTCAGGTCCATGATGAGCTTCACTGATCTATATTTATATCTTTAGAGATATACCTTGTTAACTGTAATTCATTTGTTGAATAGGATTCTATCAAAGTCCGTTCCTACCACATCGTATGAGATATGGTTCGATAAGAAGCTGAGACTATGTTATCTTAAGACTTGGGGATATCCGGTCTATGTCAAGAGAGATGGTGGATAAGTTAGAGGATAGATCTATTATAGCTTATTTTAATAGGGTATCCTAAAGAATTCATGGGATACTACTTTTACTTTTCACAAGACCACAATGTGATTATGAGTTGAAACATCATATTTTTAAAAAAATAGTTTATCCAGAACGGTGGTAGTGGAAGGTTAGTTGAGCTCGAAGAGAAGATCTCTGAAGAGTCAAGAGCTATAGATCCTCAGGAATCCGTTGTCCATGAGCCAGTAATAGACGTTCCTCAACCACCTCATAGATCTAGCAGGATCTCCCGACCTCCTGAAAGGTACATGGGTATGCTTACGGAGGAAGTAAAGAAAATATTCCTTATGGGAGATAAGGGTCATAGCGATCATCCTAATACCTTTGATGAGGCGATGTCTGACATTGATTCTAAAAATAATTAGATGCTATGAAGTCAGAAATTGACTCGATGTACTCGAACCAAGTCTGGATCTTAGTGGATCCACTAGAGGATATTGTATCCATTTGGTGTAAATAGATCTACAAAAAGAAAATAGGTGCCGATGGTAAGGTAAAGACCTATAAAGCTAGGCTTGTGGCTAAAGATTATAGTCAGCATGAGGGTATTGACTATCAAAAAATCTTCTCACCTATAGCCATGCTAAAATCCATCCACACTTTGCTTGCTATTGCAGCTTACTATGATTATGAAATCTGACAGATGGATGTGAAAACTGCTTTCCTGAATGGATATTTTGAGAAAAATATCTATATAGAGTAGCCTTTGGATTTCACATTTGGTGATGGTGATCACAGAGTCTGCAAGCTGTAAAGATCCATATACATATTAAAACAAGCTTCTCGGAGTTAGAATCATCATTTTGATGAAGCAATCAAATTATTTGATTTCATCAAAAATGAAGAGGAACTATGTGTATATAAAAGGGTCAGTGGGAGAGCAATAACATTCCTCGTATTGTATGTAGATGATATTCTCCTTATTGAGAATGATATTCTCATGCTGACCACGGTCAAAAGATGGTTGTCCAAGAAATTTTTCATGAAAGACCTAAAGAAAGTATCCTATACTTTCGAAATAAAAGTCTATAGGGATAGACCTAAATAGATGCTAGGTCTTTTACAAAAATTGTACATAGAGAAGGTGCTGAAGAGGTTCAGTATGAAAAACTTCAAAAAAAAAAATTTTACCTCTTAGGCATGGTATTAGTCTCTCCAAGATAATATGTCCGACCACATCTGAGGAGGTACAGTGTATGAGTAAAATTCCTTATGCCTCGATCATAGGAAGCTTTATGTATGCCATACTATGTACTTGACCTGATATTGCCCTTACTGTGAATATCACGAGCAGGTATCAGTCGAATCCAGACGATGAGTACTAGATAGCTGTGAAGAACATCTTTAAGTACTTAAGAAAGATTAAAGATCTATTTTTGATCTTTGGAGGAGATTTTGAGTTGCGAGTCAAGGGCTATACTAACTCAGACTTCATGTCTGATCCTGATGATAGAAAGTCTACATCAGGATATGTGTTTGTTTGTAATGGTGGCACAGTTAGCTGAAAGAGTTTCAAGCAATCCATCATAGCAGACTTGACCATGAAAGCTGAGTATGTCGCTGCTTCAGATGCTACAAATGAAGGCTTCTGGTTCAAAAAGTTCATCGTGAAATTTGAAGTGATGACATCGGATGCCATACCACTCTACTGTGACAAAAATAAAGCCATAGCACTTGCTAAAGAGCCGAGGTCTCATCAGAAATCGAAGCACATCGAGTGATGGTATCATATCATACGTGACTATCTCGAAAAAAAATATGTCGAGGTGTGAAAAGTAGACTTCATGGACAACATGGCAGACCCGCTGACTAAGCAATTAAGCCAACTGAAAATGGAAGTCTACCTTGAGAAAGATTTAGATTTGTGACTATTGGTGCAGAATTCCATCGAAGTCGGAGAAGCTGGAGCTGGGATGATCGCGGCCACTGTTAGGACCTGCAAAGAAAGTCTAAACCGGAGTTGGGGGTGCTTCGACAAGATCCTCCGACGCTCAAGTCAGTACTCTGCTTCAACAGAAATGGAGTGCTCGAGCGAAAATTTTTGTAGAGTTTCGAGATAGAGTTACCAGCTTAGAGAAGAATGTGTCTGGGGGTTCCTTATTTATAGACGAAGGGTGTAACTGACTGATAGCAACATCTGTAACCGTCTGGTAGTGGACCACTCAAAGCCGCATGAAGTTTGTTACGGAGAGTAGTGGCGTCAGGGGTCGCTCAGGGCTACGTGGAGCTCGTTGCGAGAGTAGAGTGGTGTCCGTTGTCGGGACTTGCCAGAGAGTGGTGGAGCTGCATGAAATCCATTGCAGGAAGTGGAGCAGGAGGGCGGCTCTTGTCGTGACTCGTCAGAGAGTGGTGGAGCTTCATGGAATCCATTGTAGGGAGTGGAGCAGGAGGGTGGCTCTTGTCGCGACTTGTCAGAGAGCTCTGATCCGTCGGCTGGAGCTCGACTAGGACATCTGATGGGGTGGAATGGCTCTCTATTATTGGTCTGGGAGAAGCTCGGATGTCCCCGAAGCTGCTGACGAGTCTACTGTTGTCGGGTGGCTTAGGCACTGATACTACGGGTGGGAGTCACCTGCTGCAGAAGCTCGGATAGAAACTTTCCGTTGGTGAAGCCCGATAGGAATCCGATTGTTGGAGAAGTCCGTCTGGGATTCGCCCGATGTGAAAACTCGCCTGAAGATGATCCGTTGGGGAAGTTCGGTTTTATGAAGGATCTGGTGGAGGGTCGGCCGGTGATGGACTTCGGATGGCGTTGGGGAGGTTCGACAGACATCGGAGGCGATCGGTCGTTGTAGGAATCCAGCTGTCGGAGCCCGATCATCATAGAAGCTCATCCAATATCCAACCGCTATAGAAGTTCGGTCGAAGTCTGGTTCTTGTAGAAGGTTGAAAGGAGATCGCTTATTATGGAAGCTCGGTCGAAGGTCAGTTGTCGTGGGACCCGACTACGAAGAAGCTCAGTTTAAGTCTACCTGTAATGGAAGTTCGGAAGAAATATGTTTACAGCGGAGGCTCGGATGGGATTTGCTTACAGTAGGGATCCGAGGTAGGCCGTCCACTGTAAGGGTTCGGAGTAGACTGCTCGCAGCAGGAGTTCGGGGCAGACCACTCGTAGTGGAAGTTCGGAGTAGGCCGCTCGCGGTAGAAGTTCGGCTATTGCAGGAGCTCGGCTAGAATCCTAAAGGCGGTCGACCATCGTAGAAACATGGAAAGAGCCTGGTTACTATAGAAATCTCATTGTCGGGAAAGCTCGGATGCTGACGAAGCCCAAAAGAAGTTCGAGGGTAGTCGATTGCTGTAGAAGGATGGCTAACAGCGAAGCTCAGAGGGCCTTTGGGGTGGCCCGATGGGTGAACACTGAGGCCCATCGTCGAAGAAGTCTGGACGATCGAGGGAGTTCAGAGAGGCATCACGTACAAGGTCGGGAGTTGGAGGAGCCCCGAAGGATCAGTCCTCTGCAGACTTCGATCGGGGGGGCACTTTATACCCAACACCGATCATCCTACTTTCGAGTTTGGATTTCCTACGAAGGAAGTACAGAGAATTTCTCATGACTGAAGCTGCTCTCCTCGATTTTCGTACTCAGCAGTCGCCAGATATTTTGACGCTCGATACGCTGGTACTGGAGCCTTTTCGAAAAAGGCTTCTCTTTTTTGGAATTCCAGTCGGAACGCAGTCCCAGGTACGGTGCTATAATGGTTTTACTAATTGTCGGCCACCTCTAGCCACTTGCCACGGTGAGTGGGCCACGCGGCGATTGCGGACTGGTCTGAGGAGTCTTGTAGTCATTATTGCACCGGCTCTCATTGCTTATTTAAACCTGCCTCCCCCCCTTTTGGGATCTCACTTTGTACGGGAGCTTCTTCAGTCTTCCCTTCCTTGCCTTATGCGTCCGTCGAGTCATCCTCATCTCTATACCCTCACATTCTTCAGACCAGCTTGGGTTAGCCTCAAAGCTTTCTCCACTTCTGCGGCCCCGTTTGTAGATGGCACTAGCCTTTTTTTGTTGCCGATATGGGCATGGATGCGGCTCTGATGTTAGCCCAGAGCCTAAAAGTCCATGAGGGGGAAGATGCTGCAACCTCTGGGTTGGCGAAGAAGGTGAGGGTAGAAGAGACAGATCTGGCCGTGTTTTGCCTTGACAACCCAGAGCCCGCACTTATGCCACATCTTCGACCGCGAGGGCTTCCTGGTGTGCGTCACCGTGAGGAGAAACCTGACCTCAGGAAGAAGGTCATGCCCGCCATCACTGTGAGGGGGAACCTGACATTAGAAAGAAGGTCATACCTGCCGTCATCGTGAGGCAGCGGAAGCTATGGCGTGGCAAAGACGGTATCTACATGTACTTCGAAGATAATGCTAGAGTAATCACCGATCATGCCTGCCGTCATCATGGTGTCTATGTGTACTTTGAAGATAATGCTGGAGTAATCGCCGGTCCGAGAGGGGGACTGAAAGAAGAAGTCAAGTACTTGAAGTAATTCTCGATGATGGCTAGAACCGGGAGTTCGAAGTCCGATGGAGCCGAGCTTCCTTAGAGCTGTTTATTTTGTATATGTGTTTTTGTTGTTTGCTTTTTTTTTGGCCTTTAAGGCTTTGTAATGCATACTTCACCAATAAAATGTGAATGAAATCATTTATTACCTCGCCCATTCTGGTATTGAATGGTTATTTACCAAACTCCATTTGTCTTCCATCTTGTTTGGCGTCGACATAGTTTGTAATCCCTTGCTGATTCTTGCGTTGATTCATCGTTCATCGAACTTCTTCTGTCTTCCATCTTGTTCGTTGCCGACGTAGTTTGAAGATTTCTGATTGCCGCAATGTCGATTTATCCTTAGGGACTAAAGATTTTCGATAAGAGTTTTCTCTCTCGTCGGGATGAGGTCCCTTGTGCCTTTGGTGTAGTTTGTTTTTCACCTATCACCGGTGTAGTTTGTCACCTTTTCTTTTCGTCTCTCCTTCTCTTCTGTGTTTGAGTGAGGGTCTTCCCTTCACTCTTGATGGGGCCGTGAGAGTGTGGAGGAGCCATTGAGGAAGCTTTCCTCCTTGTCGATCAACCGAGTCTTTGTTTGCGTCGGGATGAGGTCCTCTCCTCGTTCCCGACAGTCAGTTTCAGCTCGTGTCAGGATGAGGTTCTCCTTCCATTCTTGACAAGGCTGTGGGGGCACATAAGGGTCGTTGTGAGGGCCTCTCCCCCATCCGATCTTTAAAAAATTGGGCCTTCGACTTTGTCTATGTTAGGACGAGGTTCTCCTCCTGTTCCTAACAAGGCTGTGGGGCACATAAGGGCCGTTGTAAGGACCTCTCCTCCTATCCGATCTTTGAAAAATCGAGCCTTCGACTTTGTTCATGTTAGGACGAGATTCTCCTCCTGTTCCTAATAAGACTGTGGGGGCACATAAGGGCCGTTGTAAGGACCTCTCCCACCTTTCGATCTTTAAAAAATTAGGCCTTCGACTTTGCTCATGTTAGGATGAGGTTCTCCTCCTGTTCCTAATAAGGCTGTGGGGGCACATAAGGGCCGTTGTAAGGGCCTCTCCCCCTATCCGATCTTTAAAAAATCGGGCCTTGACTTTGCTCATGTTAGGACGAGGTTCTCCTCCTGTTCCTAACAAGGCTATGGGGGCACATAAGGGCCGTTGTAAGGGCCTCTCCTCCCATCCGATCTTTAGAAAATTGGGCCTTCGACTTTGCTCATGTTAGGATGAGGTTCTCCTCCTGTTCTTAACAAGGCTGTGGGGCACATAAGGGCCGTTGTAAGGGCTTCTCCCCCCATCCGGTCTTTAGAAAATTGGGCCTTCGACTTTGCCCATGTTAGGACGAAGTTCTCCTCCTGTTCCTAACAAGCTTAACTCCGATTGCATGGGAGAGTTTTTTTTCGTCGTTATAAACTCATGCTGAAAGAAAAATATATGAATATGATACTTTTATTTAAGGTGAAGCTATTGGTAATACATCGTAGGTTTTTTGAGTTCCACAATCGCGGAAGCTCTACTCCTCCAAGCTCTTTTAAATAGTAGGTTCCGGGCCGAACTACCTCCTTGACTTCATACGGGCCTTCCCAGTTTGGGGTAAGTTTCTCCTGATTCTGAGGTTGTGAGACAGCGGCTCGCCGTAACACCAGGTCCCCCACTCTGAAGACTTTGCTTTTGACCCAGGAGTTGTAGTAGCGGGCTACTTTCTGTTTGTAGGCCACCATCCGAACTCGAGCCGTCTCCCGCTTTTCTTCTAACAGGTCAAGGTTGGCCTTGAGATCCTGTGGATTGCACTGTTCGTCGAACGCCATGACTCATATCGACGGAAGCTTGAGTTCTATTGGAATCACGGCCTCCGTCCCGAAAGCTAAAGCAAAGGGGGTCTCCCCCGTAGGCAATCTCTGAGTAGTCCAGTATGCCCACAACACATGATAGAGCTCGTCAGCCCAAGCTTCCTTTGTTTTTTCAAGTCTCACTTTGATGCCCTGCAACAGAGTCCGATTGGTTACCTCGGCTTCGCCATTTGCCTGAGGATGGGCCACCGAAGTGAAGTTGTGGGAGATGTTTAGGTCCTCACAAAATTCAGCAAACTTTGCTCCAGCGAATTGTCACCCATTATCAGTGATGAGGGTTCTGGGTAAGCCGAACCTGCAGACAATCGACTTTCAGATGAAGTCCCACACTTTGGCTTCCGTAATTTTTGCCAAGGGTTCAGCTTCGACCCACTTGGTGAAATAGTCTATTGCCACCAGGAGGAACTTCCACTGCCCTGATGCCATGGGAAAGGGTCCGAGGATATCCGTCCCCCACTACACGAACAGCCATGGGGCACTCAACGGTGCCAGTTCAGAGGCAGGTTGCCTTTGTATATTGGCATATCTCTGACACCGGTCACATCTTCGGACATATTTGATGGAGTCATGGTACATGGTAGGCCAGTAATAACCTTGTCGGAGTAGCTTATGGGATAAAGACCTGGCCCTCAGGTGATTTCCCACAGACTCCCTCATGTACCTCCCTTAAGGCGAAGTCGGCTTCAGAAGGCCGGAGACATTTCAAGAGGGGCAAGGAGTAGGACCTCTTGTATAGCTTGCCTTCATAGAGGATATATCGGGAGGCCTGGTTCTTAAGCTTCTGAGCCTCTTTTGCATCAGGAAAAAGAACCCCATCCTTGAGGTATGCAACTAGCGGGTCGATCCTATGGGTTCATAGCTGATCTCCATCATAGACCGCGATTCTTCCATGCTTGGATGCTTCAGAACCTCGAAGAAGACTTCTTTAGGCAGTTCGGCCGGAGCCAGCATAGCCAACTTGGAGAGAAAGGTCGGCCCTGGCATTTTTCGATCTCGGGATCTACCTGATGTCGAAGCTGTCGAAGGTAGGGATGATCTCCCTTACCCTCTCGAGGTATCTAGCCATATTGGTCCTCTCGGGCCTCATAATTCTCACTGACCTATCTTACTACTAATTGAGAATCACTGTAGGCTTGAAGCCGATCTACTTCTAATTCTTTGGCAACCTTTAGTCCTGCAATCAGAGCTTCATATTCTGCTCTGTTATTTGTTGCGGGAAACTCGAAGCGCAGGGCATACTCCACGACAATCCCGTCTGGATTGACCAAAATTAGGCCCACGCTTGTGCCTGACATGTTGGAGGAACCATCCACGTAGAGGGCCCAAGAAGCATCAGGGAGATCGGCTCTTTCCTCGAGAAAGTTCGATCGGAGCCCTGAATTATCGGCTTCATCTTGTCCAAGCTCGGCCTCCTCTGGGATAGGTGCATTCCACCACGAAGTCTGCTAATATTTGGGCTTTGATTGCTGGTCGAGGTCGATAGTTGATGTCGAACTCCATGAGCTTGACCACCCATTTCGTAATTCTCTGGAGGCATCCGCTCGATGCAGAACTGCTTTGATCGCTGGTCGGTGAGCAGCGTTATGGTGTGTCCTTGAAAGTAAGGTCGGAGCCTTCGAGCTGCAATCAACAAGGCATAAGTTAGTTTCTCTAACTTAGTATACTTGATTTTGGAGTCTCTCAATACTGGCTTATGTAGTAGATCGGCCGTTGAATTTTTGCTTCTTCCTTAATCAGAACTGCAGCTGCAGCGAGGGCCATAGAGAAAACTGCCAGGTATAGGAACAGTTCCTCTCCAGGCTCAGGCTTTGCCAATAATGGTGATGAGCCGAGGTAGTCTTCAGCTCCTCGAATGCCTGCTGACATCCAAACGGTCCAACAGAAGTTTTGGGCTGCTTGAGGGTTTGAAAGAAAGGTAAGCATCGCTCGGTCGATCTCGAGATGAAGCGATTTAGAGCTGCTACTTTCCCGGTGAGGCACTGAACCTCCTTTATCGACCTCAGGGCGGTCATCTCCTGGATGGCACGAATCTTTTCCAGGTTTGCCTCGATCCCGCACCGATACCATGAAGCCCAGAATTTTCTTGAGGTTACTCCAAAAGCACATTTGGCTGGGTTCAACTTCATCTTGTATTTTCGAAGGGTGCTGAAGGTCTCCTCAAGGTTGACGACATGATTCACTGAA
>NW_027332424.1:7751176-7803918 GCF_000442705.2 Elaeis guineensis
AGGACTGAAGGACCCATAACCTTTACTGAAGAAGATGCCCGAGAGGTCCAGTCCCCCCACAATGATGCGGTTGTAGTTTCTTTAAATATTGCTGATTATGATGTACGCCGCATTCTCGTTGATAGTGGAAGCTCGACTGATATTTTATTTTACGACCTTCTCAAAAATATCCATCCCAGACGGTCGTTTGGGGCCGATTGGCTCCCCTTTAGTAGGGTTTACCGACGATGCTATCCTGGTGGAGGGAGTAATAACTTTGACTGTAGTTGTAGGTCAATATCCAAGACAATCCAGGGCTCTGGTGGATTTTCTGGTGGTGAAGGTGCCGTCAGCCTACAACGCAATCCTCGCCGACCTGACCTCAACGCCCTCCGGACTGTGGTGTCAACCTACCATCTGAAATTAAAATTTTCTACTAACCAGGGGGTCGGAGAAGTCAAGGGAGATCAAGCCCTGGCAAGGCACTGCTACAATATAGCCCTGCAAAGAAGTGGTCAGCCTGACCCCTGTCTGGTTGATGGATTGGACACCCCGACGACCTGACAGAAGAACGGGGTGGGCCAATGGAAGATCTTATCTCAATTCCTTTGAATGATGGGAACGAGGAACACATGGAAAGATCGGCTCCAACTTGGGGAAAGAGGTGCGGACGCAGCTTATCAATTTTCTGCGAAAGAATGCGGACGTTTTTGCTTGGATTCCGTCGGACATGCCAGGGATCGATGCTGAAGTTATGCAGCACCGTCTAGCCGTCGATCCCAAACAAGCCGATAAAGAAAAAGTTCGAAGTCATGCGCTGGAGAGACAGCTGGCCATAGCGAGGAGGTTGATAAACTCCTAAAGGCTGGGTTTATCAGAGAGGTCAACTATCCGAGCTGGGTTTCCAATGTGGTCTTGGTTAAGAAGGTGAACGGCAAATAGAGGATGTGTATAGACTTCAAAAAACTGAATAAAGCCTGCCCGAAGGTGGTTACCCTCTGCCCAGAATCGATAACTGGTAGATGCAACCTCGGGCCACGAGCTTCTCACCTTCATGGATGCATTCTCCGACTATAATCAGATCAGGATGGCGCAGAGGATGAAGAAAAAACCACTTTTATAACTAACCATGGCCTTTATTGTTACAGGGTCATGCCTTTTGGCCTCAAAAATGCAGGGGCGACATATCAGTGGCTAGTGAATAAGATCTTCAAAGAGCAGATCGGCCGCAACATGGTGGTCTATGTGGACGACATGCTCGTAAAGAGCAGATCTCAGTGAACCATGTCGTAACCTTGAGGAGACCTTCAGCACCCTTCGAAAATACAAGATGAAGCTGAACCCAGCCAAATGTGCTTTTGGAGTAACCTCAAGAAAATTCTGGGCTTCATGGTATCGGGGCGCGGATCGAGGCAAACCCAAAAAGATTCACCCATCCAGGAGATGACCGCCCGAGGTCGATAAAGGAGGTTCAGTGCCTCACCGGGAAAGTAGCAGCTCTAAATCGCTTCATCTCGAGATCGACCGAGCGATGCTTACCTTTCTTTCAAACCCTCAAGCAGCCCAAGAACTTCTGTTGGACCGTTGGATGTCAGCAGGCGTTCGAGGAGCTAAGACCTACCTCGGCTCATCACCATTATTGGCAAAGCCTGAGCCTGGAGAGGAACTGTTCCTATACCTGGCGGTTTTCTTGTGGCCCTCGCTGCAGTTCTGATTAAGGAAGAAGCAAAAATTCAACGGCCGATCTGCTACATAAGCTGAGTATTGAGAGACGCCAAAACTAGGTATACTAAGTTAGAGAAACTACTTATGCCTTGTTGATTGCAGCTCGAAGGCTCCGACCTTACTTTCAAGGACACACCATAACACTGCTCACCGACCAGCCGATCAAGGCAGTTCTGCATCGAGCGGATGCCTCCAGAAGAATTGCAAATGGGTGGTCGAGCTCATGGAGTTCGACATCAACTATCGACCTCGGCCAGTGATCAAAGCCAAATATTAGCAACTTCATGGTGGAATGCACTATCCCAGAGGAGGCCGAGCTTGGACAAGATGAAGTCGATAATTCAGGGCTCCGATCGAACTTTTCCGAGGAAAGAGCCGATCTCCCTGATGCTTCTTGGGCCCTCTACGTGGATGGTTCCTCCAACATGTCAGGCGCAGGCAGGGCCTGATTTTGGTCAATCCAGACGGGATTGTCGTGGAGTATGCCCTGCGCTTCGAGTTCCCCGCAATAAATAACGGAGCAGAATATGAAGCTCTGATTGCAGGACTAAAGGTTGCCAAAGAATTAGAAGTAGATCGGCTTCAAGCCTACATGATTCTCAATTAGTAGTAGACAGGTCAGTGAGAATTACGAGGCTCGAGAGGACAGTATGGCTAGATATCTCGAGAGGGTAAGGGAGATCATCCCTACCTTCGGCAGCTTCGACATCAGGCAGATCTCGAGATCGAAAAATGCCAGGGCCGACCTTCTCTCCAAGTTGGCTATGCTGGCTCCGGCCGAACTGCCTAAACAAGTCTTCTTCGAGGTTCTGAAGCATCCAAGCATGGAAGAATCACAGTCTATGATGGAGATCAGCTATGAACCCATTGGATCGACCCGCTAGTTGCGTACCTCAAGGATGGGGTTCTTTCTCCTGATGCAAAAGAGGCTCGGAAGCTTAAGAACCAGGCCTCCCGATATATCCTCTATGAAGGCAAGCTATACAGAGGTCGTACTCCTTGCCCCTCTTGAAATATCTCCGCCTTCCGAAGCCGACTTCGCCTTGAGGGAGGTACATGAGGGAGCCTGTGAAATCACCTGGGGCCAGGTCTTTATCCCATAAGCTGCTCCGACAAGGTTATTACTGGCCTACCATGTACCATGACTCCATCGAATATGTCTGAAGATGTGACCGGTGTCAGAGATATGCCAATATACAAAGGCAACCTGCCTCTAAACTGGCACCGTTGAGTGCCCCATGGCTGTTCGTGTAGTGGGGGACGGATATCCTCAGACCCTTTCCCATGGCATCAGGGCAGGGAAGTTCCTCCTAGTGGCAATAGACTATTTCACCAAATGGGTCGAAGCTGAACCCTTGGCAAAAATACGGAAGCCAAAGTGCGGGACTTCATCTGGAAGTCGATTGTCTGCAGGTTCAGCTTACCCAGAACCCTCATCACTGATAATGGGTGACAATTCGCTGGAGCAAAGTTTGCTGAATTTTGTGAGGACCTAAACATCTCCCACAACTTCACTTCGGTGGCCCATCCTCAGGCAAATGGCGAAGCTGAGGTAACCAATCGGACTCTGTTGCAGGGCATCAAAGTGAGACTTGAAAAAACAAAGGGAGCTTGGGCTGACGAGCTCTATCATGTGTTGTGGGCATACCGGACTACTCAGAGATTGCCCACGGGGAGACCCCCTTTGCTTTAGCTTTCGGGATAGAGGCCGTGATTCCAATAAAACTCAAGCTTCCGTCGACACGAGTCATGGCGTTCGACGAACAGCGCAATCCACAGGATCTCAAGGCCAACCTCGACCTGTTAGAAGAAAAGTGGGAGACGGCTCGAGTTCGGATGGCGGCCTACAAACAGAAAGTAGCCCGCTACTACAACTCCTGGGTCAAAAGCAAAATCTTCAGAGTGGGAGACCTGGTGTTACGGCGAGCCGCTGTCTCACAACCTCAGAATCAGGGGAAACTTGCCCCAAACTGAGAAGGCCCGTATGAAGTCAAGGAGGTAGTCCGGCCCGGAACCTACTATTTAAAAGAGCTTGGAGGAGTAGAGCTCCCACGATCGTGGAACTCGAAAAACCTACGAATGTATTACCAATAGCTTCGCCTTAAATAAAAGTATCATATTCATATATTTTTCTTTCAGCATGAGTTTATAACGACGGAAAAAACTCTCCCATGCAATCGGAGTTAAGCTTGTTAGGAACAGGAGGAGAACCTCGTCCTAACATGGGCAAAGTCAAAGGCCCGTTTTCTAAAGATCAGATGGGGGGAGAGGCCCTTACAACGGTCCTTATGTGCCCCCACAGCCTTGTTAGGAACAGGAGGAGAACCTCATCCTAACATGAGCAAAGTCGAAGGCCGATTTTCTAAAGATCGGATGGGGGAGAGGCCCTTACAACGGCCCTTATGTGCCCCCAAGCTTGTTAGGAACAGGAGGAGAACCTCGTCCTAACATGAGCAAAGTCAAGGCCCAATTTTTAAAGACCGGATGGGGGAGAGGCCCTTACAACGGCCCTTATGTGCCCCCACAGCCTTATTAGGAACAGGAGGAGAACCTCGTCCTAACATGAGCAAAGTCGAAGGCCAATTTTCTAAAGATCGGAAGGTGGGGAGGTCCTTACAACGGCCCTTATGTGCCCCCACAGCCTTATTAGGAACAGGAGGAGAATCTCGTCCTAATATGAGCAAAGTCGAAGGCCCGATTTTTCAAAGATCGGATGGGGGAGAGGTCCTTACAACGGTCCTTATGTGCCCCCACAGCCTTGTTAGGAACAGGAGGAGAACCTCGTCCTAACATAGGCAAAGTTGAAGGCCCAATTTCTTAAAGATTGGATGGGGGGAGAGGCCCTCACAACGACCCTTATGTGCCCCCACAGCCTTGTTAGGAACGGGAGGAGAACCTCATCCTGACACGAGCTGAAACTGACTGTCGGGAACGAGGAGAGGACCTCATCCCGATGAAACAAAGACTCGGTTGATCGACAAGGAGGAAAGCTTCCTCAATGGCTCCTCCGCACTCTCACGATCCTGTCAAGAGTGGAGGGAAGACCCTCACTCAAACACAGAAGAGAAGGAGAGACGAAAAGAAAAGGCGACGAACTACACCGGCGATAGGCGAAAAACAAACCACACCAAAGGCACAAGGGATCTCGTCCCGATGAGAGAGAAAACTCTTGTCGAAAATCTTTAGTCCCTAAGGACAAATGACATGGCGGCAATCAGGAACCTTCAAACTACGTCGGCAACGAACAAGATGGAAGACAGAAGAAGTTCGGTGAACGATGAATCAATGCAAGAATCAGCAAGGGATTACAAACTACGTCGATGCCAAACAAGATGGAAGACAAATGGAGTTTGGTAAACAACCATTCAATACTAGAATGGGCGAGGTAATAAACGATTTCATTCACATTTTATTGCTGAAGTATGCATTACAAAGCCTTAAAGGCCAAAAAAAAAAAGCAAACAACAAAAACACATATACAAAATAAACAGCTCTAAGGAAGCTCGGCTCCATCGGACTTCGAACTCCCGGTTCCAGCCATCATCGAGAATTACTTCAAGTACTTGGCTTCTTCTTCCAGTCCCCCTCTCAGACCGGCGATTACTCCAGCATTATCTTCAAAGTACACATAGACACCATGATGACGGCGGCATGATCGGCGATTACTCCAGCATTATCTTTGAAGTACATGTAGACACCGTCTTTGCCACGCCATAGCTTCCGCTGCCTCACGATGACGGTGGGTATGACCTTCTTTCTGATGTCAGGTTCCCCCTCACAGTGACGGCGGGCATGACCTTCTTCCTGAGGTCAGGTTTCTCCTCACAGTGACGTACACCAGGAAGCCCTCACGGTCGAAGATGTGGCATAAGCGCGGGCTCTGGGCTGTCAAGGTGAAACACGGCCAGATCTGTCTCTTCTACCCTCACCTTCTTCACCAACCCAGAGGTTGCAGCGTCTTCCCCCTCGTGGACTTTCAGGCTCTGGGCTAACATCAGAGCCGCATCCATGCCCATATCGGCAACAAAGGAAGGCTAGTGCCATCTACAAACGGGGCCGCAGAAGTGGAGAAAGCTTTGAGGCTAACCCAAGCTGGTCTGAGGAATGCGAGGGTACAAAGATGAGGATGACTCGACAGACGCATAAGGCAAGGAAGGGAAGACTGAAGAAGCTCTCGTACAAAGTGAGATCCCAAAAGGGGGGGAGGCAGGTTTAAATAAGCAATGAGAGCCGATGCAATAATGACTGCAAGACTCCTCAGACCAGTCCGCGACCGTCGCGTGGCCCACTCACCGTGGCAAGCGGTTAGAGGTGGCCGACAATTAGTAAAACCATTATGGCACCGTACCTGGGACTGCGTTCCGACTGGAATTCCAAAAAAGAGAAGTCTTTTTCAAAAAGGCTCCAGTACCAGCGTATCGAGCATCAAAATATCTGACGACCGCTGAGTACGAAAATCAAAGAGAGCAGCTTCGGTCGTGAAAAATTCTCTGTACTTCCTTCGTTCGGAACCCGAACTCGGAAGTAGGGGGACCGGTGTTGGGTCTAAAGTGCCCCCCCGGCCAAAGTCTGCAGAGGACTGATCCTTCGGGGCTCCTCCGGCTCCCGACCTTGTACGTGACGCCTCTCCGAACTCCCTCGGCCGTCCGGACTTCTTCGACGATGGGCCTCAGTGTTCACCCATCGGGCCACCCCAAAGGCCCTCTGAGCTTCGCTGTTAGCCATCCTTCTACAGCAATCGACTACCCCCGAACTTCTTTCGGGCTTCGTCAGCATCCGAGCTTCCCCGACAATAAGATTTCTACAGTAACTAGGCTCTTTCCATATTTCTACGATGGTCGACCGCCTTTAGGATTCCAGCCGAGCTCCTGTGATAGCTGAACTTCTACCGTGAGCGGCCTACTCCGAACTTCTACTACGAGTGGTCTGCCCGAACTCCTGCTGTGAGCAGTCTACTCCGAACCCTTATAGCAGATGGCCTACCTCGGATCCCTACTGTAAGCAAATCCCATCCGAGCCTCCGCTGTAAACATATTTCTTCGAACTTCCATTACAGGTAGACTTAAATTGAGCTTCTTCGTAGTCGGGTCCCACGATAACTGACCTTCGACCGAGCTTCCACAATAAGCGGTCTCCTTTCAGCCTTCTACAAGAACCAGACTTCGATCGAACTTCTATAGCGGTTGGATATTGGATGAGCTTCTACGACGATCGGGCTCGGTAGCTGGATTCCTACAACGACCAATCGCCTCCGATGTCTATCGAACCTCCCCAATGCCATCCGAAGTCCATCACCAGTCGACCCTCCACCAGATCCTTTATAAAATCGAACTTCCCCAATAGATCATCTTCAGGTGAGTTTCCACATCGGGCGAATCCCAGACAGGCTTCTCCAACAATCGGATTCCTATCGGGCTTCGCCAACGGAAAGTTTCTATCCGAGCTTCTGCAGCAGGTGACTCCCACCCGTAGTATCAGCGCCTAAGCCACCCAATAATAGTAGACTCGTCAGCAGCTTCGGGGACATCCGAGCTTCTCCCAGACCAACAATAGAGAGCCATTCCACTCCATCATATGTCCTAGCCGAGCTCCAGCTGACGGATCAGAGCTCTCTGACAAGTCGTGACAAGAGCCGCCCTCCTGCTCCACTCCCTGCAACGGATTCCATGCAGCTCCACCACTCTCTGACGAGTCACGACAAGAGCCGCCCTCCTGCTCCACTTTCTGTAATGGATTTCATGCAGCTCCACCACTCTCTTGCAAGTCCCGACAATGGACACCACTCCACTCTCCGCAACGAGCTCCACGTAGCCCTGAACGACCCCTGATGCCACTACTCTCCGTAACAAACTTCATGCGGCTCTGAGTGGTCCACTACCAGACGGTTACAGATGTTGCTGTCAGTCAGTTACACCCTCCGTCTATAAATAAGGAACCCCCAGACACGTTCTTCTCGAAGCTGGTAACTCTATCTCGAAACTCTGCAAAATTTTTGCTCGAGCACTATATTTTGTTGAAGCAGAGTACTGACTTGAGGTCGGAGGTCTTGCCGGAGCACCCCCAAACTCCGGTTTAGACTTTCTTTGCAGGTCCCGATAGCGGTCGCGGTCATCCCAGCTCCAGCTTCTCCGACTTCGACGGAATTCTGCACCAACAGTCATAAATCTAAATCTTTCTCAAGGTAGACTTCCATTTTCAGTTGGCTCAATTGCTTAGTCAGTGGGTTTGTTATGTTATCCATGAAGTCTACTTTTCACACCTCGACATATTTTTTTTCGAGATAGTCACATATGATATGATACCATCACTCGATGTGCTTCGATTTCTGATGAGACCTCGGCTCTTTAGCAAGTGCTATGGCTTCATTATTGTCACAGTAGAGTGGTATGGCATCCGATGTCATCACCTCAAATTTCACAATGAACTTTTTGAACCAGAAGCCTTCCTTTGTAGCATCCGAAGCAGCGACATACTCAGCTTTCGTGGTCAAATCCGCTATGATGGATTGCTTGGAACTCTTTTAGCTAATTGTGCCACCATTACAAACAAACACATATCCTGATGTAGACTTTCTATCATCAGGATCAGACATGAAGTCTGAGTTAGTATAGCCCTTGACTCGCAAGTCAAAATCTCTTCCAAAGATCAAGAATAGATCTTTAGTCCTTCTTAAGTACTTAAGGATGTTCTTCACAGCTATCTAGTGCTCATCGTCTGGATTCGACAGATACCTGCTCGTGATATTCACAATAAGGGTAATATCAGGTCAAGTACATAGTATGACATACATAAAGCTTCCTATGATTGAGGCATAAGGAATTTTACTCATACACTGTACCTCCTCAGATGTGGTCGGACATATTGTCTTGGAGAGACTAATACCATGCCTAAGAGGTAAATTTTTTTTTTTGAAATTTTTCATACTGAACCTCTTCAGCACCTTCTCTATGTACAATTTTGTAATAGACCTAGCATCCATTTAGGTCTATCCCTATAGACTTTTATTTCAAAAATATAGGATACTTTCTTTAGGTCTTTCATGGAAAATTTTTTGGACAACCATCTTTTGACCGTGGTCAGCATGAGAATATCATTCTCAATAAGGAGAATATCATCTACATATAATACGAGGAATGTTATTGCCCTCCCACTGACCCTTTTATATACACATAGTTCCTCTTCATTTTTGATGAAATCAAATAATTTGATTGCTTCATCAAAATGATGATTCCAACTCCGAGAAGCTTGTTTTAATATGTATATGGATCTTTACAGCTTGCAGACTCTGTGATCACCATCACCAAATGTGAAATCCAAAGGCTACTCTATATAGATATTTTTCTCAAAATATCCATTCAGGAAAGCAGTTTTCACATCCATCTGTCAGATTTCATAATCATAGTAAGCTACAATAGCAAGCAAAGTGCGGATGGATTTTAGCATGGCTATAGGTGAGAAGATTTTTTGATAGTCAATACCCTCATGCTGACTATAATCTTTAGCCACAAGCCTAGCTTTATAGGTCTCTACCTTACCATCGGCACCTATTTTCTTTTTGTAGATCTATTTACACCAAATAGGTACAATATCCTCTGATGGATCCACTAAGATCCAGACTTGGTTCGAGTACATCAAGTCAATTTTTGACTTCATAGCATCTAATTATTTTTCAGAATCAATGTCAGACATCGCCTCATCAAAGGTATTAGGATGATCGCTATGACCCTTATCTCCCATAAGGAATATTTTCTTTACTTCCTCCATAAGCATACCCATGTACCTTTCAGGAGGTCGGGAGATCCTACTAGATCTATGAGGTGGTTGAAGAACGTCTACTACTAGCTCATGGACAATGGATTCCTGAGGATCTATAGCTCTTCACTCTTCAGAGATCTTCTCTTCGAGCTCAACTAACCTTCCACTGCCATCGTCTTAGATAAACTATTTTTTTAAAAATATGATGTTTCAACTCATAATCACATTATGGTCTTGTGAAAAGTAAAAGTAGTATCCCATGAATTCTTTAGGATACCCTATTAAAATGAGCTATAATAGATCTATCCTCTAACTTATCCACCATCTCTCTTGACATAGGCCGGACATCCCCAAGTCTTAAGATAACATAGTCTTAGCTTCTTATTGAATCATATCTCATACGGTGTGGTAGGAACGGACTTTGATGGAATCCTATTCAACAAATGAATTGTAGTTAACAAGGTATATCTCTAAAGATATAAAGATAGATCAGTGAAGCTCATCATGGACCTGACCATATTCAATAAGGTTTTGTCCTCCTTTCGGATACCCCATTGAGTTGAGATGTTCCAGGAGGCATCCATTGAGAGACTATGCCGTTGTCCTTAAGATATCATAAAAATTTTTGACTAAGGTATTCATCTCCTTAATCAGATCGAAGAATCTTAACGGACATACCTGTTTGCTTTTCTACTTCATGCCTGAATTTTTTGAACTTTTCAAAAACCTCAAACTTGTGTTTTATCAGATACACATATTCATACCTAGACAGATCATCGATAAAGATAATGAAGTAGGTATAATCATCCTTGATCTGTATATCAAATGGCCCACACACATCGGTGTGTACCAGGGCAAGTAACTCAGTGGCTCTTTCTCCATGTCCTATAAAAGATAACTTAGTCATCTTTCCTCAAAGATAAGATTCACAAGCTGAATATGACTCTGGATTAAGAGAGCTAAGGATCCCATCCTTTTTCAGTCTGTTTATCCTATCCTCTCCAATATGGCCTAGTCTATGGTGCCACAAGTACTTCTGGTTAATTTTATTTTTGGATTTCTTTTGGCCTACGACACTCACTATTTACTCGTTTAAGTTCACATTCACATCAACATGCAAGTGATAAGGACTGTCAATTAAAAGATCTCATGCAATCAATTTATTTCATAAATAAATAAAATAAAAATCTTTATTGAAATAAATTTTAAAATCTTTCTGTGCTAGCATAGACATGAAAATTAAATTCTAACTAGCTATAGGAACACAATAATAGCCTTTTAAATCTAATCTAACACTAGATGATAATCGAAGAGGATAAGTGCCAACGACCTCTGTATCAATCTTTGCTCCATTGCTGACCTGAAGGATCCTGTCATCTTTCCTCAACCTTCTACTTTCTATCAGATCCTGTATTGAGGTACATATACGAGCACTTGAGTCAGAGTCTAATATCCAACTAGAAGTAGAAGAAATCATAAGGTTAGATTCAATTACGAGCATATCTTCGGAAGGTTTATCATCCTTTTTAGTCTTTAAGCTCTCCAGGTATTTTGGATAGTTCCTCCTCCAATGGCCTTCAGTATGACAGTGGAAATATTTTTCCTTTGCTTCAGCCTTACTAGGAACTTCTTTCTTTGGCCTATTCTTCTTTTTCTACTTCTTAGTGGATTTTGTCTTCTTCTTCTTTCCAGTAGACTTTTTTTGGAAGAAGTCTGCTCCACAGTAAGAATAGTACCCTTTGAACTCTTCAAGGTTCCCTCCGTAGTAACCAACATGTTGAGCAGTTCGGGTATAGTGCAATCAAGCTTGTTCATATGAAAATTTATAATAAATTGAATATATGAACTTGTAAGGGATTGAAGGATCAGATCCATCTGTAATTCTTTTTGTATTTCTAGCCTGAGCTTTTCAAGCTCCTCAATATCCTTGATCACTGTCATACAGTGCCCATAGACTGACTGTCCTTCACGCATCTTCAAATTAAAGAGTCTTTTGGACACCTCGAAGTGCATTGTACGGCTCTGCTCACCATACAACTCTTACAGGTGAGTGATCGTATCCCTAATAGTAGGCATATGCTCATACTAGCTTTGCAACTCGTTTGATATAGAAGCCAGTATGTAACACTTAACCCGTCTGTCTTCATTCGTCCACTTCTCAAAAGCAACCCTTTACTTAGCAGTAGGATGGTTTGGTAGCACTATGGGTTTCTGGTCAAGTACATGATCTAGTTTTTTCAAGATCAAGACAATCTTGAGATTTTTGAGCCAGTCTTTGTAATTGGTACTGATCAAACGATTGGTTTCAAAGATGCAGGCTAGAAGGTTTGAGATTGACATAGTTTAACTGCGAGAGTAGAGATTCAAGTTAGAATTTTATACTTAATGTTAAATTTACTTTTAAAAATTTTAAGATACAAATAATGACTCCCACAAATTTATCAAATCAGTCCACTCCCCTGGAAGGAAATGAAAACCCTAACGCGATAAAAGATTCCTAGTGGGTGTTGCAGTCCCACCGATGATATACATCTCACCTAACAGTTATTGGTAACATGTACACCAATGTGTAGGCAACTCTTTACCCAGATACTTCTCTAAGCATGTTGCAGTGACTTGGTCTCTAAGTCTTGTGGGCTCACCTAACAGTTATTGTTCATATTTCTTAGTTAAGCCCGACCCACCATTCACGAGCAGGTGTAAGGCCGTCATTGCATCCCTTACCTAATAGTTATTAGGCCCAACCCCATCCTTACTTTGGAGTAACTCTTTGCTAATAAAGTAATTACGTGTTCTCGATGTAACTGAACCACTGTGACCAGTCGAGAACAATCAACATCGGTAGCACGCTTACACATCTACAATGGTAGAAGACCTATGGACTTAATATTTATGAGGAGATTTAGATTTAGGTCTCATCTAATTAGTTATCATATGATCGATCTAATTGGCATGGGCTAAACTAGACTGCTAAGCAATCTAATTCAAGACCCAATCTTTCAAATTGGCCAAGTGAAGATCGATGGGGTTCCCCCCGTTGCTTTCTTTAGACATCAATAAATTGATTAGATAAGTAAATAAAATTAATTAAATAATTATATCTCATTAACTTGCTTGAGACACCAATAGATCAATTAGTCCAAATAGATGATTAACTCTAGCGAATCAGGCTCAAACCGTCAAGCCAAATTAGGTCCTTAGGTTAATCGATTCTACATATGGGACTTAAACGATTTGATCAATAACAATTTCATAATCATAAAACTTAATTGATCTGATCTTAATCAATACTTGACTCAATTTGATCAATTACTTAATCAAATTAGACCCATATGACTCAAATCAAAAATTTTAGATGCAATCCTATTACATGACCTAATTTATGATTTTTCTATGAACAAAAGCCTCATGCACAAACATTAATTTTAGATTTTAAAATCAAATTTTAGATCTAATTTTTTTACATAAAAATAAGTTTTAAATCATAAAAATAATTTTTAAATTTAACATACAAATATATATCACATATATGCATATAAAATTTAGATCTAAATAAAATTTAGATCTGCTATATGATATCATATATCTCATATACTAATTATGGATCATATCAAAAGTAAATTTATAATCTAAATATATAATCATATATCATATATATAAATCAAAATTTAGATCATATAAAATTTCAGATTTCATGCATGCATCTATATATCATATAAATATAAACTAGAACTCTTTCTAGATCAAAATTCAGATCTATGCATGCTTTCACATATCAATTATATACTCTAAAATTAAATTTAAAATTAAATTTAAGATTTTAAGATCTATCTATACATCCCATGTATCAAGAAAAAATCAGATTTTAAAATTTTTTTCAAAATATGTATGATAATTTCAGCAATATGAAACCCGTGGATCTGATACCACTGTTGGAATTTGAGATTTGGGGCATGCATGTGTTAGAAAATATATTCTAAAGCCAATCATCTAAGTGATAGATGATTAAAATTAGTATATATATTATCTAATAATAATAGTTATTTGGCAGGTTCATCATAAAAATTCTATCTTCCTTAAATAAACTCCTAAATTATGATGAAGTCCTTAGAACCACAATCCATCGATAAAAAAGATTTATCGGATGGTTCTTAAATTATTCATGATCAAATGATAAGTTATTAACAAGGATGATAACTTATCAAGTGTAGATCATTGTATGCCATATATGTTGGTTGTCCTCGTAACTAAGTGGTGTGGAGACACTGGTATGGCATCTAGGTGAGATGTAGGAGTACATCTTCACTGAACATGACTAATATAATACTCTACTGTCAAGAGTAGCTAGCTAAGGCCAATGGGTATAAGTGTCCCTCCGATCTGAGATCACCACGGTGATTTGCAAGCAACTCACTATACTTTGGTGTCGGACTGCCTGTATTTTTAATATAAGTTCGAAAGATTTCTGAAGATAGTCAAATATTTGTAAAATCGATGTGTGAGTCAAGATGGGATTGACCACTCCTGATTAACTTCAGAAAGAGAATGTATCGCTATATTTCAATTTAGCAAAACTTAGGCCTGGGTAATCCTCGTGAGGAGTCACGGGATTTGCAAAATTTTGAGACACAATAGAGATGACTTGTATGAGTGTTGACAGCATAATCAAAGTTGTCTTAAGTATTATTGGTCAAAAAGATGAATTATATGATAACCATGGGTCAGGATTCTTAGAATGTTGCTTTGCATACATTCAACCTATCTGGACATTGGGAACCATTGCTAGATGGTTACTTCAACTGGTATAGAAATTGGTTCCTATTCTACCAGCTTAGGTTCGAACCTATAGGATCACACACATAAGAAGTTATAACCTAATCACATGATTAATCGATGATTGAGAATCGTTCTAAGGTTAAACGATCAATGTGATTGATGTTTGACCTAATGTAAGTGTTGCAGGAGGATCAATTAGCAATTAAATTCTAATTGGCTCAATCTGATTGAGCAATTAGATTGAGATCAAGTCTAATTGAAGTTGATTCATTTAGAATTGGTTTAAACTTAATTGGATTAAGTCTAATTGATTTATTGGATAAGCCAGTTGCAAGGGAGAACAAGTCCCTGTTTGACTAGGACTTGTATGCACCTAATTCCTAATTAAGTTAGGTTTAAATATGATTTAATCTGATTTAATTAGGCTCTTAGTTGAACTAGGATCACCCTTAATTAGGTTATAATTAATCTAGATTGGATTCAAAGAGTTTGATCGAGTCTACATGAGAATCCTAGTTAGACTAGGATTCCATCTTCTCCCTTGCGCCACCTAAGAAAGCCCACGCCCACATATTTATTTTTAGATTTTTTTCTATGATATCCATATCTAAGGAATGTCATCTCATACTTCTTATTCTAGAGATTTGAATCAGATTTGATTTGGTTCATTATGGAAAGTGGTTTGGATTTATTTTCTTTGAAAAAGTCTCTCTTGACAAAAACTCCTCTCCCCTCTCTTGCGCCAACTTTCTCCATGCCTACCTTTTCTTTTTGTCACCTCTTTTGTCTGTGATTTTCTGATCTCCATGCAGATAATAAGAGAAGGGGCATCCAAGAGTTGGACGCCCCATGGTTTCCTTGTTTGACTAGGTCATTTGACCTAGTCTACCTTATCTAGTGGTGCCTCCTATATGATAGGAGGTGGGAGTCAAAAATTTATGATTTTTTCATAGAAAAGGCAGAGAAGAAAGAGGATGGCATGGGTGTTTTGAGGTGCCAGTTTTCTTGGAGAAGAGTCTTCTATCAAGACATCAAAAGTTGATGTCTTGTAGAGACAAAAGGTAAGAGAGAAGATTGTCTTCTCTTATTTTTTTTTTTTTATTTATTTTCTCTTTATTTTATGATTTTTATGTGATAAAAATTTGAGAGAGAAAGAGGGATGGCATGGTGGATCTATTCTTTAATGAGTTGGGGTATGGTGATCTGATTTTGGATATGATCTAATCATGTCCTAATAAGAGAAGAAGAAGAAAAGAAGGTCATCTCTTAAGATTTCTTTTAGAACCTTCTTCTCCATCAATCATGAGATTTTTCTATGAGAAAAATCAGATAACATAAGATCTGAAAGTTTGAAAAATATCTAGAAGAGAAGGTCTCCTCATGTCCTAGCATAGAGATGTTCTCAGGATATCAATCGTTGATGTCTTGAAAGAGAAGAACTATCTTCTCTTAGGACTTTTTCTATTATATATTATTTCTGATTTTAGGGAGGTCCAAGGGTTTGACTTCTCTCTCATTTCTCCTCATATTCTTCATCTCTTAAAATGTTCAAGAGATCTAAAGAATATTTTTAGATTAACCATCCGTAGGGATCCGCAAGAAGCTAGCACTTCGAGCGGATCTTCATTCGACAAACTTTCGATTTTGTTGTAGCCTCATGTGGATCTCCTGTAGAGGCTGGATGCATGTGCAGCTCCAAAGGCAACAACAAAAATCAACCATGGAGTTCTCGACCCATGTGAAGGTAAGAGATCTGATCTCTTCTCTTACCTAGATGTGATCTAGGTTTTAAATCTAAAATTATTTTAGATCTAGGGTATTGATTTGATCAATACCAAAATTTTTATTTTCTGACCTATAAATATAATATGACATATTATAGGTCCTAGTTGTAGGGTTTAGTAATCTGATTACATGCATTTGTAGATTAAATTATTTAATTTACATATTTTACTGCGTTACATTTCAAAAATATTTTGAAATTCATGCATGAAACCCTGCACTTTTTTCATCAGTGGTATCAGAGCATCTAGGTTCTTTTATAACATGTTCATGATTGCATTAAAATAATGATCGCACGGACTGTAGGTTGTCCTACTGTAAGGTTTACCCCTTACAGTGCAAAGGTTGTCCTGGTACGTTGCGATCTGAAAAGTTAAAAAGGTTTTGTTGGAAAATCGAGCCGGCTCGACCAACATGCTAGCTTAAAATAGCATTGTAGAATGCTGTTTGGGTCGGCTCGATTAGGAATCGAGCCGGCTCACCTGAAAATTGGGTTGGCTCAGATAGGATCCGAGCCAGCTTGATAGAAAGAAGGCTTTCTGCCTTTTTTGGGCTATTACTCGGGTCGGCTCGGATTGGATCTGAGCCAGCTAGATTGAAAAATTGATTGAATTATTTTTTTAACTAATTTTAATTATTTTAATCTATAATTAATGTTTGTTTATGAAATAAGCCGACCCATTTTTGAAATGAGTCGACCTATTTAGTGAAACAACACTATATTGTATTAAACCTTTCAAAAGTTGAAAATAATTTTTAAAATGCCAAACCCCAACCCTCAGCCATGAACTTAATTAAAGAATTAAGTGATTGTTTAGGATCTAGATTTGTGATTTAAAGATCCTAAGATAATTTCATAAAACATGGGTTAAAGGGTAATGGGTTAGCTTTGATCAGGTCATTAACTGGGTTAGACCTAGGATTAGATTAAATATGGACTAAGTTAAGAAATTGATCAAACTTAATTAAAAGTTAATTAGGATTAGATCATTTTTATAGATCACTTCAATAGTTGTAGTTAATCTAAGTCCATATATCAAACAAATGGACACTGATCGTAGCTCAGTGGCTGAGCCCGAGTCTTTAGGCAGACCAAATCAAAATTGATAAACCAGTTGGTGTCTAAGGTAAACCAGACTGGTGGTTTTTAATTGGCAGCTCGCTTACTTGATCATTTCTGATGGTGTCTAAGGCAAGATTTGGTAGACCCTCCCACCGATCATACTTACTTGGCTAATGTGGTTAATCAGGTCTTGATTAGGTTGCTTATTGATTCATGCTAACCCATGTCACATAGAAAATCAGTGAGTCTGATTTCATTCAGTGAGACTGATCAAGGTGCCCATGGACCAAAATTGATCCTAGTCCTTGTTAATGACTTGAGAAGTCAGTGGGAGGACTTGACTTGATGAAGTCAGTGGGAGCAAATTGGTCCATGTCTTTTCTATCCTTAAATCACTAATAATTTTAAATCTTCTAAAATTATTAGATCCTTAAAATGATAAAATTATGGAGATAACTGAGTCATAGCCTCCCATTAAGGTGTTTGATAATGGGTCTATTAACTCAATAATCATTGCAGACCCAAAGGCCTGGTGCTTGTTGACTAATGAAATTATCACTCATCATATGACAACTTAGAAATGTCTCTCTAATGGTGGTTAGGTTGGCCAACCAAAGTTGAGCTTAATCATTCGTTGGTTAGATGTACCAAGTATGGTCATGTTAATGGTTGGACCTAACCGAATCCTTATAGTGGAGGCCAAAGCCTACTGATTAGGTTTCTAGGGCAAAATTAAATTACTAGAAGTTATTTGGAGCAACAATTGGTTAATGGATCCGTAGATGCAGATGGGTTGGCTGACCAAAGTTGGACTTGTGTGTAGTCTATATGGATTCTAGTACCTACTAGAAAATTGAAGTAATTCTCTGAATTGGAGGTAGAAGCTACCAATTTAAATAAAATAGTGGGAGAACCTTGAGACTAAAATCCAAGTCTCTAGGCTTAAAATAATATATATATATTAGGTCATTGTTTTCTTTTCTCAAAATAAGGCTAACCTTAATTGCTCCAATCGCTGTTAGACAGTGATGACTTATGGGATCCAACTTCGATAACTAGTATCGGAAGTTGAATTTAGTTCAGCACTATGAATGGGTTCGTATTGGGGCTTCTTAGCCCAGTCAAAATAATTAGTCCAAAATTGACCCAAATTAGGCATGTTGCTTCTACTGTTAGAAGTAGGGTCATAGGAAGAAGAATTATCTTGCTTCCCTTGACTATAATAGGCTGAACAAGAAAAAGGAGTTGCTCATCAATGATGTTATATGATAACACCTTAAAGTTTCTCTATGTAATTCTACTACCTAGGTATTGGATATCGATGGTCTTATGCAATTTATTGCTAGGACTACAAGTAAGTGGAATATTTGAAAATGGTGAGAGATTCTTGAATGTTAGGGATGGAAGTCTTATTCTAATCCTAACTTTAGGAATTGTAGAGTTTATTTTCAAATATTGTCATTTAGAGTAATTGTTGCTATTGTCCATTGTTTATAATGAATGTAATCTTTGTTGGCCATTTGGCCAAAGATGATCATCATTCATTAATAAAGGAAGATTATTGTGATATTATTATGAATAATGTTACAATAATACATGTACAATAAGGAAATGACATTTAACATTTACACAGCCTATTAAATATAATATACACACCCAAGTTAGATAATGTCATGGATGTCTATCTTTGGCATTATAGGCTTAGTCACCTTGACAAGAATAGGATAAACAGATTAGCTTGAGAGAAAAATCTCGACATTAATGATTGTGAATCATTGATAGCCTGTGAATCTTGTCTTCTTGGAAAGATGACAAAGTCACCTTTTAATGAAAAAGGTGAAGGAGCTGATAAAGTTCTAAGTCTCATACATAATGATGTATGTAGACCTGTGAACTTAAGTGTCAGAGGAAGATATTAATATTTCATTACAGACGACCTATCTGGGCAAGGGTGCGTCTGGCTTGAATCATTTAAAATATTCAAATGATTCAATAATGAAATATAAAAACAAACTGGATAAGGTGTTAGAACTCTTCGATCAGATCGAGGAGGTGAATACTTATCTAGTGAGTTTGTGACATATCTAGGAGAGAATTGGATTCTCTCTCAGTGGATTCCTTTTTGGAACACAGTGTATCTGAAAGGAGAAGTTGAATTTTGTTAGACATGGTTCAATCCACGATAGGGTTCACTTCTCTACCTGTTTCAGGATTGTGCTCTTGTGTGACTACCTGTTTTACTCTAAAAATATACTGAGTAAGTCTGCTATGCAGATTCCATATGAGATATGGATCGGGCATAGACCTAGACTCTCTCACCTTTGGGTTTGGAGTTGATCGGCCTATGTCAAAGGTTTGCATACAAATAAACTTTGTTCTTGGTCCAATAGGTATTTAAGGGTTACAAAATCTAACATGCTGAAGAACATAAGATGCTCATCAGCATTAGGCTATTCCTTTTGGAAAGGAGTTCCTTAGAGAAGGAACTAATGCCTATCAAGTTGAACTTGGAAGTTTGACTGGTAGAAAATGAACTGACATAATCTAGTAAACCTACAGAATCGGATTTGATTAGATCAAACTCAGAGCCCATTAAAGTAACACCTTTAAGAAGATCTGATAGAGTACGTGTTAGCCAGACAGACACTTCAGTGTTCAGGTCTGGGATAGTGATCTTGTTGAGCTCAATGAGATTAACAAGGATCCGATCATCTATAGGGATGCAATGTAGTGGTTTAACTCTGAGAAGTGGCTTGGAGCCATTAAATCCAAATTGAAGTCTATAGAAATCAATAGTATATGGACACTAGATGATTCACCTGAAAGGATAAAATCCATTGGGTGTGAATAATTTTTTAAAAGGATCAGAGTAGCGCAGACAGGAAGGTGGAGACCTATAAATCCCATTTCGCTATTATCCCAGAGTTGGAACATACGTTTTGAACATATGTCTTTGTTATGAACAAAGAGGAACCCTACATTTATAAGTGGGCAAAATATTTTGTAGTGTTATTCCTTGTGTTGTTTGTGGATGAAATTCTCTTAATCGGGAATGGTATTCCAGTATTGCAAGGAATAAAGGTTTGGGTGTCATCTAATTTCTCCATGTTCAAGATCAGATATGGTATACTCACTAATGATAGTGAGTAGATCCCAGTCTGATCTAAGTAAGAACCACTGAAAGATTGTTTAGACAATCCTTAAGTATTTGGAAAATACTAATATTCAATGACTCAAATATGAAAATACTGACTTTAAACATGTGGATGTTTTGATTTCAGTCAGATCAAGATAACAACAAGAAAGTGTCAGATCATACCCTAATTGTAAGAGCAATCTGCTGGAAAGGTTCCAAGCAAGATACTTTAGCCTACTCAGTCAGTGATGTAGAGTACATCATAGCATATGATGCTGCCATGTAAGCTGTGTAGTTACTGAGCTTCATTAGCAGGTTGGGAGTGGCACCCTCCATCGATGGTCCAGTCCTATCGTAGCACTAGAGCCATAGCTCTGGCTAAAGAACCGAAGGACCAGCATACTCTGTATTGCCATCACCTTTGATTTTAGATCAGGGTGACGTCGATCTTTGGAAGATTAATGAAAAAAGAGAACTTGACCGATCCATTTGCTAAGGCCTCAAAACTAAGCAGTTCTACGAACTCAAGTGGAAGATAGGATATTTGATATCGTTCTGATTGACTTTAGTACAAGTGAGAGTTGTTGAAAAATATATCCTAAAGTCAATCATCTAAGTGGTAGATGATTGGAATTAGTATATGTATTATCTAATAATAATAGTTATTTGGTAGGTTCATCATAAAAGTTCTATCTTTCTTAAATGAACTCCTAAATTATGATGAAGTCCTTAGAACCACAATCAATCGATAAAGAAAGATTTATCAGATGGTTCTTAAATTATTCATGATCAAATAATAAGTTATTAACAAAGACAATAACTTATTAAATGTAGGTCGCTGTATGCCATATGCATTGGTTGTTCTCATAACCAAGTGGTGTGGAGACACTGGTATGATATTCAGGTGAGATGTAGGAGTACATCTCCACTGAATGTGACTAATATAATACTCTACTGTCAAGAGTAGCTAGCTAAGGCCAATGGGTATAAATATCCCTCCGATCTGAGATCACCACGGTGACTTGCAAGCAACTCACTGTACTTTAATGCTGGACTGCCTGTATTTCTAATATAGGTTCGAAAAATTTTTAGGTATAGTCAAGTACTTGTGAAGTCGGTGTGTGAGTCAAGATAGGATTGACCACTCCTGATTAACTTCAAGAAGAGAATGTCTCGCTGTGTTTTAATTTAGCAAAACCTAGGCCTGGGTAATCATTGTGAGGAGTCACGAGATTTGCAAAATTTTAAGACATAATAGAGATGACTTATATGAGTGTTGACAGCATACTCAAAGTTATCTTGAGCATTATTGGTCAAAGTGATAAATTATACGGTAACCATGGGTCCGAGTTCTTAGAATATTGCTTTGCATACATTCGACCTATCTGGATGTCGGGAACCATTGCTAGATGGTTACTTTGACTGGTACAAGAATTGATTTCTATTCTATCAGTTTAGGTTCAAACCTATAGGGTCATACACATAAAAAGTTGTAACCTAATCAGATAGTTAATCGACGATTGAGAATCGTTCTAAAATTAAACGATCAATGTGATTGATGTTTGATCTAATGCAAGTGTTGCAAGAGGATCAATTAGCAATTGGATTGCTAATTGACTCAATCTGATTGAGCAATTGGACTGAGATCAAGTCTAATTGAATTTGATTCAATTAGAATTGGTTTAGACTTAATTGGATTAAGTCTAATTGGTTTATTGGATAAACCAGTTGCAAGGGAGAACAAGTCCCTGTTCGATTAGGACTTGTATGCACCTAATTTCTAATTAAGTTAGGTTTAAATCAGAATTAAATATGATTTAATTAGGCTCCTAGTTGGACTAGGATCATCCTTAATTAAGTTGTAATTAATCTGGATTGGGTTCAAAGAGTTTGACCGAGTCTACATGAGAATCCTAGTTAGACTAGGATTCCATCTTCTCCTTTGTGCCACCTAAGAAAGTCCACGCCCACATATTTATTTTTAGATATTTTTTTTATGATATCTACATCTAAGGAATGTCATCTCACACCACTTATTCTAGAGATTTGAATCAGATTTGATTTGGTTCATTATGGAAAGTGGTTTGGGTTTATTTCCTTTGAAAAAGTCTCTCTTAACAAAAACTCCTCTCCCCTCTCTTGTGCCAACTTTCTCCATGCCTACCTTTTCTTTTTGTCAGCTCTTTTGAGCATGGTTTCCTGATCTCCATGCAGATAATAAGGGAAGGGGCGTCCAAGATTTGGACGCCCCATGGTTTCCTTGTTTGACTAGGTCATTTGACCTAGTCTACCTTATCTAGTGGTACCTCCTATATGATAGGAGGTGGGAGTCAGAAATCTGTGGTTTTTCTATAGAAAAGGTAGAGAAGAAAGAGGATGGCATGGGTGTTTTGAGGTGCCAGTTTTCTTGGAGGAGAGTCTTTTATCAAGACATCAAAAGTTGATGTCTTGTAGAGACAAAAGGTAAGAGAGAAGATTGTCTTCTCTTATTGTTTTTTCTTTCAGTTTATTTTCTCTTTATTTTATGATTTTTCTGTGATAAAAATCTGAGAGAGAAAGAGAGATGGCATGATGGATCTATACTCCAATGAGTTGGGGCATGGTGATCTGATTTTGAATATTATCTGATCATGTCCTGATGAGAGAAGAAGAAGAAAAGAAGGTCATCTCTTAAGGTTTCTTTTAGAACCCTTCTTTTCTATCAATCATGAGATTTTTTTATGAGAAAAATCAGATAACATAAGATCTGAAAGTTTGAAAAATATCTAGAGGAGAAGGTCTCCTCATGTCCTAACATAGAGATGTTCTCAGAACATCAATCGTTGATGTCCTGAAAGAGAAGATCTATTTTTTCTTAGGACCTTTTCTATTATATATTATTTCTGATTTTAGGGAGGTCCAAGGGTTTGACTTCTCCCTCATTCCTCCTCATATTCTTCATCTCTTGAAATATCCAAGAGATCCAAAGTATATTTTTAGATTAACCATCCGGAGGGATCCGCAAGAAGCTAGCACTTTGAGTGGAATCTTCGTTCGATAAACTTCTGATTTTGTTGCAGCCTCGTGTGGATCTCCTGTAGAGGTCGGACGCATGTGCGGCTCCAAACATAACAACAAAAATCAACCGTGGAGTTCTCAACCCATGCGAGGGTAAGAGATCTGATCTCTTCTATTACCTAGATGTGATCTAGGTTTTAGATCTAAAATTGTTCTAGATCTAGGGTATTGATTTGATCAATACCAAAGTTTTTATTTTTTGACTTATAAATATAATGTGACATATTATAGGTCCTAGTTGTAGGGTTTAGTAATCTGATTACATATATTTATAGATTAAATTATTTAATTTACATATTCTACTGCATTATATTTCAAAAATATTTTAAAATTCATGCATGAAACCCTGCACTTTTTCCATCAGCATGTGTGTTTCAAAACTTTATTTTCTAAATGCCATAGTAAAATATAAAATTAAAAAATATTTTTAATCTAAATTATGCATGCATAAAAATATAAAATCACAAGGATCTAGTTCATGTGCTGATATTGACATATGCTGAAATTTAGATTGTGGTCAATTCACATGCCTGTTTCATAATTTTTTTCTTCAAATTTATATCTGAAAGATAAGAGATTTTTTCTAGCCGCACAAGAATTCAGTCTCTATAGGTATCCATTTGGGATCAGTTTGAAACAGCCCTCTATAAATTGAATTTTTTTCTCTAAGAAAATTCAGCCTGCTGAATCTGAACAAAGTCTGGATTACGATCAACACTTGATCTCCCTTTGATCTTCTTTTTCTCCTCTTCTCTAATCTTTTCTCCTTGCCTTATGCTACTGCTAGACACTAGGAACCAGCAAAGGAGAAGACGCCCAAAGCCTTGGTGTGGAAGAGAGGTGGGACGCCCAACAATGGGAGGTGTGGGATGTCCCAAAGAGAGAAGAGAAAGAGAGAGGAAGAGAGGGCATGCGGGACTTCTATGGGGTGTGGGTGGCTACTGCTTGGATGCTTTAGGGACCTTAGGAGAGGTCTCTTTAAATAAGCATGAGGATTGAATTCTATTCAATCTCATAATATAAGTTCTACTTGCATTGGATTTCTTAATTACTTAAGTTATTTAACTTACATTATGAATCCTATTAGGCGTCAACTCTTGGAGCTCTTACATTCAATTAAACATACCCTCTTTTGCACCCAAGGGATGCCCTAAATTAGATTAATAGGCCCTATAATTATAGGACACGTCCAACTTGATCAAATCAAGGTGGCACCCCATAATAACTATTAAGAAAATTTAATTAGGAACTTGCACCCTAATTCAATTGATCCAAAACCTTAGACACGTAACAATTGAAATCAAATAAATCTTATTCATTTAGATTATTAGCAGATAATTAAGTTTGAATTATCTTATTAAATAAAAAATTTTAATAAAAAGAGAAATTGGGTCCAACCATGTGCTAGCAAGGTTACCATGAACCTAATCAAATTTCTCTAAACCCAATTTACACTTCATAAGCTCAATTGCTAACTTCATAAGCTCATAGGTTCAATTCTATCTAGTAATAAGATATGCAATGATCTCTATTAAAGTATCAAACTCTTTTCAATTGATCAAAATAATTCTACTCTAACTCATCAAAGATTATCGATCTAGAATAATTCTAGTGAGCTCTCATAATCCATCAGTGACACCTAGTAGTATGTAGTGGCAACTTAGTAGAACTAAAATAAACTTCTAGATATAGTTAACATGTGATTTAGTCCTTCTATCATGAGTTCCGACTTGATGGTAGGTTATGGATAAATTGTCAAACCTCAACATCAGTCATATGATAGATTCGATTAGCTCAAGTCCAAATATGGTTTCTATGGAAACTCTTTTCCATCAATCATACTACTATGGTCATAGATTCTTGGACTTAGCTTTTCAAATCTCATAGGACTACTCCTCTCTATCAGGATTGATAGATCCCATCTTGATGCGCATCCTACTCCTATAGTGGACCAACTATCGCCAACATCCACTACAAGGGCTCATTGAGACTTATGTTTATGTGTTAGTCAAACTCTAGCAGCCTCAGTACGAGTAATAGTACCATCTCAGGTTAAAAGATCAGTCACACAACTACAGCATCGAGATAATCACTGATGATTGAATAGAAATCCAAGTAATCTCTCGTATGATCATAGTCAGTACTAGTTATTCTCTAACAACTATCCGTACTCATCACCCAGTATCTCTACACTGTAGATCAGAGACTCATCTATCCCTTTTATTGATCAAATCAATAAATTAACTATAAAATTATGTCCTAGAGTTATTACAGCATGTCAGCCATATTGGCTTCTAGGACATACATCTAACACCTAAGGCAGAAAAAATGTGATCTCGATCCAAGAATCAAAACTGAAATGGATACTACCTCTATCACTGGGATCATGATCATGATACTAAAGACTGTATCCAGCTCCAAGATGAGATCGAGAAGTTCCTTTGGTAGGGTTAACTGGACCAATTTATCCACCGCATAAGGAGAGAGCATGAAGATCTGCCAAGGGTGCCTCATCAAGCAGAGCAACCTCAATAGAAAGGGCCAGCAAAAAATCAACCTATGGCTGGCATAATCAATACTATCATTGGGGGACATGATAGATTAGAGCCTAAAGAATTGATCAAAAGGTGAATGTCAGAGGAAGTAATAACTTTCTCCAAGGAAGATGCAGAGGGGATCTAGTTTCCACACAATGATGTAATGGTTATATCTTTAAATATTATAGATTATTAATTCTATCAAAAATATATATATATATTATAGATTATGATGTATGTTAAATCCTGTTAGTGCAGAAATCCGCCTGCGCCGGAGAAGCTGGAGTTGAGGAAGCCGCGGTCGCCGCCGGGACCTGCAAGGGAAGTCTAAACCGAAGGTGGGGTTGCTCTGGCAAGACCCTCCGACGCTCAAGTCAGTTCTCTGCCTCAACAAGAATGGAGTGCTCGAACGGAGAATTTAGCAGAGTTTTGAGATAAGGCAAAAGAGCTTAAGAAATAACGTATCTGAGTCCCCCTTTTATAGGCGGGGGAGGCAACGGACTGATGGCGACGTTTGTAACCGCCTGGTAGTGGGCCGCCCATGGTCAGGAGAATTGATTGCGAAAGATAATGGAGCAGACACGTGGCCATCGTCATATCCCGCCACATAGGGCCTGTCGCAGGTAGTGGGGCGGCGTCCGTTACTGCTAGTTGTCAGCGAGTAGTGAGATCGTGCAACACTTGCCGCAGGGAGAGGAGCAGCATCATAGCTGTTGGTACAGCCTGTCAGAGAGCAGTGGGATCGTGCAGCACCTGTCGCAGGGGGAGGTGGAGCCGCGTGGAATCCGCTACAGGAAGTGGGACAGGATCATGGCAGTTATTGTTATCTGCCAAGGGACACAGATCTGTTGATCAAGGCTCGGCAGTGGTCGGAGCTCGGCCTTTGTAGGAGTCCGGGAGGAGTCTGCCTGCGGCTGTAGTCGTTGGCGTCAGGGATGAGGCTCGGCTCCCTTAAGGCTCAGCTCCCTTAAGGCTCAGCTCCTCCAGCAATTGGTATCGAGAGCGAAGCCTGGACGAAGCTACAACTGCTGTCGATGGTGGAGCCCGGCTCCCGTAGGAGTCCGGGCGGAGCCGTTCTGCTGTTGATGGGGGAGCCCGGCTCCCGTAGGAGTCCGGGCGGAGCCGTTCTGCTGTTGATGGAGGAGCCCGGCTCCCGTAAGAGTCCGGGCGGAGCCGTCCTGCTGTTGATGGAGGAGCCCGGCTCCCGTAGGAGTCTGGGCGGAGCCGTTCTGCTGTTGATGGAGGAGCCCAGCTCCCGTAAGAGTCCGGGCGGAGCCATCCTGCTGTTGATGGAGGAGCCCGGCTCCCATAGGAGTCCGGGCGGAGCCGTTCTGCTGTTGATAGAGGAGCCCGGCTCCCGTAGGAGTCCGGGCGGAGCCGTTCTGCTGTTGATGGAGGAGCCCGGCTCCCGTAAGATTTCGGGCGGAGCCGTTCTGCTGTTGAATTCGGCTGCAGGTATTTTATACCCAACACCAGTCCCCCTACTTCCGAGTTTGAATTTCAAGCGAAGGAAGTATACAGAGAGAGATGCGTGCAGCCGGAATCGCCCCTTCGAACTTTGCGCACTGCCGCCCCCATTTAATGTGCGCACGTCAGAATCCGTTTTTCGGTGAAGGTGATTTGAAAAGTCTTTTCAGAGCTCCCGTCGAAACGCAATCCTAAGCATCGCTCTGCGGGAATTCGCGAGCAGTCAACCCTCGATGACGGTGAAGGGGATAAGCGCGCCACGCGGCACACATCAGTTGGCCCAAGAATACCCGCCGCCATAACTGCGCCAGGATCCATCGGCCATTTAAACCCCTCGACCCCTTCGTAGCTTCATTCTGGCATTGTTCTTTCATCTGAGAGTCCTGCTCCTCTCGCCCCAGTCCCTGTCTCCTTCCCTTATACCATGTTATCCACTCGGGAGGCTGTCCTCGAGGGAATTCTTAGGGTTTGGAGGAAGGAGAGAAGGAGAATGGCGGCCGGTGAGAATCTTCGTCGCTCTAGAGGGAGCCTAAGGAAGAATTCCTTCAACAACAGGGGTTTAATAACGGGGGCCGTCGGGGAAGCTATTCTGCCCATGAATCTCGGGGCAGCAAGGCGGGGTGATACCGGTCAAAAGGGCAGAATAGACGTCACAAGCCATGACGGGATCCTTGACGCCGTCGGGGCCGAGAGACCAGAGGCGGTCGACGTTGAAGGTGGGGCAGTAGAACTTGTTGCGGGGACGGTGGAAGTAACGCATGCCAACCTTGCCGGAGCGTCTCGGGCGGTGGTCGTCGTTGCCTCCTCCGCCTCCGGGGATCAACTCCACCCCTTTCCCGCTAAAGTTGGGACCTTGGGAACAGAATGAGGCGAGATGGGTGAGAGCTGTTACACGCGCTGGAGAATGCGACTGAGAAGGATAGAGACGGAGTTCGTAGCTCGGAGCGGTCTCCGGTTCATCCTGCCCGGACCGTGCCCGTGACACTTGCGATGACGTGTATCTTCTTTCTTCCTGACCCACCGGGTCCTGTAATGTGTTCTTCTGTTAAATAAAAAAGTGATTTCAGTACCTCGTTTGCATCTTGTGTTGAATAGTTGTCCGCCGAACTCCTTCATTTTCCTTTCCTTCTCTTTGTCTGTGTTACGTCGTTCCAGAATCGTCGGCGATCCTTTCAGCTCATGCGGGGTCGTCATTTGCCGAGCTTCTTTTCAGCTTTTATGTCGTTCGGAGATATCCACTTGTTAGGTTTGCTTGGCTGAAGTCGAAGCTAAGTTCGGCTCCCTTGATAGTCCGAACGGAGAAGTTCTCCAGAGGTTGGAGTAGCTCGGATCTTGTAAAAGTCAGGGCAAAGTTTTTCTGTAATCGGAGTCACAAATAAAGCCGAAATAAAGCCCGGCTTCCGTAGAAGTCTGGGTGGAGTTGTCCTGTAGCTGTCGTTGTCGGTGGAGCCCGGCTCCCGTAGGAGTCTGGGCGAAGCCTTTGTTGCTGCCGATGGCGGGGCCCGGCTCCCGTTGGAGTCCAGGCGAAGGTTTCTTGGCGGCGGAACCCGGCTCCCGTAGGAGTCTGGGTGAAGGTTTCTTGGCGGCGGAACCCGGCTCCCGTAGGAGTCCGGGCGAAGTCTTCTTTGCATAGGGACCCGGCTCCCGTAGGAGTCCGGGCGAAGTCTTCTTTTTTTTTTTTTTTTTTTTGCGGCGGAACCCGGCTCCCGTAGGAGTCCGAGTGAAGTCTTCTTGGCGTAGGGACCCGGCTCCCGTAGGAGTCCGGGCGAAGTCTTTTTTTGCGGCGGAACCCGACTCCCGTAGGAGTCCGGGTGAAGTCTTCTTGGCGTAGGGACCCGGCTCCCGTAGGAGTCCGGGCGAAGTCTTTTTTTGCGGCGGAACCCGGCTCCCGTAGGAGTCCGGGTGAAGTCTTCTTGGCGTAGGGACCCGGCTCCCGTAGGAGTCCGGGTCTTCCACTTTGCTCATGTCAGGACGAGGTTCTCCTCCTGTTCCTGACAGGGCTGCGGGGGCACATAAGGGCGTTGCAAGGCCTCTCCCCCCATCCGGTCTAAAAGAACCGGGCCTTCGACTTTGCTCAAGTTAGGGCGAGGTTCTCCTCCTGTCCCTAACAGGGCTGTGGGGGCTCATATGGGCGTTGTAAGGCCTCTTCCCCCATCCGGTCTAAAGGAACCGGGCCTTCAACTTTGCTCAAGTTAGGACGAGGTTCTCCTCCTGTCCCTAACAGGGCTGTGGGGGCACATATGGGCGTTGTAAGGCCTCTCCCCCATCCGGTCTAAAGGAACCGGGCCTTCGACTTTGCTCAAGTTAGGGCGAGGTTCTCCTCCTGTCCCTAACAGGGCTGTGGGGGCACATATGGGCGTTGTAAGGCCTCTCCCCCCATCCGGTCTAAAGGAACCGGGCCTTCGACTTTTATAAGGTTGCCCTCTCGTTTTTGATACCGTCTGCTTGAATTGTCCTAAGACAAATGGGCACGCATTTTTTTTTTTTTTTTTTGGTCAGGACGAAATCACTGGTAGTACATCCGTAAGTTTTCTGTGCTCCACGATCGCGGGAGGTCAGCTCCCCAGAGTTTCCTGAGATAATAAGTTCCAGGTCGGACTACTTCCTTGACCTCATAAGGTCCCTCCCAGTTTGGGGCGAGCTTCCCTTGGCCCTGAGGTTGTGAGACAGCAGCTCGTCGGAGCACTAGATCTCCTGCTTTGAATGCTTTGTTCTTCACTCGGGCGTTGTAATATCGGGCAACTTTCTGTCTGTAGGCTGCCATTCGAACCTGAGCAATCTCCCGCCTTTCTTCCAGTAGGTCGAGGTTGGCTCTGAGACTTTGCGCGTTTTGGGGTTCGTCGAATGCCACGACTCGTGCCGATGGGAGTTTAAGCTCGATCGGGATGACGGCTTCCGTACCAAAGGCTAGAGCAAAGGGAGTCTCTCCTGTAGGCAACCTCTGGGTGGTCCGATAAGCCCATAGCACATGCTAAAGTTCGTCCGCCCAAGTCCCTTTTGCTCTTTCGAGCCTGGTCTTAATCCCCTGCAAAAGGGTTCTGTTTGTTACCTCGGCTTCGCCGTTCGCCTGGGGATGGGCTACTGATGTGAATTTGTGGGAGATGTTTAGATCTTCACAGAATTCAGCAAACCTGGCTCCCATGAATTGCCGTCCATTATCAGTGATGAGGGTTCTAGGCAAACCGAACCTGCACACGATCGATTTCCAGACGAAATCCTGCACCTTCGCTTCTGTGATTTTGGCTAGTGGCTCGGCCTCGACCCATTTGGTGAAGTAGTCGATCGCTACAAGGAGAAATTTCCTTTGACCAGACGCCATGGGAAAGGGGCCAAGAATATCCATTCCCCATTGCGCAAAAGGCCATGGGGCGCTCAAGGGTGTAAGCTTGGTAGCAGGTTGTCTCTGGACGTTGGCGTACCTCTGGCATCGATCACACTTTTTGACATATTCAATTGAATCTTGGTGCATGGTTGGCCAGTAATACCCTTGGCGGAGTAGCTTGTGGGATAGAGACCTGACACCTAAATGGCTTCCGCAAGCTCCCTCGTGCACTTCCCATAGAGCGTAGTCAGCTTCGGAGGATCGGAGGCATCTCAAGAGAGGCAGGGAGTACGATCTTTTGTATAATTTGCCCTCATAAAGGATGTACCGGGAGGCTTGATTTCGGAGTTTTCGGGCTTCTTTCGCATCCTGGGGGAGAATCCCATCTCTAAGATAGGTTATTAGCGGGTCGACCCAGCTGGGCTCGTGGTCGATCTCCATTACGAGTCGCGGTTCTTCCGTACTCGGTTGTTTTAAAACTTCAAAGAGGACGCCCTTTGGCAATTCGGCCGGAACCGATGTCGCCAGTTTGGAGAGAAGATCGGCTCTAATGTTCTCCGACCTCGGAATTTGCCTGATGTCGAAATTGTTAAAGGCAGGGATGAACTCCTTCACCTTTTCGAGATATTTGGCCATACTGTCCTCCCGTGCTTCAAAGCTCCCGCTGACCTGCCCCACCACCAGTTGGGAGTCGCTGTGCATCCGGAGTTGACCTATTCCAAGCTCCTTAGCGATCCTCAATCCTGCGATCAGAGCTTCATACTCCGCTCCATTGTTCGTTGTGGGGAATTCGAAATGCAGAGCGTACTCCGCAACGACTCCCTCCGGGCTGGTCAAGATCAGGCCTGCACCCGCACCTGCCATGTTGGACGATCCGTCCACATGGAGGGTCCAACAGTTATCGGATGAACTGGCTTCTTCGTCGGGGGAGTTCGGCTGAGTACTCAGGTCATCAATTTTGTTTTGCTCAGATTCAGCCTCCTCGGGGATGGTGCATTCTACTATGAAATCCGCCAACACTTGGGCTTTTATTGCCGGTCTAGGCTTGTAGTTGATGTCAAATTCTGTAAGCTCGATGGCCCATTTCGCCATTCTTCCGGAGATATCAGCTCGGTGTAAAACCGCCTTGATCGGTTGGTCGGTGAGTAATGTCACCGTGTGCCCTTGAAAGTAAGGTCGGAGTCTCCGAGCTGCAATCAACAAGGCGTAGGTCAGTTTTTCTAATTTAGCATACCTGGTCTCGGCGTCCCTCAACACGCGACTAATGTAGTAGACCGGTCGCTGGACTTTCATTTCCTCCTTAACAAGGATGGCTGCCAGGGCTGTGGGAGAGACTGCCAGGTACAAAAATAATTCCTCTTTGGGCTCGGGCTTTGCCAGCAGTGGGGGTGAGCCAAGATAGCCTTTCAATTCTTCGAATGCCTGTTGGCATTCAGGGGTCCAACAGAAGTTTTTCGGCTGTTTGAGAGTTTGAAAGAAGGGCAGACATCGCTCGGCCGACCTTGCGACAAAGCGATTGAGAGCCGCAACTCTTCCTGTGAGGCACTGAACCTCTTTGATCGATCTCGGGGCAATCATATCTTGGATGGCGCGGATTTTCTCCGGATTGGCCTCGATCCCGCGCCCTGATACCATGAAGCCCAGGAACTTCCCCGAGGTCACCCTAAAGGCGCATTTGGTTGGGTTCAGCTTCATTCTATACTTTCGAAGAGCACCAAAGGTTTCTTCGAGGTCGGTGACATGATTCCCGGAAGACCTGCTTTTCACGAGCATATCGTCCACATAAACTTCCATATTTCGGCCGATCTGCTCCTTGAAGATTTTGTTCACCAGTCGTTGATAGGTCGCGCCTGCATTTTTGAGGCCGAACGGCATGACCCTGTAGCAGTAAAGGCCACGATTAGTGATAAAAGCAGTCTTTTCTTCATCTTCCGATGCCATCCTAATCTGGTTATAGCCAGAGAATGCGTCCATGAAAGTGAGAAGCTCATGGCCCGAGGTAGCGTCCACCAGTTGGTCGATCCTGGGAAGGGGGTAGCTATCCTTTGGGCAAGCTTTATTCAGCTTTTTGAAGTCGATACACATCCTCCACTTGCCATTTGCTTTCTGACCAAGACAACATTGGAGATCCACTCTGGATAATTGACCTCCTTGATAAATCCAGCCTTGAGAAGTTTATCCACTTTCTCGGCTATCGCCTTCTGCCTCTCCGGGGCATGACTCCGGATTTTTTCTTTTGTTGGCCGATATTTAGGGTCGACCGCCAGATGATGTTCCATGACTTCTGTCTCAATCCCCGGCATATCCGTCGGGACCCATGCAAAAACATCTGCATTCCTTCGAAGAAAGTCCACGAGATGCGCCCGCACCTCCTCCTCCAGGTTGGAGCCAATCAACACCACATGCTCCGCATTCCCATCATTCAAAGGAATTGGTATTAGGTCCTCAATCGGGCTGCCCCTCTCTTCAGTGAGGTCGTCGCGCGCATCCAACCCGTCGACTGGACAGAGGTCCGCTTGATCGCTTCTTTGCAGGGCAATATTGTAGCAGTGCCTGGCCAGCGCCTGGTCTCCCCGAACTTCTCCAATCCCTTTGTCAGTGGGGAACTTCAACTTCAAATGATAGGTTGAAACAACGGCTCTGAGGGCATTGAGGCCGGGTCGGCCAAGAATTGCATTGTAGGCAGAAGGCGCCTTTACCACCAGGAAATTCACCAGGGCTCTGGACTGCTTTGGATGCTGACCCGCGGTCACAGTTAGAGCTATCGTTCCTTCTGTTGGAACGGCATCACCCGTAAACCCTATCAAGGGGGAGCACATCGGCCTTAGATGACCGCCAAGAGCGGCCATTCTCGAAAAGGCATTGTAGAATAAGATGTCGGCCGAACTTCCGTTGTCGACGAGAATGCGACGGACGTCATAATCTGCTATATTCAAGGAAACTACGACCGCGTCGTTATGAGGGAATTGGACTCCCTGGGCATCTTCTTCAGTGAAGGCTATGGGCTCTTCAACCTTTTGCCGCTTGAGGGGTGCAGCTGATGTGCTGGTTGCCTCCGGTCGGGATTCTCCCGAGATGACGTTGACAGAACCCGGCGAAGGCTGGTCATCCGGCCACCCTTTATCATCAATCATAGCCGGAGGTAGTTGTGCGGAAACATCACGGGAGGGCATCGGATGGGGAAAAAAGGATTGGGTGCCGGAAAAGATGGCCGGAAGCGGGTCCGTTGAGCGCTCCTTCAAGAACAAGGGTGCTGCGAAGACACACACCCTTCCTCTAGCGCCAATCCTGTTAGTACAGAAATCCACCTACGCCGGAGAAGCTGGAGTTGAGGAAGCCACGGTCACCACCGGGACCTGCAAGGGAAGTCTAAACCGGAGGTGGGGTTGCTCCGGCAAGACCCTCCGACGCTCAAGTCAGTTCTCTGCCTCAACAAGAATGGAGTGCTCGAACGGAGAATTTAGCAGAGTTTTGAGATAAGGCAAAAGAGCTTAAGAAATAACGTATCTGAGTCCCCCCTTTTATAGGCGGGGGAGGCAACGGACTGATGGCGACGTTTGTAACCGCCTGGTAGTGGGCCGCCCATGGTCAGGGGAATTGATTGTGAAAGATAATGGAGCAGACACGTGGCCATCGTCATATCCCGCCACATAGGGCCTGTCGCAGGTAGTGGGGCGGCGTCCGTTACTGCTAGTTGTCAGCGAGTAGTGGGATCGTGCAACACTTGCCGCAGGGAGCGGAGCAGCATCATAGCTGTTGATACAGCCTGTCAGAGAGCAGTGGGATCGTGCAGCACCTGTCGCAGGGGGAGGTGGAGCCGCGTGGAATCCGCTACAGGAAGTGGGACAGGATCATGGCAGTTATTGTTATCTGCCAAGGGACACAGATCTGTTGATCAAGGCTCGGCAGTGGTCGGAGCTCGGCCTTTGTAGGAGTCCAGGAGGAGTCTGCCTGCGGCTGTAGTCGTTGGCGTCAGGGATGAGGCTCGGCTCCCTTAAGGCTCAGCTCCCTTAAGGCTCAGCTCCTCCAGCAATTGGTATCGAGAGCGGAGCCCGGACGAAGCTACAACTGCTGTCGATGGTGGAGCCCGGCTCCCATAGGAGTCCGGGCAGAGCCGTTCTGCTGTTGATGGGGGAGCCCGGCTCCCGTAGGAGTCCGGGCGGAGCCGTTCTGCTGTTGATGGAGGAGCCCGGCTCCCGTAAGAGTCCGGGCGGAGCCGTCCTGCTGTTGATGGAGGAGCCCGGCTCCCGTAGGAGTCCGGGCGAAGCCGTTCTGCTGTTGATGGAGGAGCCCGGCTCCCGTAAGAGTCCGGGCGGAGCCATCCTGCTGTTGATGGAGGAGCCCGGCTCCCGTAGGAGTCCGGGCGGAGCCGTTCTGCTGTTGATGGAGGAGCCCGACTCCCGTAGGAGTCCGGGCGGAGCCGTTCTGCTGTTGATGGAGGAGCCCGGCTCCCGTAAGAGTCCGGGCGGAGCCGTTCTGCTGTTGAATTCGGCTACGGGTATTTTATACCCAACACATAATGAAAGCTCAGTAGATGTTTTATTTTATGATGCATTCTCCAAAATGGACATTTTCTTATATCAATTGGGCATGCTTAATTCCCCTTTATAGGCTTCACAATAGATACCATACCAATCGAGGGAGTTGTGTCCCTGCCAGTCACAACTAGATGAGAGCCCGACAGTCCACTACTAATGTTGATTTCTTGGTTGTCAATGCACCCTCAGCATATAATGCAATCTTGGGGCAAACAAGACTGAATGCCCTTAGGCCGTGATTTTGACTTATCATTTGTTAATGAAGTTTCTGACTAGGCATGGGTTTGGATTGGTCCATGAAGATCAGACACTAGCTTGGCACTGCTATACTACCATCCTTCAAGAAGTGAGAACTGTTGGAATTTCTACAAATACTAGTGCATGTGAATTTCAAAACTTTTCTAAATCCAAAATACAGCAAAAAAATTAGATTAAAATACTTTTAATCTAAGCATGCATTCATCATATGAAAGTACCTATGGATCTAGTTCATATGCTGAAATTAATATAAACTGATTTTAAGATGAATAAGTAAAAGCTTGTGATCAATTCACATACCTGAATCGCTTTTTTTTTGTCTGAAATCTATAACTGGGGCTGAATCCGATTCAATCCCTGGATATAGGGTTAAATGGCTCTGAATTAGTAGCACAAGCATCCTTCCTCTATGGGTATCTACAGGGCCAACTTGGATAGGGTCCTCTTAATCCTGCTTGCTTGAACCAAAAGTCTAAATAGACTTGAACCAAGTCTGGATAGGGATCAAATTGTGAACCCTTTTGATCTTTCTTTCTTGATTCTTGAAGAAGTCAAGAACCTTTCTTGATCTCTTAACTAATCAAGAAGAATAATAACCAAGAAGTAGTTGTAACTAACTCTCAACAAACTTAAGAGTGGTCGATCCTATTAAGCTCTCACAACTAAGAAGTAGTTGTAACTAACTCTCAACAACTAAGAAGTGATTGTAATTAACCAAGAAGAGGTTGATCCTATTGAGCTGTCACAATCCATCAGTGACATCCAGCAATATATAGTAGCAACCCAATAAAATCGAAAGAGAACCTCTAGGTGTAATTAATATATGATACAGTCCCTCTATCGTAAGTCCTAACTAGATGGCAGGTCATAAAAAAATCATCAAACCTCATCATCAGTCATATGATAGATCCAATAAGCTCAAGTCCATTAGTAATTCTAAATAAATTTTTTTTCATCAATCACACTGCTACAGCCATAGACTTGTGGACTCAACTTCTCAAATCTCATAGGACTACTCCTCTCTATCAAAGTCAATAGATCCCATCTAGATTCATATCTTACTCGCACAGCTCAACCAACTAAAGCCAACATCCATTACAAAGATTCATAATTGAATCAATGCTTATGTGTAGTCAAACTATAATAGTCTTACTGTAAGTAACCGTGACACCACAGATCAAAAGATCAGTCACACAACTACAGCATCAAGATGATCACTGAGACTAGATAGAAATTCATATGATCTCTCATATGATCACACTCAGTACTAGTTGTTCTCTAATAACTATCTATACTTATCGCTCAGTATTTTACACTGTAGATTAGAGACTCATCTATCCTAAAGAAAGCGAACCATGCATCGATCCATCTGGATGGATCACCATCCCCATGACTATCCTATCATCTGGATCAATTTAGGAATCGATCATGCATGGCTCTAATTCTCAACACTTGAGAATATGTACCCTAATATCAATTTTAAGGATAATTCAAGAACACATAATACTTATATAAAAAATAAAAATTTATCCTTTATTGATTAAATCAATAGTTTAAGTATAAATATGTGTCATAGAATGAACAATATGTCAATCAATAATTGACTTCTAGGACATACATCTAACAATCTCTCACTTGGATTAAAGCCAATTGGCCATTAATCTAAGCCCCATCTTCTTAAGATGAGCTTCCATTTTGGGCTGGCTTAACTATTTTGTCAGCAGGTCTGCCATATTATCTGTGAAGTTTATTCTTCATACTTCTATATATTTCTACTCGAGGTAGTCGCATATACCACCGATCTATATATTTAGATTTTTGATGAGACCTTGGCTCTTTAGAAAGGACTATGGGGCAATGTCATTACAGTATAGTATCACGGCATCTGATGGCATATCATCTAGTTTCACAACTAAAAAAAAAATTAGAATATATCCTATACATCTACAGCATACTCAGCCTCTATTGATCAAATCCTTCCAACATATCAAACCAATATTGTTCAAGATCACACCCTGATATATTCTTTCTATCATCAGAACCCAACATAAAGTCTCTCAATCCATAATTCAAGTACTCCTCCAAAGATCAAGAATAAATCCTTAATCCTTCATAAGTACTTAAGGATGTTCTTCACAGGTATCTAGTCCTCGTCTGAATTCGACTGATACCTGCTTATGACACTCACAGCAAGGGCAATATTAGGTCGAGCATATAGCATGGTGTATATGAGACTCCCTATTGCCAAAGCATAAGGAATCTTACTCATATGCTCGATCTCCTCAGAAGTGGTAGGACACATTATCTTGGAGAATCGAATACAATACCTAAGAGGTACCAAACCCCTTTTGGAGGATTTCATGCTGAACTGCTTCAGCACTTTCTCTATGTACAGCTTTTATGACAGGCCAAGCATCTTTCTAGATCTATATCTATATACCTTTATCCCAAGGATATAGGATGCTTCTCTTAGATCTTTCATAAAGAATTTCTTAGACAACTAAGCTTTGATCGAGATGAAGCGAAAATTCAGTGCAGGGGCAAAATGGTAATTTTAAAACTTTTTCAAAATTACTATTTTACAGTGAAATTATTAATTAATCTCATTAATTAATACTAATTAATCCTACACTAGGATCTAAATATGATACAACAGCATGCATTTAAATTTGAAATTCAAATTTGAAATAGTAAACTTTTTACCGTACTGTGTTCAGAATACATCACCTTTTGCGGGTAGTCGATCACCATAATTTGATCACCGTCAGGGGGCTCTGATCATCACATCATAACCACACTAGTGTCTGGCCTCTGCAGATCATCCACACGAAGCTCCCATCTGATCGGCTCCTCACGAATGCTAGTTCGTGATTTCACCCTTTTGATGGCTGATGTTGATCGAACTCCTTCGATCGATGTGTGCCGACTCCTCGGATACTCTGAATCATCTGCACGATTGATTGAGAGGCTGATGAATCTCTTCCTGAAATTTGGTGAACTCACGACACTCGTGGCACACCAATCTCACTTCCCGAACCCTAGGTAGAAACCCTAGGGTACACACCAAAAACCCTGCGCCCAATTTTCTTTCTTTTTCTCTCGAAAGGTTTTGGACCTTCACCTCACACACAAGGCTTCCTCACACCCCACTTTCTTTCTCAGAATTTTTCTACGCACGCCCCAAGTCCCTATCTCTTTTAAAACAGTTCAAAACTTGTCTTAATCCGCGTGAGAGGATAAAGACAAGTGGTTACACATTTGAATTCAAATCAAATTTGAATTCAAATGAGAACCAACTCATCCCTATCCACTTGTGGCATGAGAAGAGAAGGGCGTAGACTCTTTGTGCATGGAAAGGTTTCATGAGAAATTCTTTCTCGTGTGAATTATGTAGCGCACAAGATGGATAAGCTTGAAGGCAAAAGAGATAAGTTATCCATTCAAATTCAAACACGCTTTGAATTTGAATGGTTAACTAATCAGCTTTATCCATCCATATGGTACACAAGAGTGGGCATGAGAAGGGCTTTGTGTGAGAAAAAATTCATGAGAAGTTTCTTCTCGTGAATTCAAATGGGCGCAGAGATTTAAGGTGGTGCAGGGATTCAAATTCAAATAGTGGTTTGATCTTAATTGAACCAAACTAATCAAAATAGGTTAAGCACAATTAGACTAAATTAAACCCAACTTAATTAGGCTTAATAAAATCTTAATCAAATTAAAAATTGACTAAGCCCAACCCCTGATCAAATCAGGGACCAAACCATCTCGACGATTAGGTCAACTCTTAACCTAATCGGGTCAAACCCAACTGAATCCAATTCAATTGGACTTGATCCAAAAATAATTACTCAATCAAATTGAGTTAATTAGCGATCAAATTACTAATTAAATCTCTCATAAATATTGAGTCCAAATCTGATGGGTAATTAGGCATCAGAGACCATCAATATGAAACCCTGATCAAAGAGTTCAAATTTAAAATTTGAAATTCAAAATTTTGACCCCGGTACCCAAAATATGTGAAACTCAGGATCAGATAATCTTAATTCTCAATCATAGAGTCCTAGATACATAAGACTCATAATCAGCCATCAGATCAGAAAGGAACCTCTAATGTGTGTGACCTCGCAGGTTCGAACCTAAGTCGGTAGCACAGAAATCAATTCCTGTACTAATCGAAGTGATCATCTAGCAATAGTACCTGACGATCAGATAGATCGAATAGTCGCAATTGCAACATTCAGAACCTACGTGAATATGGTTACTGTATAATTCATCCCTTTTGACCCCTATGTTTAGGACGACTCAGGGTTAAACTGTCAACCCTGATAAGATCATCCGAATCATGCTCAACTCAATTAGTCCTGTGACTCCTCACTAGGACTACCCTGGCCAAGGTATTGCTAAATTGAAACACCACTGTACACAGCTCCTAAACTGGAGTGGTCAATCCCATCTTGACACACGCACCGACAAGTCAAGTACTTGACTACACCCAGCAGCCTTCCGTCACTGAATTAGAAATTCAGGTAGTCCAGTGCCTAAGTGCAGTGAGTTGCTTGCAAGTCACCGTGACGGTCTCAGGTCGGAGGGATATTTATACCCATATCCCATCGGAGCAAATCTTGACAGCAGAAATAGCTCCGGAGTCAGTCACGTTCAGTGCAGATGTACCATTATATCTCACCTGTATGCCATACCAGTGTCTCCACACTCCTTGGTTATGAGGACAACCAACCCATATGTCACACAATGACCTATGCTCGATAAACATTGTCATCCTTGGTAACAACGTATCATTTGGTCGCGAACAGGTTTAAGGACTAAGCGACAAATCCTCCTTTATCGAGTCTAAATAGTCCTAAGGACTTCACCACAACACAGGAGTTCATTAGAAGATGAAACATTTATGATGAAAAAATATCTAAATAACTTTTATTTATTTATAATTCATGTACTAATACAAAAGGAGCACAACCATCAACAGGCTGACGATTGGCTTTGGGATACTATTCCCAACAATCTTCCACTTGGCCTAAAGCCAATCGGTGCAGTATCTAATACCCATCTTTGACTTATAGTCGTTGAACTCCTTCACCGCAATGGCTTTAGTGAATGGGTCGGCCAGGTTCTCCTTCCGTCGATCTTTTGAAGATCGACGTCACCTCGATCCACGATCTCCCGAATGAGATGGTAGCGGCGCAGAATATGCTTCGTCCGCTGGTGTGCCTTCAGTTCCTTCGCCTGAGCAATGGTTCCAGAGCTGTCACAGTAGAGCAAAACTGGACCAACAAGGGAGGGTGCTACTCCGAGCTTGGTGATGAATTTCCTCAGCCACACCGCTTCTTTGGCAGCATCTGATGCAGCAATATACTCCACCTCGCATACTGAATCAGCCACAGTGTGCTGCTTGGAACTCTTCCAGCAGACAGCCCCACCATTAAGGGTAAAATAAATCCTGACACACTCTTGCTGTCATCGTGATCAGACTGAAAACTAGAGTCTATAAACTCTATAAGTCTCAAGTCCGATTCACCATATACAAGCCACTGGTCCTTAGTATTTCTTAAATACTTCAAGATGGTTTTAACAACCTTCCAGTGATTCTCCCCTGGATCAGATTGGTATCTACTCACTACCCCTAGTGAGTATGCCACATCTGGTCGTATACATGTCATGGCGTACATGATAGATCCCACTGCCGAAGCATATGGAATCCTATCCATACACTCTCTCTCTTTAGGTGTTGTCGGACAATCCCTTTTCGAGAGAGAAATTCCATGGCCTATCGGTAGATAGCCTTTCTTGGAATTCTCCATGCTGAACCTTTTTAGCATAGTATCAATGTACGTGGACTGGGATAAGCCAAGCAACCTTTTGAATCTATCCCTATAGATCCTCATCCCTAGGATGTAGGAAGCTTCTCCCAGATCCTTCATGGAGAACTGTGACAACAGTCAAATCTTTATTCCCTATAATACAAAGACATCATTCCCGATTAAGAGAATGTCATCCACATACAATACAAGAAATACTACTACTGGACCATTAGCTCACTTATAAATGCAGGGCTCTTCTCTGTTCTTAACGAAGTCATACATTTTGATCGTCCTATCAAAATATATGTTCCAACTCCGAGATGCCTGCTTAAGTCCATAAATGGACCTTTGTAGCTTGCATACCTTAGACTCATCTGTGGATGTGAACCCTTCAGGTTGTATCATATACACCTCTTCATCCAGCTCTCCATTTAGGAAAGCTGTCTTCACATCCATCTGCCTGATTTCATAGTCTAGATGGGCAGCTATCGCAAGCATAATCCGAATGGATTTGAGCATTGCCACAGGAGAAAACGTCTCGTCATAGTCTATACCATAACGTTGACGATATCCCTTGGCAACCAGACGGGCTTTATAGGTCTCCACCTTTCCATCTGCACCCCTCTTCCTCTTGAAGACCTACTTACACCCTATGGGTTTCACTTCTTCGGGTGAGTCAACCAATGTCCACACATCGTTGACCTTCATGGACTCTATTTTGGATTTCATGGCCTCTAGCCATTTCTCAGAGTCAGGTCTCTACATTGCATCCATGTAGGTGATCGGATCCTCATCATTTTCATCAAGTTCGACAGGATCGCCATCTCGGACCAAGAAACCATAGTATCTGTCCGGTTGATGTGGTACTCTACCAGACCGCCTTAAGGGTGCATAATCAATGGGCTCCGAATCTGATCTAATCAAATCTGATTCAGGTTCAATAACATGGGTCGGTTTTTTCACCTGTCGAACTTCATCAAGTTTGATCTTAGAGGCAACAGTTCCTTCACTAAGGAACTCCTTTTCTAAAAAGATTTTCATAAGGCTGACAAACACCTTTTGCTCATCAGCAAGGTAGAAATAATACCCTTTGGTCTCTTTTGGGTACCCTATAAAATTATACTTGTTAGACCTAGGTCCAAGCTTGTCTGTAATTAAACGTTTAACATAAACCGGACACTCCCAAACCCTAAGGTGCGAGAGTACTGGCTTACGTCCTATCCATATCTCATATGGCGTTTTGGCTACAGACTTACTCGGAACTCTATTTAGAAGGTAACAAGCCAATTCGAGTGCATATCCTCAGAGGAAGATCGGCAGACCAGCAAACCCCATCATGGATCGAACCATATCCAATAAGGTTCGATTTCTCCTTTCAGACACACCATTATGCTGTGGTGTTCCAGGAAGAGTCCACTGAGAGAGAATTCCATTCTCCCCTAGATATGTCAGAAACTCATTGGAAAGGTATTCACCTCCTCGATCAGATCAAAGAATTTTAATACACTTCTCAGTTTATTTTTCTACCTCATTTCGGAATAGTTTGAACATTTCAAACGACTCCGACTTATGCTTCATTAAGTAGACATACCCATACCTCGATAGGTCGCCTGTGAAGGTTATGAAGTAAAAATATCCACCTCTTGCACTTGAGCTCATAGGTCCACATACATCAGAATGTACCAGACCCAAGAGTTCACTGGCTCGCTCACCTTTTCCAGTAAAAGGTGACTTGGTCATCTTTCCAAGAAGACAAGACTCACAGGTTGGAAGTGATTCACAATCACCAAGTTCAAGAATTCCTTCTTGAGCCAACCTGTTTATCCTGTTCTTATTGATATGACCTAGCTTACAGTGCCAAAGGTAGACTTCTGACACATTATCTATTCTAGGACATTTACCGAAGTTTTGAACCACATTAACAGGCTGTGATAGTAAGTAAATTCTATTATTTAATTATCCAACAAACATTGTAACACCATTCAAAATGATATTGCAAATATTTTTTTTTATTAAAAAATCATAACCGTACATGGCCAAAAGGTCTACAGAAATAATATTTAATAAAAAGCTTGGACAATAGTGACATTCACTCAGAATTACATTACGAGAATTGATTACAAGACTCATGATTCCTAAAGCTAGAACTGAAACTTTGCTTCCATCTCCAACGTTCAGAAACCTCTCGCCTTCATCAAATCTCCTACTGACCTGCAGACCCTTGCTTCGAATTACAAATATGATAAGGGCTTTCGGTATCCAATACCCAGGCAGTAGTATCACAAATGAAAAAGTTGCAAGGAGTTATCATATAATTACCTTGCTTCTTCTTCGGCCTGTTCGGGTCCAGGGAGGCAATGTATTGAGGACAGTTCCTCTTCTAATGCCCCTGCTTCTTGCAAAAGAAGTACTCCGCCTGGCTCTGGTCGGGCTTGCGCTTCTTGGTCTGACCCTGTGCAACCATCCCAGCATGAGGCTGCACCTTCTTGTTCTTCTTCTTCTTGTTCTTCTTCCCTTTCCCAAAGGGTCGACGACGAGAAGAAGACCCTCCCACTACATTCACCGACTCCTTATGGAGCTGGTGATCCTTCTCAAAGTTCTGCAGCAACCCCAACAACCCGTGGTAATTTACTGCAGGCTTTGTCATTCGAAAATAAGTAAGGAATGGGAGGAATGACTTGGGCAAGGAATTAAGGATCGCATCCTTACCGAGCTGCTCGTGCAGAGGAAAATCCAATTTGCTTAGGCGCTCAATCATCTCGATCATGTACAGTACATGATCAGTGACTGAGGCCCCATCCCTCATCCGAGCATTGAAAATGGCACAACTAGTTTTGTGCCTTTCAACGTCGTCAGGTGTGCCAAAGGAGTCGTTCAACATTTGAAGCATCTCCTATGGCTGGGCGTTCTCAAACCTACGGCTGAACTCGTCATTCATTGCTGCCAGCATAATACATCGGACGGTGGTGCAGTCATTGAGCCACTTCTGATAAGTATCTCAGATTGCCTTACTAGCGTTCGGAGCTGGCTCCTCAGGTGCTGGATCCGTTACTACATAAAGGATCTGCTCATGCTCAAGGATGATTTTCAATTTTTGATACCAGCTATCGAAATTAGGTCCCATGAGCTTGTCATTATCTAATAATGACCGGAGAGACAGGGTAGTGGCCATAGCTGTATAAAGAAAAATCAGACCTCTATTAGTACATAAATTAATACTAAAAACTTGGACTTTAGTCTAAAGTTTTTTTCAATATTTTTACGAACTGGTAGCCTCAACCTCCAATTCGAAGAATTACTTTAATTCCTTAATGGGTACTAGAATCCACACAGACTACACACGAGCCCAACTTTAGTTGGTCAACTCATGTGCATCTATGGGTAGGTTCTTAACCAGTTGTTTCTCTAAATAACTTCTAGTAATTGATTTTGCCCCAGAACCTAATCAGTAGGCTTTGGCCTCCACTGAAAATATCTGGTTAGGTCCAACCATTAACATGACTTTATTTGGTGAATTAGACCAATAAATGATCAGGCCCGACTTTGACCGGCCAACCTAACCACCATCAGAAAGACTCAACCAAATTATCATATTATGAATGATAATTCCATTAGCCAATGAGCACCAGGCCTTTGGGCCTCCAATGATCATTGAACTAATGGACTCATTATCACTCACTTAATGGGAGGCATTGACTTAGTTATCATTATAACTTAATCATTTTAGGAACCTAATAATTTTTGAGGATTTTATTAAAGGATAGTAGAGAAGAAATCATCCAGCCAATTTCAATCCTCCCACTGACTTCACCAAGTCAGATTAAAAAAGATTTAATTAAAGCTGGCATTAGGAGCACCTAAATCAGTCACACTGATTTACCTAATGACATGGGTGAGCTCTAATCACCAAGTGATCTAATCAAAATTTAACTTACCAGATTGGCCAGGTAAGTGAGATCAGTGGTGGGGATTTGCCATTAACTCGTCAATGATTGAATCAATGCGAGTAGCTCCCGCTTAAGAACCACTGGTCAAAACTGTCGAACTTACCTTAGACACCAACCGGTTCATTAGTTTTAATTTTGATCAACTTAGTAAATAGGGCTCCACCGCGTAGCCATGAATTAAGTCCATCTTGGTCTAGTTAAAGACATGGACCCATTCAACTACAACTATTGAAGTTGAGTCTAGAGTATCCTTGACCTAATCTAATTCAACTTTTGATTAGATTTGACCAATTACTCCATTTAGTCTATTTTTTAAGCTAACCTTAGGTCTAACCCAATTATGGATCTAATTCATCTAACCCATTGACCCACAAGTTTATGTAATTATCTTAGGTCTTAATTCACAATTCTAGACCTACTAGACAATACTTAATTCTTTTAATTAAGTACTTGGGCTGATGGGTCAGGGTTTGGCATTTCGAAAATAATTTTTAAATTTTGAAAGATTTTATTTTCTGTTCACCAAATATGTTGACTTATTTTACAAATGGATCAGTACAATTCATAAACAGCAATCCTATTGCTCATTTCATAACAGAAAATAACTCAAAATAAATCATGATTTTTTTTTAGATCTAATCTAACACATTCATGATAAATTTTATAATTAAGTCCTTTTGCTGCTTCATCGACATGGGATATAATTGCATCGGCACCCCTACCGCCATAGGAGACCCCATCGACTGGGAAGAGAGGGCCTTTAAACCCTACTTTTTCCTATGACCAGACGGCCATGACAACCAACCCAATTAGATTACTTGCTACTTGGATCAAGTATATCTAAATATACCAATTTTAAAATTTAAATTTTGAATTTTAAATTTTAAATTTCAAATTTTAAATTTGAGATTTCAACCAAATTTTAAATTTCGAATTTTCAATCTTTGAATTTTAAATTTTGAATTTTGAATTTCAAATTTCAAATTTTGAATTTTAAATTTCAAATTTCAAAATTAAGATTTCAACCAAATTTCAAATTTTGAATTTTCAATCTTTGAATTTTAAATTTTGAATTTTGAATTTCAAATTTCAAATTTTGAATTTCAAATTTTAAATTTGAAATTTCAAACAAATTTTAAATTTTAAATTTCAAATTTCAAATTTCAAATTTCAAAATTCAAAATTCAAATTTCAAATTTTGAATTTCAAATTTGAAACTTCTAACAAATTTCAAATTTTAAATTTCAAATTTAAACTTATAGATTACACCTTAATCTACGTATGCATATGTATATCATATTCTAGAACCATGCTCTGATACCATTTGAAGCAAAAATTCAGTGCAAGGGCAAAATGGTAATTTTAAAAATTTTTCAAAATTACTATTTTACAGTAGAATTATTAATTAATCTCATTAATTAATACTAATTAACCCTACACTAAGATCTAAATATGATACAACAGCACGCATTTAAATTTAAAATTTAAATTTGAAACAGTAAACTTTTTACCATACTGTATTCAGAACACATCACCTTTTGCGGGTAGTCGATCACCATAATCTGATCACCGTCAGGAGGTTCTGATCATCACGTCGCAGCCACACTAGTGTCTGGCCTCTGTGGATCATCCACACGAAGCTCCATCTGATCGGCTCCTCATGAATGCTAGTTCGTGATTTCACCCTTTTGATGGCTGATGTTGATCGAACTCCTTCGATCGATATGTGCCGACTCCTCGGATGCTCTGGATCATCTGCACGATTGGTTGAGAGGTTGATGAATCTCTCCTTGAAATTTGGTGGACTCACGACACTCGTGGCACACCAATCTCACTTCTCGAACCCTAGGTAGAAACCCTAGGGTACACACCAAAAACCCTGCACCCAATTTTTCTTTCTTTTTCTCTAGAAAGATTTTGAACCTTCACCTCATGCACAAGGCTTCCTCATGCCCCACTTTCTTTCTCAAAATTTTTCTACGCACGCCTCAGCTCCCTATCTCTTTTAAAACAGTTCAAAACTTGTCTTAATCCGCGTAAGAGGATAAAGACAAGTGGTTACACATTTGAATTTAAATCAAATTTGAATTCAAATGAAAACCAACTCATCCCTATCCACTTGTGATGTGAGAAGAGAAGGGCATGGACTCTTTGTGCGTGGAAAGGTTTCACGAGAAACTCTTTCTCGTATGAATTATATGGCGCATAAGATGGATAAGCTTGAAGGCAAAAGAGATAAGTTATCCATTCAAATTCAAACACACTTTGAATTTGAATGGTTAACTAATCAGCTTTATCCATCCATATGGTGCACAAGAGTGGGCGTGAGAAAAAATTCATGAGAAGTTTCTTCTCATGAATTCAAATGGGCGCAGAGATTTAAGGTGGTGCTGGGATTCAAATTCAAATAGTGGTTTGTTCTTAATTGAACCAACCTAATCAAAATAGGTTAAGCACAATTAGACTAAATTAAACCCAACTTAATTAGGCTTAATTAAGCTTAATAAAACCTTAATCAAATCAAAAATTGACTAAGCCCAACCCCTGATCAAATCAGGGACCAAATCATCTCGACGATTAGGTCAACTCTTAACCTAATCGGGTCAAACCCAACTGAATCCAATTCAATTGGACTTGATCCAAAAATAATTACTCAATCAAATTGAGTTAATTAGCGATCAAATCACTAATTAACCTCTCATAAATATTGAGTCCAAATCCGATGGGCAATTAGGCATCAGAGACCATCGATATGAAACCCTGATCAAAGAGTTCAAATTTCAAATTCAAAATTTGAAATTCAAAATTTTGACCTCGGTATCCAAAATATGTGGAACTCATAATCAGAGAATCCTAATTCTCAATCATAGAGTCTCAGACACATAAGACTCATAATCAGCCATCAGATCAGAAAGGAACATCTAATGTGTGTGACCCACAAGTTCGAACCTAAGCCGATAGCATAGGAACCAATTCCTGTACTAATCGAAGTGACCATCTAGCAATGGTACCCGACGATCGAATATGTCGAATAGTTGCAATCGCAACATTCAGAACCTACGTGAATATGGTTACTGTATAATTCATCCCTTTTGACCCTTGTGTCTAGGATGACTCAGGATTAAACTGTCAACCCTGATAAGATCATTCGAATCATGCTCAACTCAATTAGTCCTGTGACTCCTCACTAGGACTACCCTGACAAGGTTTTGCTAAATTGAAACACCACTGTACACAGCTCCTAAACTGGAGTGGTCAATCCCATCTTGACACACGCATCGACAAGTCAAGTACTTGACTACACCCAGCAGCCTTCCATCACTGAATTAGAAATTCAGGTAGTCCAGTGCCTAAGTACAGTGAGTTGCTTGCAAGTCACCGTGGCGGTCTTAGGTTGGAGGGACATTTATACCCATATCCCATAGGAGCAAATCTTGACAGCAGAAATAGCTCCGGAGTCGGTCATGTTCAGTGCAGATGTACCATTACATCTCACCTGTATGCCATACCAGTGTCTCCACACTCTTTGGTTATGAGGATAACCAACCCATATGGCACACAACGACCTATGCTCGATAAACATTGTCGTCCTTGGTAATAACGTATCATTTGATCGCAAACAGGTTTAAGGACTAAGCGACAAATCCTCCTTTGTCGAGTCTAAATAGTCCTAAGGACTTCACCACAACATAGGAGTTCATTAGAAGATGAAACATTTGTGATGAAAAAATACCAAAATAATTTTATTTATTTATAATTTATGTACTAATACAAAAGGAGCACAACCGTCAACAGGCTGACGATTGGCTTTGGGACACTATTCCCAACACGAGATCAACATAAAAATATTATTTTCAATAAGGAAGATATCATCCACATACAGTATGAGGAAGACAAGTGCTCCCACTGATTCTTTGTTAAACATAAGGTTCCTCTTCATTTTTGATGAAACCAAACGATTTGATTGCATCATCAAAATAAAGATTCTAGCTTCGAGAAGCCTGCTTTAGTCCATCGATGGACCTTTACAGCTTGCAGACTCGGTGATCACTATCATCGAACGTGAAACCTAGAGGCTGCTCCATATAGATATCTTCTTCAAGATATCTATTTAGAAAAGTAATTTTTCACATCCATCTGTCAGATTTTATAATCATAGTAAGCTGCAACAGCAAGCAATGGGTGGATGAATTTCAATATGGCTACAGGTGAAAAAATATCATGATAGTCAATGCCTTTGCGCTGATTATAATCCTTCGTCACTAGTCTTGCCTTATAGATCTCTACCTTACCATCAGTACCTATTTTTTTTTATAAATCTATTTATACCCAATAGAAATAATTTTCTCAGTTGAATCCACTAAGGTCCATACCTGTTTCGAGTGCATTGAGTCAATTTTTGACTTCATTGTATCTAACCATTTTTCGAAATTGATGTCAGACATCGCCTCCTTAAAAGTACTAGGATCATCACCATGACCCCCATCTCCCACAAGAAATGCTTCCTCCATATCCTCTTTTAGCATACCCATGATCTTTCAGGAGGATGGGAGATTCTACTTAATTTATAAAATAGAGGTGGAATATTAACCACTGGCTCATCACGAACAGGTTTCTGAGGATCTATAGCTTGTTGTTCTTCAGAGATATTCTTATCAAGCTCAACTAACCTTCCACTACCACATCCTGGATAAACTATTTTTTTTAAAAAATAGCATTGCGACTCACAATCACATTATAATATGTGAAAAGTAAAAGTAGTACTCCATAGATTCTTTGAGATATCCTATAAACTGAGCTACAATAGATCTATCCTCTAACTTATCAACTTTCTATCTCTTGACATAGACTGAAAATCTCCAAGTCTTAAGGTAACTCAGACTTGGCTTCTTACTATGCCATATCTCATATGGTATGGTAGGAATGGATTTAGAAGAAATCTTATTTAAAATATGTATCACGATAATAAGGCATGTCCTCAAAAGAATAAGAGTAAATCTGTGAAGCTCATCATGGATCAAACTATATCTAATAGGATCATATTTCTCCTTTTGGATACTCCGTTGAGTTGATGTGTGCTGGAAGGAGTCCATTGAGAGACTATGCTATTCTCCTTAAGATATTTTAAAAATTCAGTACTTAGGTATTTTTTTTCTCGATCAAATCGTAGGACTTTTATGGATTTATCTATTTGCTTCTCTACCTCATGCCTGAATTTTTTGAACCTTTCAAGGACTTCAGACTTATGTTTTATGAGAAATACATATTCATACCATGACAGATCATCAGTAAAGATAATGAAGTAGCTATAACCACCCCTAGCCTACAAATCAAATGGACCGCACACGTTGGTATGTACCAGGGCTAGTAACTCAGTGACCCTTTCTCCTTATCCCATAAAGGGTAATCTAGTCATTTTTTTCTCGAAGGCATGATTCACAGGCCAGAATTGACTCAGATTTAACTAAGTCTAGGATCCCATCCTTTTTCAATATGTTTATCATGTCCTCTCCAATATGGTCAAGCCTATGATGCCACAAGTACTTATAGCTAAATTCATCTCTAGATCTCTTTTGGCCTATGACACTCACTATTTGCTCATTTAGGTTTACATTACCATCAACATGCAAGTAATAAAGATTGTCAATCAAAAAATCAAATACAGTCAATTTATTTCATAAATAAATAGAATAAAATTTTTATTAAATAAAAAATAAATCCATCCTGTGCTAGTACAGAGATCGAAATCAAATTTGACTAGCTATAAAAATAAAATAATAATTTTTTAAATCTAATCTAAAGCCTGACGTAATCAAAGAGGGAAGGTTTCAATGGCCACTGCAATAATTTTTACTCTATTACTGACCTGAAGGATCATGTCATCTTACCTCAATCTCCTACTTTTTATTGGACCTTGCATTGAAGTACATATATATGCACTCGAACTAGAGTCCAATACCTAACTAAAAGTAAAAAAAATTGTTAGGTTAGATTCTATTATGAGCATGCCTTCACAAGGCATTTCACCCTTTTTGTTTAGACTCTCCAGCATAAAGTACCTTGAATCCTTCAAGATTCTCTCAACAGTGACCAGCATATTGACCAACTCGGATAAGTTGCAATTCAATTTATTCATATGGTAGTTTACGATAAATTATTTAAATGAACTAATCAGAGATTGGAGGATTAAATTTACTTTTAATTCCCTCTACATATTTAGCCTGAGCTTCTCAAGCTTCTCAAGATCCTTGATCATTATCATACAATGATCGGAGACTGACTGCCCCTCGTGCATCTTCATATTGAACACTCGCTTGGATAATTCAAAGCACATAGTCCAACTCTGCTCATCGTATAACTCTTGTAGGTGAGTGATCATGGCACTGATAGTGGGCATGTGCTCATGCTGGCTCTGTAACTCGTTTGATATGGAAGCCAGTACATAGCACTTCATCCTAAGGTCATTATCCATCCACTTGTTCAGAGCACTCTTTGCTCTACCATAGGATGGACTGGTTAGATTGGGGCATCCTGGTCAAGTACATACCTAATCTTTTTGGATGTCAAGAATATCCTGAGATTTTTGAGCCAGTCCTTAAAATTTGTGCCAGTCAGATGGTTAGTTTCAAGGATGTAGGCTAGTGGGTTAGAGGCCGACATTATTTATCTATGAGAGTAGAGATTCTAATTAGACATTTATACTTAAATTTATATTTGTTCTAGAAATTTTTATATGCAAATAGACTCCCACTATTTTTTTGAATTTCGATACTCTCTGGATGAAAAATGGAATCCCAATGCGATCAATGCAAGATTTCTAGTGGATATTGCGGTCTCACCGATCTCGTACACCTCATCTAATAGTTATTGATGACACGTATATCGATGTGCAGGCAACTTTTTGTCCAGATGCTTCTCTAAGCATATTGCAGTAACTTGATCTCTAAATCATGAGAGCTCAGATAACATATATTGTCCGACTTTTTTAGTTAAGGCAGATCTACCATTTACAAGCAAGTGTGAAGCCGTAATTGAGTTCCTTAGATAATACATATTGGGCCCAACCCCATCTTCATTCTAGAGCAACTCTTTGCTAGTAGAGTGGTTGCGTATTTTCGATGCAACTGAACCACTGTGACTAGCAGAGAACAGTTAATGCCAGTACCACGCCCATACTTCTACAACGATGGAAGACCATAAAACTTAATATTAATTAGAGATGTTTAAGTTAGGTCTCATCTAATCAGTCATCACATGACCGATCTAATTGATATGGGCTAAACCAAAATACCTTAACAACTAATGAATCCAATCATCCAATTGGCTAAGTAAGTGAGATCAGCGGAAGGGTACGCCATTAACTTGTCGTAGATAAATTGTCTAGGTGAGTAGCCTCTTAATTAAAAACCACCATTCGAGACTTGCCTTAAACATCAAATAGCTTATTGATTTTAATTAGTCAACTTAAGTGAATCGGATCTGCGCAATGCATATCTGGATGTTGGTTATCAGCCTGCATGGTGAGACCACTTATTATAAGAAGAATTTTTGATGTTAAGAGTTCAAGAGATTATTCGC
>NW_027332424.1:7804018-7838309 GCF_000442705.2 Elaeis guineensis
AATGCGGCGTACATCATAATCAGCAATATTTAAAGAAACTACAACCGCATCGTTGTGGGGGGACTGGACCTCTCGGGCATCTTCTTCAGTAAAGGTTATGGGTCCTTCAGTCCTTTGCCGCTTGGGCGGTCCGGTCGATCCGCTAGCCGCTCCCTTCCGGGGCTCTCCAGAGATGGTGCAGATGATCCGATTGGAAGCCGATTCTCCCTACCTTTAGGCCGGCGTCGGATGGATCTGTCGACCACTGTTGCTGGAGGAGGGGGAAGGGCCTGAAAAATCGAGGGTGAGGTCGGAGCTTGAGATATGGCCGCGGAGGTCGTGGATCGCCTGGTGGATGCTCTACGGGGAGGCATCAGGTGAGGATCTAGTAGAAGAAGGAGAAGAGAATGTCGGAGAAGATGATCGGAATCGATCCCGTTGAGCACTCCTTTAAGAACAAGGGTACTGCAAAGACACACGTCCTTCCTCTAGCGCCAATTCTGTTGGTGCAGAATTTCATCGAAGTCGAAGAAGCTGGAGCTGGGATGACCGCGGTCGCTGCCGGGACCTGCAAAGAAAGTCTAAACCGGAGTTGGGGGTGCTCCGGCAAGATCCTCCCACGCTCAAGTCAGTACTCTGCTTCAACAGAAATGGAGTGCTTGAGCGGAAATTTTTGTAGAGCTTCGAGATAGAGTTACCAGCTTAGAGAAGAACGTATCTGGGGGTTTCTTATTTATAGACGGAGGGTGTAACTGACTGACAACGACGTCTGTAACCGTTTGGTAGTGGACCGCTCAGAAGCCGCGTGGAGTTTGTTTGGAGAGTAGTGGCGTCAGGGGTCGTTCAGGGCCACGTGGAGCTCATTGCAGAGAGTGGAAGTGGTGTCCGTTGTCGGGACTTGCCAGAGAGTGGTGGAGCTGCATGAAATCCATTGCAGGGAGTGGAGAAGGAGGGCGGCTCTTGTCGCGACTCGTCAGAGAGTGGTGGAGCTGCGTGGAATCCGTTGCAGGGAGTGGAGCAGGAGGGCGGCTCTTGTCGCGACTTGTTAGAGAGCTCTGATCCGTCGGCTGGAGCTCAGTTGGGGACATCTGATGGAGCAGAATGGATCTCTATTGTTGGTCTGGGAAAAGCTCGGATGTCTCCGAAGCTGCTGACGAGTCTACTGGTTGTCGGGTGGCTTAGGCGCTGATACTACGGGTGGGAGTCACCTGCTGCAGAAGCTCAGATAGAAACTTTTCGTTGGCGAAGTCTGGTAGAAATCCGATTGTTGGAGAAGTCCATCTGGGATTCGCCCGATGTGGAAACTCGCCTGAAGATGATCTGTTGGGGAAGTTCGATTTTATGAAGGATCTGGTGAAGGATCGGCCAGTAATGGACTTCGGATGGCGTTGGAGAGGTTCGGCAGACATCGGAGGTGATCGGTCGTTGTAAGAATCCAGCTGTCGGAGCCCGATCATCGTAGAAGCTCATCCAATATCCAACAGCTATAGAAGTTCGGTCAAAGTCTGGTTCTTGTAAAAGGCTGAAAGGAGACCGTTTATTATGGAAGCTTGATCGAAGGACAGTTGTCGTGGGATCTGACTATGAAGAAGCTAGACTGAAGTCTACCTGTAATAGAAGTTCGGAAGGAATATATTTACAGTGGGAGGCTCGGATGGGATTTGCTTACAGTAGGGATCCGAGGTAGGCCGTCCGCTGTAAGGGTTCGGAAGTAGACTGCTCGCAGCAGGAGTTTGGGGCAGACCACTCGTAGTGGAAGTTCAGAGTAGGCAGCTCGCGGTAGAAGTTCGGCTATCGCAGGAGCTCGACTGGAATCCTAAAGGCGATCGACCGTCGTAGAAATGAAAAGAGCTGGTTACTGTAGAAATCTCGTTGTCGGTGAAGCTCGGATGCTGATGAAGCCCGAAAGAAGTCTGGGGGTAGTTGATTGCTATAGAAGGATGGCTAAACAGCGAAGCTCAGAGGGCCTTTGGGCGGCCCGATGGGTGAACACTGAGGCCCATCGTCGAAGAAGTCCGGATGATTGAGGGAGTTCGGAGAGGCATCACGTACAAGGTCTGGAGCCAAAGGAGCCTCGAAGGATCAGTCCTCTGCAGACTTTGGCCGGGGGGGCACTTTATACCCAACAGTGACCAATTGGCTTTACTCCAAAATGGGTGATTGTTTGATGTATGTCCTAGAAGTCAATATGGCTGACATATTGTAATAACTCTAGACATAATTTTATACTTAATACATTGATTTGATCAATAAAAGAACAAATTTATTTTTCATTCAAGTGTGATGTATCCTTGAATCATCTATGAAATTAGTTTCGATACATATTCTCAAGGTGTTGAGAATTAGAGATATGTATTTGATTCCTAAATGCTTTTGATCATAGGATCATCATGAGGATGGTGATTGATTCAAATAGACTGACGCACGGATCACTTCTTTCGAGATAGATGAGTCTCTGATCTATAGTGTAGAGACACTGGATGATGAGTGCGGATAGTTGTTAGAGAACAACTAGTATTGAGCATGATCATGCGAGAGATCACTTGAATTTCTATTCAATCGTCAGTGATTATCTCGATGCTGTAGTTGTGTGACTGATCTTTTGACCTGAGATGGCATTGCTGCTCCTAGTGAGGCTGCTAGAGTTTGACTGACACATAGACATAGATCTCAATAAGCCCTTGTAGTGGATGTTGGCAATAGTTGGTCCACTATAATAGTAGGATGTGTATGAAAATAGGATCTATCAACCTTGATAGAAAGGAGTAGTCCTATAGAATTTGAAAAGCTAAGTCCAAGAATCTATGGTCATAGTAGTATGATTGATGAAAAAGAGTTTCCATAGATATCACATTTGGAGTGGAGCTAATCGAATCTATCATATGACGGATGTTGAGTTTTGATGATTTATCCATGACCTGCCATCAAGTCGGGACTCACGATAGAGGGACTGAATCATACATTAACTATAACTAGAGGTTCATTTCATTTCTACTGGATTGCCACTACATACTATTAGATGTTATTGATGGATTGTGAGAGCTCACTAGGATTATTCTGGATCGACAATCCTTGATGAGTTAGAGCAGAATTGTTTCGACCCATTGAAAAGAGTTTCAATGATACTTTGATAGAGATCATTATATATCTCACTACCAGATAGAATTGAACCTATGGGATCACACAATAAAAGAATTAGGTCTAGAATTAGTAATTGAGTTTATGAAGTGTCATTTAGTTTAGAGAAATCCGATTGGATTCATGGTAACCTTGCTAGCACATGGTTGGACCCAATTCTTCTTTCCGTTGAAATTTTTTATTTGATAAGATAATTCAAACTTAATTACCTGCTTATAATCTAAATGAATAAGATTCATTTGACTTCAATTGTTGGGTGTCTAAAGTTTGGAATCAATTGATTTAGTGTGCAAGTTTCTAATTAATTTTTCTTGATAGTTATTATGGGGTGCCACCTTTATTTGATCAAGTTGGGCATGTCCTATGATTAGAAGGCCTATTAATCTGATTTGGGGCATCCCTTGGGTGCAAAATGGGGTGTGTCTAATTGGGTGCAAAGGCTCTAAGAGTTGGTGCCTAACAGGATTCCTAATGTAAGTTAAATAACTTAAGTTATTAGAAAATCCAATGCAAGTAGGATTTATATTATGAGATTGAATAGGATTCAATCCTCATGCCTACTTAAAGAAATCTCTCCTAAGGTCCATAGAGCATCCAATCAGCAGCCACCCACGCCCTATAGAAGTCCCACACGCCCTCTCTTCCTCCCTCTTTCTCTTCTCTCTTTGGGACGTCCCACACCTCCCTTTATTAGGCATCCCACCTCTCTTCCATGCCAAGGCTTTGGGTGTCCTCCCCTTTGCTGGTTCCTAGTGTCTAGCAGTAGCACAAAGCAAGGAGAAAAGGTTAGAAAAGAAGAGAAGAAGAAGATCAAAGAAAGAGATCAAGTGTTGATTGCGATCCAAGCTTCATTCAGATTCAGCAGGCTGAATTTTTTTAGAGAAGAAAGTTCAATTTGTAGAGGACTGTTCCAGACTGATACCAAGTAGATATCCGTAGAGGCCGGATACTTATACGACTAGAAGAAAATCTCTTCACTTTCACATCTAGATTTAAAGAAAGGAATTGCGAAATAGGTATGTGAATTGATCACAATCTAAATTCAGCATATGTCAATATTAGCACATGAACTAGATCCTTGTGGTTTTACATTTTATGCATGCATGATTCAGATTAAAAGTATTTTAATTTTATATTTTACTACAATATTTAGAAAATAAAATTTTGATACACACATGCATGCCCCAAATCTCGAATTCCAACAGTTTGGGCAGCTGCTCCTTAATCTCCATGAGTACTTGAGTTTTAGAAGTGTTCAAAAGAGTGTAATTAATGAACCTCCTCGATAGAGACTAGTGCTTCAATGACGATTGACATTGCCTCTGTGGGCTTCTAGGTCATCAGCCATGAGGAGTTCTAGATCATTGGCATCGATGTGGTGTCCTTGATCATGGCCGACCCTTGGGGGATCCTCCCAGATTGGGGATAACTTGGTATCTTCCTTTTTTTCCTTAGTCATAATATCGATCGAGGGTACCATGCTTCTCAAAAGCTTCATCAGCTTGGATATACTTCTCTACCCGATCCAGCATCTTCACAAAATTATTTAGATATTTTTTCTCCAAAGAATAGAGAAGAGAATTCTTCTAAAGTTTGCCTTCCAAGATGGTCATGGTGACTGACTGGTCCAGATCGCGCACTTCCAAGGCTACCGCATAAAGTGGTTCACGTAGGCTCAGAAGGACTCCCTTTCCTATGCTTAATGTTCATCAGGGAACTCGACTCCCAATGTTTCCTCTTGCTACTCACAAAGTGGGCTATGAACAATTGGCTTAGCTGGTTGAACGAATGAATAGAATCTGACTTTAAACCCGAATACCAGTTTCGAGCCATCTTTTTGAGGATTAAAGGGAAGGCTCGGCACAGGATTTCATTGCTTGCTCCGTGAAGGAGCATGAGAGCCTCGAAGCTCTCCAAATGATCTAGTGGATCGGTCGACTGTCGTAGCTTTCCAACTGGAGCATCTTTTTTTGATGTAATTGAGCTAGAGAAGCCTAACTCAGGAGATGTAGTATTAATGTAAAGTAGTAAATATAGCTAGTATATGGGATTATACTATAAGTTTTGGATGCTGATCTTTCGTTTTAGCATCAAAATTTTTGAACTTCCGACTCTGTAGAGAAAAACAATTTACAGATGATTTCAAAGCTCTTAACTTTACTGACCATAGAAAATCGTAAGTAGTATCATCACTGCGATTCATAATTGAAGTATTTTCGGTCTGTTGAGACTCTGTAAATCCAATTACAACAACTTTAAAACCCGGGCTTCAAGCTTGAGTGCTCGGAGTCAGCTTTGCCTCACAATCTGTATAACCACCTCCAAGGAAGGCATTTCAACTTTGTTATCAGCTTCTATGTCTTCTGTATCATGCTCACAGCCACGACCGCTTCTCATCACCTGCAGCTTAAAAACCTCTGTAGCAAAGAGGGTTATCCAAAATCTCCTTGATTGAATTCCTAGGACTCTATGTTTGTTCCGATTCAGCATCCTTAGTGTGTGTTGACCACAACATAAAAAGTTTGCCTATCTGTTGGATCAGAGCTCTGGGGAGAAAGGCAAGAAACTCAAAAATTCGCCTGTTGCGTTCTTTCCATAAGCACCAGAATCCAGTCACCAATAGGATGTCGAATTCTTTCCTTGATGAGTGCATTGGTTCCTCAGATCTCCAATTGCTCCAAAGTGTGGATTGAAAGTGCGGCAGCATTTTAAACCCTAGCAAATCCAGGTAGAACGACCATATCTTTCCAGCAAAAGAGCATTGGAGGAAAATGTGGTTCGTAGTCTCAAGATTTGCATCATATAACGCACAATTTAATCCTCCTTGCCACCCTCATTTAACTAGATTAGTCTTTGTTAGGATTTTGTCAAGAAAGCCTAGGTACAAGAAGAATTGACCCCTTGGGGGGACTCCCATTTTCCACACAATTTTGCTGAAGAAAGGCCGAACACCCCCATCCATTAAAAACCTGTAGCAGTGCTTAGAGGAGAAAGATTTATGATTAAACCATCTCCATTCAATGATATCCGAGACATTTTTTAGATTGACTTTTAGTAAGCTCTGTTCCAGCACAAGATGGTCCCTGTAATTAAGCAATCTTTCAGTATTTGACAAGAAACCAGAGTTAGGAGGGAGATTCAGGGCTTCTGCAATAGAGATTTTCCTGAATGGGGAGATAGCAAACATCAAAGGGAATCTATCTTTAAGCGATTGATCAAAAAGTCAAACATCCTCCCAGAAGGTCTGTATCCCATTTTCCACCTTGAATTTTACCAATGATCGAAATAGCCCCCCGATTCTTTGCAAATTACTCCAGAATTCTGATTTATTTTGACTAAAAGATTGATGTAGAGAGATTGGCAGGTCATTGAGGTAATACTCTTTGATGATCATTATCCAAGGCTTTGAAACTTGAGGGAATAGATTCCACCACCATTTGAAAACTTGAACCTGATTAAACACCTTAATGTTTATAATTCCAAAACCTCCAAACCACTTTGGGTGATAGACTGAAGCCCAGTTAAAAAGGCTCTTGCCCTTCTTCCATTGCTCATTTCTACACCACAAGAATGATCTGTGAGCTTTGTCTATTTTTTTTATTACTCCTGAAGGTAAAGTAAAATTTGACATCCAAAATGTTACAGTGGGTGGGATTATTGCATTAAGAAGCATCATCCGTCCTGCGATTGAAAGCATTTTACCTTTCTAGCCTGCCATGTTCTTCATGACTTTTTCAACAAGCAGATTCCAGTCAGTAGCCTTTAGTTTGATGAAGTTTAGAGGCATACCCAGAAAGGAGTGGAGGAATTCTACTGTTTGGCTGCTTAGAATCTTGGTAATTTGATCCCGTTCCGTATATGTCATGTCGATTCCCAGCACTTTGGATTTGTCAAAGTTGATGCGTAAGCCCGACATCAACTCAAAGGAGTACAGTATAAATTTGAGGGTGCAGATATGATTTCTGTTTGCTGTGCAAAAAATGAGGGTGTCGTCCACAAATTGGAGAATATGGAGGAGGCCAAAAGTTTTCTTAGTGCCAATTTCTTCGATAAAGCGATGCTTCGCTGTTGATTTAATGACCCAATCTAAGACATCAGCAACAAAAATAAAAAGCATAGGGGTAGGGGATCACCTTGTCTTAACCCTTCACGGTGGCAGAACGAATTGCCCAAGGTTCCATTAACTAGGATCGACGATTGTGCTGTAGAGATTATATCGAGAATCCATCTACACCACCTATTACCAAAGCCTCTAGCTTTCAGCAGATCCAAGAAGAAGGACCAAGACACACTGTCAAAAGTCTTTTCAAAATCCAGCTTGTAGACTATGCCTTTTTGTTTTGCCTTGTGAGCCTGCAAGATAATTTTCTTGGCAGCAGCGAAACTTTCTGCAAGAGTTCTTCCATGAATAAAGGCAGATTGTGTGGAGGCTATTAGATTGTTTGTCTTGCTCGCTAGTCTCGTTGAGAGAGTCTTTGAGATGATCTTAACCACTCCACGCAAGAAGCTTACGGGGCGATAATCTTTCACCGTACATGACCGGTCTTTCTTTGGTATGAGAGCAATGCATGAAAAATTTATCCTATCAGGAGTTATCTGATGGTTGTAGAAGCTGTGCATTACCCTCATCAGGTCAGGATGGATAAACTCCCAGCAATCCTTGTAAAAAGTGAAGGAGAACCCATCAGGGCCTGGTGATTTGTGAGAGGCCAGTGCGAAGACTACTCTCTTGACGTCTTCCACTGAGAAGGGAAGTTCTAAATCCTGAAGTCGGAGAGGTTCTTCGGGATAAAGCATCTTCCAGTCCGCTTTGACCATCGATTCTTGAGAACAGCTAAGAAGTCCCATGAAGTACTCACAGAGACGGTAATGAATCTATTTTTGATCTGTTATGATTTTTGCCTGATTGTTCAATTCTATGAGGAAGTTTTTCCATCTTCTATTGCTGGCCCAAGCATGAAAATACTGTGTATTACGATCCCCACTTCGAAGCCATTGCATACGCGCCCAGGTCCCATAGAACTTCCTCTTGCTTGAGCAGCTGATCAAGATCTTCTTTCAATTTTGTCCTTGTTATTTGTTTAGAAGATAAGAGGTTTCTATTCTCCTCTAGAGAGTCAAGGTGATCAATTTGTTTCATAATGATATTCTTCTTGAGATGGATGTCACCAACTTCGATAAGATTCCATCTTCTAAGATTTGATTTAAGATTTCGAAGCTTCTGAATCATTATGGTGATTGCATTCTGGGAGTTTACCTCCTGTTCCCATCATTTTCAAATTTTTTCTTAGCCCCCGCAATCATCAGCCAGAAATTTTTGAAATAGAAGGTTTGTGCTGGGATTGCTTATCTTGGAGCATAAGTTTTGACTACAGAAGCAGAGGAATGTGGTCTGAAATTATCCTTGCAATAGTAGAGAGAATTGCCCGAGGGAATTCTTGAAACCACTCAATGGAGATTGTTGGGTATAAAATACCCCCCAGCCGAAGTTCGTGTCAGGAGTGATCCTCCCAGAATTCTACCGACGTCCGACCTTCGGCGACATCTTTCCGAACCTCTCCGGTGGCCGAGCCTCCGCAACGTTCCCAAGTCCTGCGACGGATAAACCCCCACCAGTGCCGACCGGGTTCTCCATGATGGACGGACTCCATCCAAGTTTCTACGGTGGTCGACCACCTTCTAGACTTCGTCCGAGTTCCTACGGGAGCCGGACTTCTTCCCCGAACTCCGACTTCAGGTAGACTTCGTCCGAGCTCCTACGGGAGCCGGACTTCTTCCCCGAACTCCGACTTTAAGTAGACTTTGTCCGAGCTCCTACGGGAGCCGGACTTCTTCCCCGAACTCCGACTGCAGGTAGACTTCGTCCGAGCTCCTACGGGAGCCGAACTTCAGCCCCAAGCTCCTATCGCAGGTGGGCCTCATCCGAATTCTGACAAGGGCCGGACTCCGAGCCCCCACCGCAAGCGGTCTGCTCCAAATTTCTATCACGAGCGGTCCACGTCGGATTTCTACTGTAAGCCTCCACCTGAGCTTCTATTGTGAACGAATTCCTTCCGAACTTCTATTGCAGGCAGGCTTCGATCGAGCTTCCTCGACAAATGATCCCCATCCGGACTTCTACGGAGACCGGACTCCGATCGAACTTCTGTAGCTGACAGATTCCAGATGAACTCCTACGACGCACGGACTCCAGCAACCGAACCTCTCCAGCACCATCCGACATCCACGGTCGGTCGACCTTCTGTCGAATTTTGTGTGAAATCGAACTTCGTCTACGAAAAGCCTCTGACCGAGCTCCTACAGCAAATAGCCCTCGCCTGCAGTACTAGCGCCCAAGGCACCCAACGGTAGAAGGCTCGCCAGCAATATCCGAGTTCCTCTCAGATGGAGAGCTACCTCTCTCTGCCAGACACTTCAACCGAGCTTCAGCTGACAGGCCTAGACTCCCTGGCAGGCCACAATAATGGCCACGACTCTGCTCCACTTTCTGCGATGGATTCCGTGCGGCTCCACTATTCTCTGGTAAGTCGCGACAACAGACACTACTCCACTCCCCGTGACAAGCTCCACGTGGCTCTGAATAGCCCCTGACGCCACTACTCTCCGCAACAAACTCCTTATGGCCTTGAACGGCCCACTACCAGGTGGTTACAAACGTCGCTATCAGTCTGTTGCGTCCTCCGTCTATAAAAAGGAGATCCCAGATACGTTATTCTCTAAGCTCTAATTTCTATCTCAAAATTTTGCTAAAATTTTCGTTCGAGCACTCCATTCTTGTTGAGGCAGAGAACTGACTTGAGCATCGGAGGGTCTTGCCGGAGCACCTCCAACTCTGATTTAGACTTTCTTTGCAGGTCCCGATGGCGACCGTGACTCCCTCGACTCCAGCTTCTCCGATGCCGGTGGATTTTTGCACCAACAGGATTGGCGCTAGAGGAAAGGAGGCTGTCTTCGCAGTACCCTTGTTCTTAAAGGAGCGCTCAACGGGACCGCCTCCGGTCATCTTCTCCGACATCCTCTTCTCCTTCCTCTACTGGATCTTCGCCCAATGCCTCCCCACAAAGCATCCACCCGACGATCCACGGTCTCCGCGGCCAGATCTCAGGCTCCGGCCTCACCTCTAATTTTTCAGGCTCCTCCTCCTCCTCCGGCAACAGCGATTGGCATGGAGCAATTCGACCTACTGGTTCAGCAGGTCAGAGGCATCACTGAAGCGATGCAGGCCATGCAGCAGCAGCAACAGCAGCAGGCGTCAGTGCGACTGGAGAGAACATCATCGGAACTCCAAAATCCGGTGGTAGGATGGGCCACTTGGGCCAGTCGCCCCGTCTTTCCCAGAAAGACGGATCTGAGGGTGGAGAGCCCTCAGTCGGATCATGATTCTACTCCTGGAAGATCTCTACCTCCATTCTGCCAGAAGACCCTCGAGACCCATAGTCGAGAGGATTTTCTGGATCGAAGGCTCCAGGAGATGAACCGACGGATCGAAGAACTCCGCCACGCTCCCCCCGCTTATGGTGAGGACATTTGTACTGACCCTCCCTTCTCTCAAATGATTATGCAGGAACCGATCCCGCCAAACTTCAAGCTCCCTCAATTTGAAAGCTACGACGGGACTTCGGATCCAGTTGACCACCTGGAGGCCTTCCGGACAATGATGCTACTTCATGGCACGCCAGACGCCATCCTGTGCCGAGCTTTTTCATCCACCTTGAAGGGAGCAGCGAGAAACTGGTACTCAATGCTGAAGCTGGGTACCATCTTTTCCTTTGATCAGATGAGCCACCAGTTTACGGCTCATTTTGTTAGCAGCCGACATCTCCGGAGGGGCTCGGAGTCCTTCATCAACATCAACCAAAGGGAGGGGGAGTCTATCCAGGCTTACGTCAACCGTTTCAACGTCGCCGCGTTGGAGGTCCGGAACTTGGACCAATCGGTCATGATGGCCGCTCTAAAAGGCGGCCTTCAAAAGAACAACCTTCTATTCTCCTTGGAAAAGAAGTATCCCAGGGATTTTGCCGATTTGCTGGCTCGAGCCGAAGGGTACACCCGAGCAGAAGAAGCCTTCAAGATGATGGATGAGGAGACCGCGAGAGAGCGGTAGGCGGGAGACTCGAGTAAGCCCGCAGTCGAAAAAGACCCGAGAGAAGCTCGACCACATTCTCGAACTTCTCTCAGTTACAAGCGCATCCAGACACCTCCCCGAGCACGCAGGCAGAGAAGCCCAGAGCGCAGGGTTCGGCGGGGCTCTCCCCCAGAAAGATTTCATCGCTATGCCTCCCTTAACCCGTCGAAAACCCAGGTGCTGATGGAAGTCAGAGAGCAGCTCCCAAGGCCAGAAAGGATGCACACACATCCTGAGAAGTACAATCCTAACAAGTTCTGCTTCTACCATCGTGACCACGGTCACGACACAGAGGAATGCATTCAACTCCGAGATGAGATCGAGGAGCTCATCAGACGAGGTTGGCTCGACAGATTCATTCGACGCCGGCCTGAGGGTAGAGAGGATCGGCCAAGAGCCCTGCCACAACCTGAGCCGCCGAGGAGGGAAGAGCAGCCCGAAGATCGGACTCCAATTGGGATCATCAACTCCATCTCTGGAGGACCTTGACGGGGAGCAGACCTCCTACAGCCCTGAGATCTGAAAAACCTGTAAATGTATTACGAACGACTTCGCTTTAAATCAAGATTCCTTTTAGATTTGCATATCTTTCCCTTTTTGCATGAACTTGTAACGATAGGGCATAACCCCTTCAGACAACGAAAATAGATCCTAGTATGGGCAAGACCGAAGGCCCGATTATTTTTAGACCGGATGGAGGGAGAGGCCCTACAACGCCCTTATGTGCCCCCATAGCCATGTTAGGGACAGGAGGAGAACCTCATCCTAACATGAGCAAGGCCGAAGGCCCGATTATTTTTAGACCGGATGGGAGGAGAGGCCCTACAACGCCCTTATGTGCCCCCACAGCCATGTTAGGGACAGGAGGAGAACCTCGCCCTAACATGAGCAAAGCCGAAGGCCCGATTATTTTTAGACCGGATGGGGGGAGAGGCCCTACAATGCCCTTATGTGCCCCCACAGCCATGTTAGGGATAGGAGGAGAACCTCGCCCTAACATGAGCAAGATCGAAGGCCCTGTTATTTTTAGACCGGATGGGGAGAGAGGCCTTACAACGCCCTTATGTACCCCCACAGCCATGTTAGGAACAGGAGGAGAACCTCGCCCTAACATGAGCAAGGCCGAAGGCCTGGTTATTTTTAGATCGGATGGGGGGAGAGGTCCTACAGCGCCCATATGTACCCCCACCACCCTGTTAGAGACAGGAGGAGAACCTCGCCCTAACATGAGCAAAGTCGAAAGCCCGGTTACCCTTAGACCGGATAGGGGGAGAGGCCCTGCAATGCCCATATGTGCCCCCACAGCCCTGTTAGGAACAGGGGAGGAACCTCGTCCTAACCTGAACTGAAATCGACTACATCAGAAATAGGGGAGGAACCTCGTCCTGACACCAACTAAGGTCCGACCATTCGAGACCTAATAAGAAAGAAGAGAACCTTCTTGACGGCCCTCCTACGCTACCGTGACCCCATAAAAAGCTAGGGAGAACCTTTGCTTAAAAGGAGGAAGGAGATGTGTAGGAAAAGCGGCAGACTACACCAGTGAAAAATGGAAGCCAAACCATACCAAAGATACAAAGGACCTCATCTCCATGAAAAAGGAGAAAGAGAAAGAGAGATCTACAGTCACGAACGAAAAGAAAAATTGACACGACGATGGGTAGGAACCTTCAAACGATGTTGACATCGAACAAATAAAAAAACATAAGAAATTTGGTGATGACGACCTAATGCAAAAATGAACAAGAAACTTTCGACAACATCGACATCGAATGAGACAAAAAATGAAAGAAGTCCGACGGACGACAATTCAACACAGCGCGCGGGCAAGATAACAAAAATCTCCTTTTCATTTCGTTAGCAAGGTATGCGTTACAGAGCCCAGGAGGCCAAAAAAAAGAAAAAAAAATGACAAAAGAAGACACATAGAAGGATGAAAGGCAAAAAGAGCCCTAAGGGGGCCCAACTTCTTCCGACTTCAAACTTTCGGCTTCGACCCTCATCAGGGAGTGCCTTAAGTTTTTGACTTCTTCTTCCAATTCTTTCTCCCTCATTAGCATCTCCATATACCTCCGATGAAACCATTGGCTTTCGTTCTCCGCCTCTCGGAGCCTTTTTCTCAGGACCTCGGATTACGCCTCTGCATCCTTGACTGCCTGCTGCTCGTATACCAGCTGGATCTTCAACTGCTGCAGCTCAGCCTTCCCCTCCCCAAAGGCGATGGATAGCTCTTCTACGGTCCCTCTCAGGGATTGGAGTTCGTCGGGATCCCGAACAGGAGCAAACTGGGCTCCTTCAGATAACTGCCTTTGGAGGCGGGCAACCTCGTCGGTCGCCATCTTGAGCTTCCTCCTATAGTCATCCATCTGCTTGCACCAGCCGGCCCGGTACGTATTATAGTTTGCCTCAGCATCCTGGAGCTGTTGCTGAAGGTTGGAGAACTTCTTTGACCATTCTCGGTCGCTGTCGACCCGAGTCGAAAGCCAGGATGAGCTTCCTTCCAACTGACCGATCCTCTCCTGTGCAGCCGACAGCTCCGCTTCAAGAGAGCTGATCTTGGAAGCTTGAGCCCAAGATCGGTCACTGGCGTGCTTCTTATGTTCCTCGAGCTCCTTCTCGAAGTTCACTTTCCTCCGGCTATACTCCATGATCTCCTTCACGTGGAGGTTTCGAAAGTAGGTGGCCTCCGCAGTGGCCTCAGAGTGGCTCTCCCTTAGCTTGCGAAGTTCGTCCTCCATCTCCTTCAACTTTTTTATTAAATGACGAACTTTCTTCCTCAGATGTCGGATCATGGACTTCAGCGAAACTCCCTGTGGTAAGGAAAGTGCTTCGGCAGGACACTGCCATCGAGAGACAAAAGCGTCAAGGCACGGCTCATTGCAGAAAAAAAAAAGAAGAAGAAGAAAGGAAAAGAGTATAGAAGCCCCCCATAAGGAGAAATCCAATTTTATTGATTGAATGTTCCTTAAAGATAAAAGGAAAAAGAAAAATCACAGTAAAAGAAAAATATAAAGTCAGAGGTCTCAGACCTCCGAAGCAGGAGTTGGGGAGCTCGGTGTTCTTAGAAGGGGGGTTGCGGTGGCAGTGGCAGCAGGAGAGGGCCGGGCTTCATCTTCAGACGCCTTATCCAAGAAGCTGAAGTCGAGCTCAAAATTTTTTTTGACCATCTTCTCTTGGCAGAGCTCGAATCCTTTGATGAATGCATCTTGGCCGAACTTGACGTTCAAGTCCCTCATCTCAGCAGAAGCCTTGAACTCCTCCACCGCTTGGACCCTGGCCTCCGAGATCAGAATCAGAATCTGCTCCGTCAAATTTGCGACCTCGGCCTCCGCCTTCCTCACCATCTCCTCTGAGGCCTGCTTTTCTTTTTCAAGGGCCTCTTGGAGGTTGGCTACCTCGGCAGCTTTTTCCTTGAGGTGGGCGGCTTCGGCCCGACGGCCCTCCTCCGCCTGGATGGCGTCCCTCCTCGCCCTGTTCATCACCTCGATGTTGGCGAGGAGCTAGTGCCTGATCTGCAAGGGCGGCCAGGAGGTCAGAATAAAAGTTGAGAAGTTAATTGAATGAAGGAGCGAGGGGAAAAAGGAAAGTGAATCTGTTTACCTCAAGAAAGGACCCTAGAGAGTCTCAAACCTGCTGTTCGGGATCGGCACGAACGATCCTCTGGATGACTTCAGGCAGGATGCACCCATCGACCAGTCGTTTATTAGGTCCCTGTCATTAAAGGGATTCTCCACCGGCTCTTCCTCAGAGCTGTGGGATTCTTCGATGGCAGCTCGACGGTCGTTGACCCTGCGGGCCACCGTCTTCTTTCTCCTCTCCCTCTCAACCCCTGGCACCTCCTCGAAGTGGGCCCCCGAAGCAGGAACCTCGGTGGGAGAACTCCTTGAAGAGGCCCGAGGAATCAGAGGCTCGGCGTCTGAAGGCACATCGATCGTGAGAGCCGCCTGAGCAGGCGTGGCCAAGCTCGTTTCCTCCGTTCTGGCCTTCTTTGTCGACCCGGAGGCCGCAGTGCCTTTTCTTTTGTGAACCTTGAGGCCCCTAACAAGCATCTGTGCTGCTTCGACATCCATTCCTAAAAAAAAAAAAAAAAAAAGAGAGAAAAAAAAGAGAAAAGAGAGAAAAAGAGATCAGCAATGGAGTGAAAAAAGAAGAGATGATGTGCAGTAAAAAAAAAAAAGGGGGAGAGAAGAAGAAGAGAAGAAGAAAAGAAGAAGAAAGGAAAGATGGAATACTCGCAGGATCCAGAGGACTCAAGCCGATATTGAACAGAAACTGCTCCTTCAGAAGGTTGGGAAGGGAAGGAGTTGGATAACTGAGAAGTTTTCGGGCGGCCTGAAAGTCATCCTCCCCCAGGCTAGGAGCCCGGTGGACAGAGTCCCTCAGGGAGCCCCAAGGGGGCAATCCCAGCTCTAAGGTCGGGCATTGGACGTAGAGGTACTTCTCCTTCCAGTTATGGATAGAAGAGGGGGCACTTTTCAGCAACCCCTTCTTGCCGAACTGAGGGGAGAAGTACCACCAGTCTTTTGCCGAGGGGTGGCACTTGAAGGTGTAAAAATACCTAAACAAAGAAAGAGATGGCTGAACTTCGACTACATGATAAAGGGAGAGGAACCCTATCAAAAATCTAAAGAAATTCAGCGCGACTGAAGCTAAAGAAATATCTAGAAAATAAAAAAGAGCGACGACGAAGGATGGAAGCGGAAGTCGGAGCCCAGCACGGAAGGTCTCCTGGTACAGGCAGAAATGGCCAGGTGGGGGGGTGCTAGCCCGGTTGGCGGGATCAGAGAGCTCCAGATCATATTTCGGAGGAACTCCATACTGAACCTTTATCAGTAAAATTCATCCGGAGTCAGAGAACAGGGAATGGCGCCCGACGTAAAAATCAGATGAGGCCCAGCCCTAGATGTGGGTTCGTCTACATTATGAGGGCTCTAGGGGACTGAGGCAGACGAGCTCCTGGAACTGCTAGAGGCGGAGGTGCCAGAAGACATTTCAAGCAAGAACCCTAAAAATCCCGGAGAGATCAGGCTAAACAAGAGGCGAAAAGTTTGTGGAGGATCAAACAAGTGGAATGCGGCAGAAGAAAAATGGAGAAGAAGGGGCACCTAGATGGCAAGAGAAGGAACGAAAGTTTCGGGACTAACCTAAGTCGCTCCGAAGGATGCAGAGGTGCAGGGACAGGGATGACTCAAAGAACACCTAGGGCCAAAGCGGACGCCAAGGAAGGTCAGAGCTCTCGGAGAGTAGGCGGGCACCAACAGGACTTTCAGGCAGAATGAAACTCCTGGAGGCGGAAGGGTGGGTTTAAATAGACCTTGAGATCCGGCACCATAATGATCACGGATCTCCCCAGGCCGACCCATGTTCACCACATGTCCCACTTGCCACAGCAGGCGGCTAAAAGCGGCTGACAGCTGACAAGGCCATTACTGCACCATACCTGGGGCAACGCTCCAGTGAAAATTCTGAAAAGTCTCTTCGGATCGCCCCGATTTGAAAAGACCCCAACACGCGCGCATTAAATGCCAAAATATCTGAGGGCGATCGTGCACAGGATTCAAGGGAGCAACTTCGGTTGTGAAACTTTTCTGTACTTCCTTCATTCGAAACTCAAACTTGGAAGTAAGGGGACTAGTGTTGGGTATAAAATACCCTCCAGTCAAAATTCGTGTCAGGAGTGATCCTCCCGGGATTCTACCGATGTCCGACCTCCGACGACATCTTTCCGAACCTCTATGGTGGCCGAGCCTCCGCAACGTTCCCAAGTCCTGCAACGGATAAACCCCCACCAGTGCCGACCGAGTTCTCCACGACGGACGGACTCCATCCAAGTTTCTACGGTGGTCGACCACCTTCTAGACTTCGTCCGAGTTCCTACGGGAGTCGGACTTCTTCCCTGAACTTTGACTTCAGGTAGACTTCGTCCGAGCTCCTACGGGAGCCGAACTTCTTCCCCAAACTCCGACTTCAGGTAGACTTCGTCCGAGCTCCTACGGGAACCGGACTTCTTCCCCGAACTCCGACTGCAGGTAGACTTCGTCCGAGCTCCTACGGGAGCCGAACTTTAGCCCCAAGCTCCTATCGTAGGTGGGCCTCATCCGAATTCTGACAAGGGCCGGACTCCGGGCCCCCACCGCAAGCGGTCTGCTTCAAATTTCTACCACGAGCGGTCCACGTCGGATTTTTACTGTAAGCCTCCACCTGAGCTTCTATTTTGAACGAATTCCTTCCAAACTTCTATTGCAGGCAGGCTTCGGCCTAGCTTCCTCGACAAATGATCCCCATCCGGACTTCTACGGAGATCGGACTCCGACCGAACTTCTGTAGCCGACAGATTTCGGACGAACTCCTACGACGCACGGACTCCAACAACCGAACCTCTCCAGCACCATCCGACATCCACGGCCAGTCGACCTTCTGCCGAATTCTGCGTGAAATCGAACTTCGTCTACGGAAAGCCTCTGACCGAGCTCCTACAGCGAATAGCCCTCGTCTGCAGTACTAGCGCCCAAGGCACCCAACGGTCGAAGGCTCGCCAGCAACATCCGAGCTCCTCTCAGATGGAGAGCTATCTCTCTCTACCAGACACTTCAACCGAGCTTCGGCCGACAGGCCTGGACTCCCTGGCAGGCCACAGTAATGGCCATGACTCTGCTCCACTTCCTGCGACGGATTCTACACGGCTCCACTACTCTCTGGCAAGTCGCGACAACAGACACTACTCCACTCCCCACGACAAGCTCCACGTGGCTCTGAACAGCCCCTGACGCCACTACTCTCTGCAACAAACTCCTTATGGCCTTGAACGGCCCACTACCAGGCGGTTACAAACGTCGCTATCAGTCTGTTGCGCCCTCCGCCTATAAAAAGGGGACCCAGATATATTATTCTCTAAGCTCTAATTTCTATCTCAAAACTCTGCTAAAATTTCCGTTCGAGCACTCCATTCTTGTTGAGGCAGAGAACTGACTTGAGCGTCGGAGGGTCTTGACGGAGCACCCCCAACTCTGGTTTAGACTTTCTTTGCAGGTCCCGGCGGCGACCGTGACTCCCTCGACTCCAGCTTCTCCGACGCCGGCGGATTTTTGCACCAACAGAGATGAAACAGCAATCTAGTTTTGCAAGGGAAGGATTATCCCTACAATTCGATCAGGTAAACTGCCTATTAGCAAGCTTCAGTTCTATTAAGTGATGGGAGTTAATGAAGATGTTGAATAGAAGAGATGGTTTTTGAGAGTTTTCAACTTTGTTACGATCAGAAGAGAAGCATGTAGCATGAAGTCGCCGATCAGGACCCACAGTAGCAAGCTATCTTCTCTCAAATTGTCGAGTTCAGTAAAAAACAATAGTCTGTCTTGTTGATTGTGAGGGCCATATACGTTTGCGAGCATCCAGATAAAATTTGAGTTCCTGTTGATCGGTTTGATAGTCAGAGAGAAATGCCCCTCAAGTATTAGACTGCCTTTAAGGAGGCAATGATCCCAACTCATCAGTAATCCCCCCCACAAATCCACACACATCTTTTGCTACCTAGGCTTACAAACTAGACCCACAGATAGAAGATTGCAACTGGTTATTCATTCAACTTTGTTTTGTCTCTTGGAGACAGACCACTTGACACCTAGACAGCTTGGTGGTATTTCTAATCGCTCATCTCTTCTTTGGCCTACTCGTGCCCCTGGTATTCCAGCTTAAAATCATTTGTAGGATAGGATCAACAGAAATAAGAACACATTACTACTTGAAAGCAAGAAGTCGACCATCAAGATTCCACAAGAACTGCTTGTGATCATTTTTCTTTCGGAGGAACTGCCCAGTCCCCCCAGGTTCAAATAATGAAGCGGCGCACCAGTAGAAGATGAAAAGGACCTGAGGTCTTGCATTATATCCCTGACAGCATACATCCATGGTTTAAAATGTGGCAACCAAATTAGTCCTAATTTAAGAGACTGCTTCTTGCTACAAAAAGTCAGCAGCACGGATTTATGCTGACAAAACAAAAACTGAAGCCAAGCCATTTGCTTGTTGAAATAGGAATTGAAGGACAAAAGTAGGGCTAAATATTGTAAGAGGTTAAACTTGAGCGTAGCCATTCCAAAATGATGCAAGCACTCGAATTTTTAGAACGCAAAGAGGTGATAAGATCGAGGCCAGATGGGTGTTGTCTGACAGAATCTTGCTCACTCCATGTCCTTCAGTTTGTCTATATCTGAATTACAGGAGTCATTGAAGATAATGCCACAACGCCTTTCCAAGGTTTGGACTTCAGCACCAGTAAGCGAGTTGATGAACAACAGATCTTGTGATGTGAGTTCTGCCTTATCAAGCCTCAGGATTTTATCTTCTTCATTTGCAGTCTGGCACTGTGCTTCACAGGCATGGATGTTTGAGCAGATGTGGAGATGTGAGTTTCAGAAGCCATGAGATGAACAAGAGTGCTGGGGCTCTTTTGATATATATATATATATATTTTTTTTTTTCTGATGACCAGCTATCGCCTTTAGCCGGAAGTGCTAACAGGATGGTTGAGAAGACCCTTCCAATAGGGATAGGGTTGGTGTTCGGGGCACTTGATGTTATGCAGTGGATGTGAAAAGGAGGGGTTCCTGAGATCATGTTTTTTCTCGGAGCCTGTTCAAAAGATCTCAGGTGGTTGGAGCGAACAGCTGTCTGAAATTTGAATTTTGAAATTATGTCCAGCTGCTAGAAAGGTAGGTTAACCGGTCGTGGTGGAGCGAAGGCAAAAAGGATATTGTGACCATCGTATCAGCATTATGAAGCAGAAGAGAGACGCCAACTTCCTTCATGAGCAGTTGGTTATGTTGAACCAAATTCTAAATGAAGATGGCCCAATTAGGTCGGCGATTAATGTCGTCTTCACCAGCGAGAAATGAAAACTCCAGTTCATTGTCTTGGTCGGCCAATAACACTAGTTGGAGAGTGACATGTTCCCCTGTTCCCAGAGTCTCTTGATATATTGGAGAGGTTGTATCTCCCTAATTTTGCTGTTGTAGTCCATCACTTGATTGGAGAGAGAACCCTTCATTGTTTGTCCAAAAATCCCATCGATCATCATCGTCATTACCTTGACTATCTAGTGAACCCATAGTTGTGCCGTCGAAGATTGGCTCCTATTTCATAACAAAATTAGTAATTATAGAAACTTTGAAGATGTATTGGCCGATATCGGCCTCAACAACTTTTGGGATGAGATCAATGCATTCATAGAAGAAGACCACGTCGAAACTTGATAAATCTTCCCAACAAAAACTTGATTTGCTGGCTCGATAAGGGATCTCGAATCCTGAGATGATTGTTGCAATGGCATCTGTAGTCCAGAGTTGAAAGGGGAGATTGAACAATGATGCATAGATCTTCCAATTGGGGCATCTTGAAATTTTCGAGCAACGGCTCTTGCATGATCTTATCATCTAAAGATGGTTCGATGTGAAAGCTGGCCTGATCGTTTCAATTTGCAGCTTGGTACTATAATACCTCGATTTACTGATTCATCTCTTAGAGCTTTCGATCCATGTAGGCATCATGGGCCATGTAGACTTTCATGCGGCATGACAAAGATCGATTCAGAGTAGATCCCTTGTCGAAGTAGGGAGTGGGAGAGCACCTCCTTCGTTCGAGCCTCCGAGGTCGACTCAGCCGTGTCTGCCTCCTTCGATCTAGACTTTGAGGGGGAGGTTAAGGTGGTTGTTGCTGAAGTGCCTACTATGCCGGGCCTGGTTGTTGCATTGCATTGATTGTTATGGCCAACGCCTATACCTGGGCGACTAAGGTATTAAATTATTCCCGATTTACCCCACAAGCTGATTGGGGGTGTTCCAGAGTGCCTCCGACTGTTATATCGAAATGTGGTTCCTGACTAAATTTTTAGCCAGTCAACCTGCTATAGAGTTAGAACATCATGATGAAGTTCTTCTAGGTGGCATGGTTTTGGATTTTGATGCTCCTTCCAAAAAAAAAAGGAGTCTAAGCCCTTCCTTTAGTGGAAATTTATGGTTGTAGATCTCTGGTTTAGGTCAAATCGGCTACAGTGAGGCGGCATTTAGTAAAGTGTCGATGATCAGACTGGTAAAATAAGTTCCTAGCTGGAGTAGGCTCCGATAGGGATCCTCCGATGCTCAAATCAGAAATCGATAGAACAAAGGAGGAGTGCACGAGAGGAGAAGAATTAATTGCATACTTTGGGGTCCTCTAGTTATCTCTATTTATAGATTGAGGTGCGAGCCGTAAGAGAAAAGAGTTGGAGGTCACTCCAACTCCTTTGGATGCATCGCTTCGGGATTTTCGATCTAATTTCTCAGAATTGGATGGTTGTGGTTGCCTTATTTGGCTAATAGCCAGCTACTCCTAGTGGTTGCGTGTTTTGAAAGGATTGTGCAAGATTTTTCTATCAATCTTTCTGAATATGAAGATCAATGCTGGAGTTGGAGCGAATATGGATCGGCTTCTTGCCATACGCACTATTGGAGATAGGGATCGGAAGCATATGCATTAGTCAGAGCCGACATGAAGGTCCGAGGCATAGATCGATGTCCGATACATAGAGGTTGTTTTGATGATGAGAATCGATAGCCAATGTACAGATCAAAAACTTCATAGGTACAGAGATTGGACACTGATGCAAGGATCAATGATTGAGGCACAGATGGAAACCGAACATAGAGTTGTAGATAAGGGTCAACAGTTGGGGTACTGGTCGGTGACTGATGAATGGGTCAGTGGCCGACCCAATGGATCAGTTATGATCGAAGTCTAGCTGTGTTTTTGGTTCAGACACCAGAATTTTCTCCATAACTGTACATGGAGAGCATATGATCTCTTTTTTTTTTCTATCTTACTGTGTCCGGCTGATCTATGCTTCTGCATCGATCAAGTGGACCAATCCAACTCACTAAAGGGTTAGGTATTACAAATATATTGCCGAAGTTCTTACATAAAAAAGGTTGCGCAGTTAGTATGGTGTGTCCCTTTTACAGTACAAGTGTTGAATCCTCATCTTACTTGTTAATTAAGTGGCCCTTCACAAGAAGTATTTGATTTTCCCTAAAATTATATCTGAATTTCAAAGGTTGGCCCAAAACCTGCAAAACTTTTGAAACTCTTAGAGATGCAAGAATATTCAGTAATTGTTCCGAAGAGCTTGGAATCAGTTGGTGATAGTATTTTGTTGGCAACTTTGACATTAAAGAGTTTTCTAAAAAGAAATCCACGGTGAATTCGGTGCTATGCAAAATACTTTCACTTTCAAGAATAGGGAAAGCCTGTTCGCCCTGAGATGATATATTGGACGGTTGCACGAAACTCATGTGCGCCGTTGCTGCCTTGATGCCTGCACCTCATTGATTATTGACGTACTCTCATCGTCCACTCTCTCTCTATTTCTGTGAACATCATTTTCATTAATTAATAAAATAAAATAAGCATCTCACTTCTTCTTTTTATTTTTATTATTTCACAAATTAATTTTAATAATTATAAAATATTTGAGAAAATTATTAATAATTTTGGTTTGAAAAAAAATTTATTGTACTATAGGGACAAAATCCTAATTTTACCAAATTCTGATTCGAAAGCCTCAAGAGCAAGAACAGAAGATTTATGATATATTGGAGGCAATTTCATATTTTTTGAATGTGTATTTTGAGAAAAAATCAAGTTTAAAGAAAATAGTCGACCCCTAGGATCGATCCCTGTCAAAAGAACTGAACGGCACGCTATTTCTGGTTGGCACACTTAAAGGAGACGACTCTATGAGTCAACTTCTATTGCTGTGCAAGGTAAAGATACAGAACAGTGACTTTCTATTCTGTGCCACTGAGGTCGATCCTATGAGTCGACCCCTATGCAGAGGTCGACCTTATGAGTCGACCCCTATGATGAAAAATCTTCGTAACGGCTAGTTTTTCAGCTCATTTTGGCCACATTTAATGCTCATTTAATGCACTCCAATGGCTCTATTTCAATCCAGATTTGTCTCTAGCATCCATTAAAGATATAAAGGCAGTTAAAGGAGGAAAAAAGATAAAGTTTTTCAAGCATTCATTTCAGCCTTAAGCAAAAAGCCTTTTTTAAGCAAAAAAAAGTTTTCATTTCAAATTCACCAATCCCTCAAGAGCTCATTCAAGTCTTCAACAATCTTAAGAAAAATTAGAAAAGCTTTTTCCTTATTGTGTAAAGTGTGTTTAAGGTTTTATTTGCTCATTAAAGAAGCTAAACTTGTATTTCTCGTCATTAACTCTCATACTCTATTTTTTGTCTTGATTTTTAATTTTAAAAGGGTTCCAAAATTTGGATAGATTGATCCGAACCTTGAATCGGATTATATTGGGTTGGCTTGTATCCGAGAAATAAGTGTTCTAGCTTGGGATAGCTAGAGTCGGAGGTACCAACGTTGTATTCTTGTTGAATACATTTTAGTAGATTTAAATTCTCAAGTAGGAGCTTGGAGAGTGGATGTAGGTGCAAGGTTGGCACTGAATCACTATAAGCTTTGATTGTTTGTGGTGTGCTTATTTGATTTCCATCTAAATTTCTTTATTTTTTTGCATTCTTGCATCTCATTTCTACACCTAGCTTAAATTACTTACTACATATAATTTGCTTATTATTACTTAATTTTTGTGGTTCTAAATTAACTTTAAAATTTTAAAAATCCAAGTCACCCCCCCTCTTGGGTTGTATAGCTGGGCAACAAGTGGTATCAGAGAACGGTGCTCTAGCCCTACATTGATTTAACCATCAAAGAGCTAAAGATCTATAGCAACTCAAGTTGGTGCTTCACTAGCCTAGGGGCAATCCACAAACCGACCTTCACTTTTCAATGGGTCAAACTACACCTATTGAAAAGCTCGGATGAAAATCTTTATTCAAGCACTTGACTATGATATATGGAGTATCATAGTTAATAGACCACATACACCCATTAAGATAATTGATGGTATAGAATCAACCGAATCCGAAAGAGAATGGGATGAGGTTGACAAGAAAATGGCTCAACTCAATGCTAAAGCCATAAATATTTTACATTGTGTTTTAGATGCCAATGAGTTTAATCATATTTCAACATGCATGTCGACTAAGAAAATATGGGATAGGTTAGAAGTAACATGAAGAAATCAGATCTAGGGTTTCAAGGTTAGATCTTGAAATTTTTTCAAGATCAGGCAGCAGAAGACTAAAATAAATCAAAATTTATTTTATAAAATTAGAGAATCCCTAGATCTAAGATCCTATTACATGATTATTACATGGCATTAAATCAAAAATTAAAATATAAAAAATAAGAACTACATGTTGATCATATCAACATGTTTCTATACTACATTTAATGTATATAAAATATAATAGATCAGATCTATTATCTTGCAAGTTAGACATTCTAACTTTGCTAATGTGGGCTTGAGGATGATGTTGCAAGCTGCACATGCATCTGGCCTCTAGGAGTCGTCCACATGAGCCCACGAATCATGATCAGAAGTCTTGGTACAGGAAATCAGCATAATATGCTAGTACTGCACTGATCTTTCTTCGATGGTCGATCAGATGCCTTCTTCTTCTTGATTAAGACTCTTCCAAAGATGAGAAGTAGAAAAAAGAGTTTTAGATCTGAGACACTCTCAGAAAACTCAAGATGGAGAAAGGGAAGAGGTGAACACAGCAATCCTAGAAGAAGACCCTCTTCTTCTTCTCTTTGCTCTCACTTAGACACCTAGTCTTATGTCTATTATATCTCCACACCCCAACCTTTTTTCTTCCTTATTTTTGCACACGTCAAAGGTCTCTCTTTTCTCTATTTTTCATAAAAATTTTATGAATAAATTTATTTTAAATAGAGAGATATGATAGAGTCATTGTCTAGGTCAAATACCTAGTCAAGGTATATCCAAACATGGCAAGACAAGAGGCGCCCAACTCTTGGGTGCCCCCTCTTTCTTTTTGTGCATGGACCACTAGAAAAGGGCGCATATTATGTGCCATAAAAGTCATAAAAATCCTAAAAAAAAATCTAAAAAAAATCAGTGCCATAAGAAAAGAGTTTTGGTTTCCTAAAGCTCTATCTCATAGAATTTGAAATCTAAACTAATTCCTACTTTGACTTGATCCACAACCACTTTCCATATAAGAGAGAAAGAGAGAAAAGTTTTGGGCATGTGTGAAGACCTAGGAGAGAAGTTTTATCGCACAAAATAAGAGAGAGTGGGCATGGGATAAGAGAGAGTGGGCGTGGGGGCTAAATTGGTGCAAGGTGGAATCCTAGTCTTACTAGGATTCAATCTATGTCTTGTTCCAATCTGATTTATCAAACCAAATCAAACCAAAACCAAATCAACCCAATTAAAATAGATCTTAACCCAATTAAGAACCTAATTTAATTAGATTAAATTAGATTTAAATCTAATTTAATTTTTTAATCGAATTAGAAATTAGATTGACCTAAGTTCTAATTGAACTAGGACTAGTTTTTTCTTGCACTTGACTTATCCAATAAACCAATTGGACTTGATCCAATCAAGCCCAAACCAAATATAATTAAATCATATTCAATTAGACTTAATCTCAGCTCATTGGCTTAATCAAATTAAGCCAATTAGCAATCAAATTGCTAATCGATCCTCCTGCAACACTTGCACTAGGTTAAATATCAATCATATTGATCATTTAACCCTAGAACGATTCTTAATCATTGATCAACCATTCGATCGGATCATAAACTCTAATGTGTGTGACCTCATAGGTCCGAACCTAAGTCAATAGTATAGGAATAAATTTTTATACCAATCGAAGTGACCATCTAGCAATGGTACCCGACGGTCGAATAGGTCGAATGTGTAGAACAACATCCTTAGAGCCCATGCGGATATTATTTTCATATAATTTATCCCCTTGACCAAAATGCTCATAGGATACCTCATAGTTCAACTATCAACTCTGATCAGGTTGTCCACATTGTATTTCAAAATATCAAATCTATCTGATGGATTATCCTGGCCAAGGTTTTGCTAAATTGAAATACAGCGACTCATTCTTCTCCAACTCTTGGAGTTGTCAATCTCATCTTGATCACACTCCGACTTCGTGAGTACTTGACTGTGCCCAGAAGCCTTCCATCACTAAATTAGAAATTCAGTTAGTCCAGTACCAAAGCACAGTGAGTTACTTGCAAGTCACTGAGGTGATCTCAGGTTTAAGGGATATTTATACCTATATCCCATCAGAGATATTCTCGACAGCAAAATACTCTGGAGTTGGTCACGTTTAATGATGATGTACCCTTACATCTCACCTGTATGCCATACCAGTGTCTCTACACTCTTTGGTTAAGAGGACAATCAACCCATATGGCCTACAGCGATGCATGCTCGATAGAAGCTGTCGTCCTTATTAACAGCCTATCATTTGATCGTGAACAGTTTTAAGGACTAATCGATAAATCCTCACTTTTTTGAACCTAAATTGTCCTAAGGAGTTCATCACAACAATGGAGTTCATTAGAAGATGAAAACTTATGATGAAAATGCTAAAAATATATTTTATTTATTAACAAATCAATTACAATACAAGGTTGCTCAACCGTCAACAGGCTGACGATTGGCTTTTGGGATATATTTTCCAACAACTCCCACTTATCCTAAAGTCACTTGGCATAGTATCTAATACCCATCTTCAACTTGTAATTGTTGAACTCCTTTATTGTCAGGGCTTTAGGGAAGGGGTCGACTGGTTCTCCTTTTCATCGATCTTCTGAAGGTCGACATCACCTCGATCCATGATCTTCCGGACCAAGTGGAAGCGACACAAAATGTGCTTCGTCCACTGGTGTGCTTTGGGTTTCTTCGCTTGAGTTATGGCACCAGTGCTGTCATAGTAGAGTAGGACTGGACCATCGAGGGAGGGTGCTACTCCGAGCTCGGTGATGAATTTTCTCAGCCACACAGCTTCCTTCGCAGCATCCGATGCTGCGATGTACTCCGCTTTACAAACAGAGTCTGCCACAGTATGCTGCTTGAAACTCTTCTAGCAGATGGCTCCACCATTCAGAGTAAAGAAATAATCTGACACACTTCTACTATCATCATGGTCAGATTGAAAGCTGGAGTCCGTGAACCCCACAAGTTTCAGATCTGACTCGCTATAAACCAATCATTGGTCCTTAGTATTTCTCAAATACTTAAGGATGATTTTAACTACTTTTCAATAGTTTTTTTCAAGATCAGATTGGTATCTACTCACTACTCCTAGTGAGTATGCCACATCTGACCTTGTACATGTCATGACGTACATGATAGATCCTGTTGATGCAAAAATCCACCGGCGTCGGAGAAGCTGGAGTCGAGGGAGCTGCGGTCACCATCGGGACTTGCAAAGGAAGTCTAAACCGGAGTTGGGGGTGCTCCGGCAAGATCCTCCGATGCTCAAGTCAGTTCTCTGCCTCAACAAGAATGGAGTGCTCGAACAAAAATTTTAGCAGAGTTTTGAGATAGAAATTAGAGCTTAGAGAATAACGTATCTGGGGTCTCTCCTTTTTATAGACGGAGGGTGCAACAGACTGATAGCGACATTTGTAACCGCCTGACAGTGGACCATTCGGGGTCAGGAGAAGTTTATTATGAAGAGTAGTGGAGTGGAATCGTGGCCATCATAGTGTCCTGCCACATGGAGCCCGTTGCGGGGAGTAGAGCAGCGTCCGTTGTCGCGACTTGCCAGAGAGTGGAGGAGCCACGCGGTATCCATCGTAGGAAGTGGAGCAGAGTCGTGGCCATTACTGTGGCCTGCCAGGGAGTGGTGGAGCCGCATGGTATCCGTCGTAGGAAATGGGGCAGAGTCGTGGCCATTTCTGTGGCCTGTCAGGGAGTCCAGGCCTGTCGGCCGAAGCTCGGTTGAAGTGCCTGGCGGAGAGAGGTAGCTATCCATCTGAGAGGAGCTCGGATGTTGCTGGCGAACCTTCTACCGTTGGGTGCCTTGGGCGTTAATACTGCAGGCAAGGGCCACTTGTCGTAGGAGCTCGGTCAGAGGCTTTCTGCAGACGAGGTTCGATTTCGTGCAGAATTCAGCAGAGGGTCGACTGGCGGTGGACGTCGGATGGTGCTGGAGAGGTTCATCCGCTGGAAGGGTCCAACTGCTGGATTCCATGTGTCGTAGGGGTTCGCCCAGAATCTGTCCGCTATCGAAGTTCGGTCGGAGTCCGATCTCCGTAGAAGCCCGGATGGGGGAACGTTTGTTGAGGAATCTTGGCTGAAGCCTACCTGCAATAGAAATCTGGAAGGAAATCATCCACAATGGAAGCTCGGGTGAAGGCTTACAGTGGGAATCCGACGCAGACCGCTCGTAGTAGAAATTTAAAGTAGATCGTCTGTAGCAGAAGCTCGGAGTGAATTGCTTGCAGTAGAAACTCGGAGTCTGACCCTTGTAGGAGTTCGAATGAAGTCTACCTGCAACAGGAGTTCAGGGCGGAAGTTCGACTCCCGTAGGAGCTCGGACGAAGTCTACCTGCAGTTGGAGTTCGGGGAAGAAGTCCGGCTCCCGTAGGAGCCCGGATGGAGTCTACCTGCAGTTGGCATTCGGGGAAGAAGTCTGACTCCCGTAGGAGCTCGGATGGAGTCTACCTGCAGTTGGCGTTCGGGGAAGAAGTCCGGCTCCCGTAGGAGCCCGAATGGAGTCTACCTGCAGTTGGAGTTCGGAGGAGAAGTCCGGCTCCCGTAGGAGCTCGGACGGAGTCTAGAAGGTGGTCGACCACCATAGACACCTGGATGGAGTCCGCCCGTCGTGGAGAATCCGGTCGATACTAGTGGGGGTTTATCCATTGGCAGAACTCGAGAATGTTGCGGAGGCTCGATCGCCGGAGGGGTTCGGAAAGATGTCGCCAAGGTCGGACGTCGGTAGAATCCCTGGAGGGTCACTCCTAACATGAACTTCGGTTGGGGGGGTATTTTATACCCAACACCAGTCCCCCTACTTCCGAGTTCGAGTTTCGAATTAAGGAAGTATAGAAAAATTTTCATAGCCAAAGTTGCTCCCTTGAAGCCCGCGCACGACCGCCCTCGAAAATCCTGACATTTAATGCGCACGTGTTGGAGTCTTTTCAAATCGGAGCGATCCGAAGAGACCTTTCGAAATTCTCGTCAGAGCATAATCCCAAGTGCCACGCCATAATGGTTTCGCTAGCAGTCAGCCCTGCACCATGGTGAGTGGGTCACGTGGCGGGCATTGGTTGACCTAGGGATATCCGCCACCATAACTGCGCCAGGCCCCGTTGCTTATTTAAATCCTCTCCTTCCCTCCAGGGACTTCATTTCGCCTGAGAGTCCAGACGACGCCTTTCTTCTGTCTGAGAATTTAACCACCCATCGGCGCCCTTTTCGACCCCAAGCATTCTTCGTGCCAATCTTCGCCATCTCCGCCGGCCCCCCACCGTCTTCAGTCTTTCGAGCCCTTTCGAGGAGTTCTCCCACTGGGGCTTCTACCCCGGAGGTCAATCTCGAGAGGATGCCACGGATCGAGAGGAGTAGGAGGGAGGAAATAGTGGCCTGCAAGTTCGACGGCTGCCGAACTGGCACTGAGGGTTTCCACAGCTTCGAAGGGGGATCGAGAGAGAATTCCTTCAACAACAGGGATTTAATAACGGAACCAATCAGTGAGCGCGTCCTGCCTGAGAATTTCGAGGTAGTTGAACGGGGTGACACCGGTCAAGGGGGTAGAGTTGCCGTCATAAGCTGTGGCGGGTTTCCTGATGTCGTCGGGGTCGAGGGACCAGAGGTGGTCGGTACTGACGGTGGGACAGTAGAACTTATTGTGGAGGCGGTGGAAGTAGTGCATGCCGACCTTACCGAAGTACCTAGGATGGCGGTTGTCAGGGAGCACATGGTGGTGGTGCATGCCTCAGGTGTTATCGTGGCCTCCAAGGTACTTCCGATTCTTCCCGATACAGGTCATCGTTGCCGCTGCCATCGCTGCCGCCGCCCCTTGAATTCTATCCCCCCTTTTCCCCCTAGGGTTGGGGTTTCGACAATGGAGTGGAACGAGGCAGGGGGCGAGAGCCGATGGGTTTATCACACGCATTGGAAAATACTGCTGATAAGGATGGAACCGGAAGGAGAAGTTGAAAGCTTGAAGCGGTCTCTAATGTATTCTTTTCAAGTCTTGTAGCAATGTTCTTTTTTCCTCGGCCCTCAGGGCTTTGTAACGTACACCTTGTTAATCGAGAATGAAAAGAGATTTTTGTTACCTTGTTCGCGTTTTGCATCAAATTGTCGCCTGCCGAACTTTTTTCATTCACTATTGTTATTGTTGTATCCCCCCCTTTTTCCTCCTTTTTTTTTGTTCGATGCCGATGTTGCCTGGAGGTTCCTGGTCGTCGCCACGTCAGCTTGCTTTTCTTGTCATCTTTCTTCTTCAGCCTCAAGGGCTCTGTAACGCATACTTAGTTAATGACATGAGAAGGAAATTTTTTGTTCTCTCTTTTACTCACGTGTTGAATTATCGTTTGTCAAGCTTCTTTCGGCTTTTGCCTTGCTTGATATCGATGCCGTTCGGAGGTATCTGATTACCATCACATTGATCCATCCTTTTGTTTATGGCCGCAGATTTATCCGGGGCCACTCAAGTTTGACGCCTCCTTTCAGAGTTCGAGCTCGAAGGTTCGAGCTTCTTGTCTCCCCGAGGAAGCCATCTTATCCTCGGCCTGTGTCGAGAGCTCTCTTGGAGATCGAAGATTTTGATAAGAACCCCAATCCTCGCTGAGATGAGATTCCCTGTATCTTTGATGTTATTTATTTTCCATTTATCGCCGATGCAGTTCGTCGCTTTCCTTTTTAACCCCCTCCCTTTTTCTTTTCTTTACTCGAGTGAGGGTTTTCCCTCTGCTCTTAGTGGGGTCGCGGGAGTGCGGAGGGGCCGCTGAGAAAGTTTCATTTTTTCTATCTGGTCTTGAATGACCAGACCTTAGTTGGTGTCAGGATGAGGTTCTTCCCCTATTACCAATGTAATTGGTTTCAGCTCAGGTTAGGATGAAGTTCTCCTTCTGTTCCTAATAGGGCTGTGGGGGCACACATGGGCATCGCAGGGCCTCTCCCCCATCCGGTCTAAGAGTAACCGAGCCTTCGACTTTGCTCAGGTTAGGGCGAGGTTCTCCTCCTGTCCCTAACAGGACTGTGGGGGCACATAAGGGCGTTGTAGGGCCTCTCCCCCCATCCGGTCTAAGGGTAACTGGATCTTCGCCTTTGCTCATGATAGGGCGAGGTTCTCCTCTTGTCCCTAATAGGACTGTGGGGGCACATATGGGCATTGCAGGGCCTCTCCCCCATCTGGTCTAAGTGTAATCGGGCCTTCGACTTTGCTCCCATTAGGGTGAGGTTCTCCTCCTGTCCCTAACAGGGCTGTGGGGGCACATATGGGCGTTGCAGGGCCTCTCCCCCCATCCAATCTAAGTATAACCGGGCCTTCGACTTTGCTCCCGTTAGGGCGAGGTTCTCCTCCTATCCCTAACGGGGCTGTGGGGGCACATACGGGCGTTGCAGGGCCTCTCCCCCCATCCGGTCTAAGTGTAACCGGGCCTTCGACTTTGCTCCCGTTAGGGCGAGATTCTCCTCCTGTCCCTAACGGGGCTGTGGGGGCACATACGGGCATTACAGGGCCTCTCCCCCCATCCGGTCTAAGTGTAATCAGGGCCTTTGATCGCATCGAGATGAGGTTCTCTTCCTGCTCCCGACACGGTTTGTTTCGATTGTCTTGTCGATATAGGCTCATGCCAAGAGAGAAGACATGTGGATATGAAACTTTTATTTAAAGTAAAGTTATCGGTAATACATTCGTAAATTTTTCGAGCTCCATGGTCATGGGAGGTCTACTCCTCCAAGCTCCTTGAGGTAGTAAGTTTCGAGCCGGACTACCTCCTTGACTTCGTATGGGCCTTCCCAATTTGGGGCAAGCTTTCCTCTATCCTGAGGTTGCGAGACAGTGGCTCATCGAAGCACTAGGTCTCCCGCTCTAAAGACTTTGTTTTTGACCCGGGAGTTGTAATAGCGGGCGACTTTCTGTCTATAGGCTGCCATCCGAACTTGAGCTACCTCCCACTTTTCTTCTAACAAGTCGAGGTTGGCTTTAAGACTTGCGAATTATGATGTTCGTCGAATGCCATGACTCGTGCCGATGGGATTTTGAGCTCAATTGGGATAACAACCTCTGTTTCGAAGGCTAGGGCGAAGGGGGTCTCCCCCGTGGGCAACCTTTGGGTAGTTCGGTACGCCCACAACACATGATAAAGTTCGTCAGCCCAAGTTCCTTCGCTTTTTTGAGCCTTGTTTTGATTCCTTGCAGCAGAGTTCTGTTGGTCACTTCGGCTTCGCCGTTGGCCTGAGGATGGGCTACCGATGTGAAGTTGTGGGAGATGTTTAGGTCTTACAAAACTGACGAATCTCACACCCACAAATTGCCCCATTATTAGTAATTAGGGTCCTCGGCAGGCCGAACCTGCAAAGATTGACTTCTAGACGAAGTCTTGCACTTTAGCTTCTGTGATTTTCGCCAGCAGTTCTGGCTTCAACCCACTTGGTGAAATAGTCAATTGCTACCAGAAGGAACTTCCTCTGCCCCGACGCCATGGGAAAGGGTCCAAGGATATCAATTCTCCATTGCGCAAACGGCCATGGGGCACTCAAGCGTGTAAGCTCGGAGGCGGGCTGTCTCTGGATGTTGGCATATCTCTGACATCGGTCACACTTTCTGACGTATTCAATGGAGTCACGATACATTGTCGGCCAGTAATACCCTTGGTGGAGCAACTTGTGAGATAAGGATCTAGCCCCCAGATGGCTTCCGCAGATTCCTTCGTGCACCTCCCATAAGGCGTAGTCAGCTTCCGAAGGCCGGAGACATTTTAGAAGGGCAAAGAGTATGATCTCTTGTACAATTTATCTTCATAAAGGATGTATCGGAGGGTTGATTTCTGAGCTTCCGAGTCTCTTTTGGCATCATGAGGGAGAATTCCGTCTCTGAGATATGCCACCAGTGGGTCGATCCAACTGGGTCATGGCCAATTTTCATCATGGGCCGCGATTCTTCCATACTCGGGGGTACTTCAAAACTTCAAGAGAACACCCTTGGGCAATTCACCGGAGCCAGTGTAGCCAACTTGGGAGAGAAGATCGGCCCTGGTATTTTTCGTTCTTAAAATCTGCTTGATGTTAAAGCTACTAAAGGTGGGACGAGCTCCTTTACCTTTTCAAGATATTTAGCCATGCTGTCCTCCCGTGCTTCGTAGTTTTCGCTGACTTGTCCACCACTAATTGGGAGTGCTGTAAACTTGGAGCGATCTACTCCTAATTCTTTGACGATCCTAATCCCGTGACCAGAGCTTCGTATTCGCTCATTGTTCATTGTGGAGAATTCGAAGCGCAGTGCGTACTCCCGACGATCCCCTCCGGACTGATCAAAATCAGGCCACGCTGCGCCGACATGTTGGAGGATCCGTCCACATAGAGGGTCCAAAAGCAATCAGGGGGATCTGTTTCTTCTTCAGAGGGGTTCGGTCGGGACTTCAGGCGTCAACTTCACCTTGTTCAGGCCGACCTCCTCCGATGTGCATTCTACTATAAAATCTGCAATATCTAGGCTTTTACTGTCGGCCTAGGTTGATAGTTGATGTCAAATTCTGTGAGCTCGATCGTCCATTTCGCTATCCTTCCGAAAGCATCCGCCCGGTGCAGAATCGCCTTAATCGGCTGGTCGGTAAGCAACATTACGGTGTGCCCTTGAAAGTAAGGTCAGAGCCTCCGGCTGCAATCAACAGGGTAAGTTAGTTTCTCTAATTTGGTATACCTGGTTTGGCGTCTCTCAACACGACTGATGTAGTAGATGACCGTTGAATTTTTGCTTCTTCCTTGACAAGAACTGCTGCGAGGGCCATAGGGGAGACCGCCAGGTACAAAAATAACTCCTCCCTGGCTCGGGCTTCGCCAATAGCGGAGGCGAGCCGAGGTAGCTCCTTAGTTCTTCGAATGTCTGTTGACACTCAGTGGTCCAACAGAAGTTCTTCGA
>NW_027332424.1:7838409-7870605 GCF_000442705.2 Elaeis guineensis
TGATGCTCAAGTCAGTTCTCTGTCTCAACAAGAATGGAGTGCTCGAATAAAAATTTTAGCAAAGTTTTGAGATAGAAATTAGAGCTTAGAGAATAACGTATCTGGGATCCCCCCTTTTTTATAGACGGAGGGTGCAACAGACTGATAGCGACGTTTGTAACCGCCTGACAGTGGGCCATTCGGGGCCAGAAGAAGTTTATTATGAAGAGTATGGAGTGGAATCGTGGCCATCATAGTGGCCTGTCACGTGGAGCCCATTGCGGGGAGTGGAGCAGCGTCCATTGTCGCGACTTGCCAGAGAGTGGGAAAACCGTGCGGTATCCATCGCAGGAAGTGGAGCAGAGTCGTGGCCATTACTGTGGCCTGCCAGGGAGTGGTGGAGCTGTGCGGTATCCGTCACAAAAAAATGGGGTAGAGTCGTGGCCATTACTGTGGCCTGCTAGGGAGTCCAGGCCTGTCAGCCGAAGCTCGGTTGAGGTGCCTGATGGAGAGAGGTAGCTATCCATCTGAGAGGAGCTCGGATGTTGCTGGCGAACCTTCTACCGTTGGGTGCCTTGGGCGTTAATACTGCAGGCGAGGGTCACTTGCCGTAGGAGCTCGGTCAGAGGCTTTCCGCAGACGATGTTCGGTTTCACACAGAATTCGACAGAGGGTCGATTGACAGTGGATGTCGGATGGCGCTGGAGAGGTTCATCTGCTGGAAGGGTCCAGCTACTAGATTTCGTGTGCCGTAGGGGTTCGCCCGAAATCTGTCCACTATCGAAGTTCGATCGAAGTCCAATCTCCGTAGAAGCCTGGATGGGGGATCGTTTGTTGAGGAATCTCGGTTGAAGCCTGCCTACAATAGAAATCCGGAAGAAAATCATCCACAATGAAAGCTCGAGTGAAGGCTTACAGTGGAAATCCGGTGCGGACTGCTCGTAGTAGAAATTAAAGTAGATCGTCTGTAGCAGAAGCTTGGAGTGTATCGCTTGCAGTAGAAACTCGGAGTCCGGCCCTTGTAGGAGTTCGGATGAAGTCTACCTGCAACAGGAGATCAGGATGGAAGTCCGACTCCTGTAGGAGCTCGGACGAAGTCTACCTGCAGTTGGAGTTCGAGGAAGAAGTCCGGCTCCCGTAGGAGCCCAGACGGAGTCTACCTACAGTTGGCGTTCGAGGAAGAAGTCTGGCTCCCGTAGGAGCCCAGACGGAGTCTACCTGCAGTTGGTGTTCGGGGAAGAAGTCCGGCTCCGGTAAGAGCCCGAACGGAGTCTACCTGTAGTTGGAGTTCGGAGGAGAAGTCCGGCTCCCGTAGGAGCCCGGATGGAGTCTAGAAGGTGGTCGACCACCGTAGGCACCTGGATGCAGTCCGCCCATCATGGAGAATCCGATCGACACTGGTGGGGGTTTATCCATCGACAGAACTCGGGAACGTTGCGGAGGCTCAGCCGCCGAAGGGGTTCGGAAAGATGTCGCCGAAGGTCGGACGTCGGTAGAATCCCTGGAGGGTCACTCCTGACACAAATTTTGACTGGAGGAGTATTTTATACCCAACAGATCCCATGATCGAAGTATATGAAATTCTACTCATACACTCTCTCTCTTCAAAAGTTGTCGAATAATCTTGCTTAGAGAGAGAAATTTTATGGCCTATCGGTAGATAGCCCTTCTTGAAATTCTCCAAGCTGAATCTCTTCAGCACAGTGTCTATGTACGTGGATTGGGATAACCCAAGCATTCTTTTAGATCTATTCCTATAGATTTTCATCCCTAGGATGTAGGATGCTTCACCCAAGTCCTTCATGGAGAACTGTGATGATAACCAAACTTTTATTCCCTGTAGTGCGGGGATGTCATTCCCGATTAAGAGAATGTCATCCATGTATAAGACAAAGAATACCATAACTGGACTATTTGCCCATTTATAGATGCAGGGCTCTTCTCCGTTCTTAATGAAACCATACATTTTGATCACTTTATCAAAATGCATGTTCCAACTCTGAGAAGCTTGCTTAATCCATAAATGGATCTCTGAAGCTTGCACACTTTGGACTCATCTGCAGATGTAAATCCCTCAGGTTGTATCATATACACCTCTTCGGTCAGCTCTCCATTCAGGAAAGCTGTCTTTACATCCATCTACCAGATCTCATAATCCAGATGGACAGCTATTGCAAGCATTATCCGAATGGATTTGAGCATTGCCACAGGGGAGAACGTCTCGTCATAGTCAATACTATAACGTTGACAATACCCTTTGACAACCAGACGAGATTTATAGGTCTCCACCTTTTCATCTCGCCCCTCTTCCTTTTGAAGATCCATTTACACCCAATGGGTTTAACCCTTTCAGGTGGATCAACCAATGTCCTTATATCATTGACCTTCATGGACTTCATTTCAGATTTCATGGCTTCAAGCCATTTCTTGAAATCAGATCTCTGCATTGCATCCATATAGGTGATCGGATCCTCATCGTTCTCATCGAGTTCGATGGAATCACCATCTCGGACCAAGAAATCGTAGTATCTATCCGACTGACACGGTACTCTATCGGATCGCCTTAATGGTGCAGGTATATTGGGCTTCGAATCTGATCTAATCAAATCTGACTCAAGTTCAGCTATTGGTATCGGTCCTTCTACCTATTGAACTTCATCAAGTTCAACCTTAGAGGCAACGGTTCCTTCACCAAGGAACTCTTTTTCTAAAAAGTTGTCTTGAGGCTGACGAACACCTTTTGTTCATCAACATGGTAAAAAAATATCCTTTAATCTCTTTGGGGTACCCTATGAATGTGCATTTGTCAGACCTAGATCCAAGTTTATCTGTAACTAACCGTTTGACATAGGCCGAGCACCCCCAGACCTTAAGGTGTGAAAGTGCTGGCTTACGTCCTGTCTATATCTCATATGGAGTCTTAATTACAGATTTACTTGAAATCCTATTTAACAGATAACAGGCTGATTCGAGTGCATATCCCTAAAAGGATATCGGCAAGCCGGCAAAACCCATCATGGATCAGACCATGTCTAACAGAGTCCGATTTCTCCTTTCAGACACTTCATTATATTGTGGTGTTCCTAGAGGAGTCCATTAGGAGAGAATCCCATTCTCTCCTAGATATGTGAGAAACTCAACAGAAAGGTATTCTCCTCCTCGATCAGATCGAAGAGTTTTAATACTTTTTTCAGTTTGTTTTTCTACTTCACTTCGGAATCGTTTGAACATTTCAAATGAATCCGACTTAAGTTTCATTAGAGAGACATATCCATATCTGGATAGATCATCTGTGAAAGTGATGAAGTAGAAATATCCACCTCTAGGACTTGTGCTCATGGCCCACATACATCAGTATGTACTAGGCCCAAGAGCTCAGTAGTTCTCTCACATTTTTCAGTAAAAGGTGACTTGATCATTTTACCAAGAAACAGAACTCACAGATTGAAAGTGATTCACAATCACTGACTTCGAGAATTCTCTCTTGAGTACATCTATTTATTCTGTTCTTATTTATATGACCTAGCCTACAGTGCCATAAGTAGATATCTGATACACTATCTAATCAGGATGCTTGCCAGTAGAATAGACTCTTATCGGGCTTGATCTTTCTGGTCTGGCCCTGCACAGATGTCCCAGCCTGAACTTGCACCTTCTTCACTTTCTTCTTTTTGTTCTTCTTTCCTTTCTCAAAGGGTCGAGAACCAAAAGAGGAATCTCCCACTAAGTTCACCGACTCCTTGTAGAGTTGGTGATCCTTCTCAAAGTTTTGAAGAAACCCCAGTAACTCGTGGTAGTTTACTTCAGGCTTTGCCATTCTATAATGAGTGAGGAATGGGAGATAAGACTTGGGCAACGAATTCAGTATTGCTCTTCCCCAAGCTGCTCATATAAGAAAAAGTCGAGCTTACTTAAACGCTCCATCAGCTCGATCATGTACAATATATGATCAGTGACAGAGGCACCATCTCATATTTTGGCGTTGAAGATGGCACAACTAGTCTTGTGCCTCTCCACATCATCGGGTGTGCCAAAGGCATCCTCCAACACTTGAAGCATGTCCTTTGGATGAGCCATCTCAAATCTTCGACTGAACTCGTCGCTCATGGCAGCCAGCATGATGCAGCACACCGTGGTCCGATCACTGAGCCACTTCTGGTAAGTGTCTCTGACTGTTCCACATACATTGGCAGCTGGCTCCTCAGGTGCAGGATCTGTTATCACATATAGGATCCGTTCATGCTCTAGGACTATCTTCAACTTTCGATACCAGCTATTGAAGTTGGGTCCCACTAACTTATCATTGTCCAACAATGATCGGAGCGATAGGGAAGTGGCCATATCTGCACAAAGAAAAACCATAACCTAATTAGTAATTGATTCATTAAATTTAAAGATTTGGATTTTAATCAAAATATTTCTCTCACTATTTTATTCAAATTGGTAGTCTCTACATCCAATTCGAGGAATTATCCTAATTCCTTAGTGGGTACTAGAATCCACTTAGACTGCACACAAGCCCAACTTTGGTTGGCCAATCCATGTACATCTAAGGGTAGGTTCATAACCAATTATTTCTCTAAATAATTTTTAGTAATTTAATTTTGCCCCAGTCCCTAATCAGTAGACTTTGGCCTCCACTGAAAAGGTCTGGTTAGGTCCAACCATTAACATGACCATACTTGGCCCATCTAGCCAATGAATGATTAGGCCCAACTTTGGTTGGCTAACCTAACCATCATTTAGAAAGATGTAGTCAAGAAATCATATTATGAATGATAATTCCATCAGCCAATAAGCACCAGCCTTTGGGCCTCCAATGATTATCCAACTGATGGATCCATTATCATCCACTTAATAGGAGGTTATGATCTAGTTATCACCATAACTATTTCATTTTAAGGATCTAATAATTTTAAAAAATTTAATTAATTTAGAGGAGGAGATTAGATGAACCATCTTATCATGATCCTCACACTGGCTTCACCAAGTCAGCTTAAGGGAGACCATTAAAAGAGCTGATCTAGGAGCACCTAAATCAGTCACACTGATTTACCTAGCTGACATTGGTCAGCTCGAATAGTCAAGTGATCCGATCAAAATATAATTTCACCAAGAGGCCAGGTAAGTTCGATCGGTGGGAAGGTTTGCCAAAGCTTGCCTTAGACACCATCAGAAATGACCAGGTAAGCGGGTTGCCAATTAAAAACCATCGGTCTGGTTTATCTTAGACACCAACTAATTTAATTAGTTTCGATTAGATCAACCTAACAGTTCGTGCTAAATCGCTTAGCCAAGAATCAAATCCATTTGGTTCTCGTTAAAGACATGGACTTGACCAACTACAACTATTGTAATTGATCTAAAAAATCTTTGACCTAATCTAAGACAATAATTGATTAGATTTGATCAATTCTCTAATTAAGTCTATCTTTAATCTAACTTTAGGTCTAACCCAATTAATGGACCTAATTTCCACAAACCCATTAACCTAATGTGTTATGGTTTGTGTCTTAGGTTCTTCAATTCACAATCTTAGAACCTAATCAAACAACTTCTTAATTCTCAATTAAGTTTTGGGCTGAGGGTTGGGGTTTGACTTTTCGAAAATAATTTTCATATTTGTACAATAATTTTACAACATGATTCTACTAACCAAGTTGTATATTTGATTTATAATCAAAATACAAGTGAAATAAGCATGAAACTACGTTAGATCTAATCTAAACAGGTTCATGTAATTGAAACAATTTCAACTTTAAACTGCACAAATTTTTCAGACAAATATATGATTTCTTTGCGTGAAAATTATTAATAAAGAGATTTTATTTTAGATTTAAATATTTTTTAAATCTAATAAATTATAAATTTAATCTAGATCATATCTAATAAATTTATGATTAAAGATAGATCTACATGAACTAGGACAATACACTGTAAGGGATAAACCTTACAGCAGGACAACCTACAGTTCGTGATTGATCTAAAAATTTTAATTTCAGATTTAACAATTAGATTATAAATTAGATCTAATCTAAGAAATAATTTAAGCATGTATAAATAATCATGTAATAAACAACCTAGGCTCTGATGCCAATTGAAGGAACCAGATCTAGGATTTCAGGGTTAGATCTTGAAACTTTTTTAAGATCAGACAGCAGAAGACTAAAATAAATCAAAATTTATTTTATAAAATTAAAAAATCTCTAGATCTAAAATCCTATTACATAATTATTATATGGTATTAAATTAAAAATTAAAATATAAAGAATAAGAACTACATGTTGATCATATCAATATGTTTCTATACTACATCTAATGTATGTAAAATATAATAGATCAGATCTATTACCTTACAAGTTAGACATTCTAACTTTGCTGATCTAGACTTGAGGATGATGTTGTGAGCCACACACATGTCCGACCTCTAGGAGTCATCCACATGAGCCCATGAATCACGATCAGAAGTTCGGATCCAGGAAATCAGCACAGTATGCTAGTACTGTGTTGATCCTTCTTTGATGGTCGATCAGATACCTCTTTCTTCTTGATTAGTACTCTTCCAAAGATGAGAAGTAGGAGAAAGAGTTTTAGATCTGAGACACTCTCAAAAAACTCAAGATGGAGGAAGGAAAGAGGTGAACACAGCAATCCTAGAAGAAGATCCTCTTCTTCTTCTCTTTGCTCTCACTTAGACACCTAGTCTTGTGTCTATTGTATCTCCATGCCCCAACCTTTTTTCTCCCTAATTTTGCATGCCCCAAAGGTCTCTTTTTTCTCTATTTTTCATGAAAAATTTATGAAAAAATTTATTTTAAATAGAGAGATATGATAGAGTCCTTGTTTAGGTCAAATACCTAGTCAAGGTATATCCAAACATGGCAAGACAAGGGGCGCCCCCTCTTCTTTTTGTGCGTGGACCACCAGCAAAGGGCGCATATTATGTGCCACAAAAGTCATGAAAATCTTAAAAAAAATTTGGGTAAAATTAGTGCCATAAGAAAAGAATTTTGGTTTCCTAAAACTCTATCTCATAGAATTTGAAATCCAAACTAATTCTTACTTTGACTTGATCCACAACCACTTTTCATGTAAGAGAGAAAGAGAGAAAAGTTTTGAGCATGTCTGAAGACCTAGGAGAGAAGTTTTATCACACAAACTAAGAGAGAGTAGGCGTGGGGGCTAAATTGGCGCAAGGTGGAATCCTAGTCTTACTAGGATTCAATCTATGTCTTGTTCCAATTTGGTTTCTTAAACTAAATCAAACAAAAACCAAATCAATCTAATTAAAATAGTACTTAATCTAATTAAAAATCTAATTTAATCAAATTAAATTAGATTTAAATTAGATTTAATTTTTTAATCGAATTAGAAATTAGGTTGACCCAAGTCTAATTGAACTAGGACTAGTTTTTTCTTGCACTTGGCTTATCCAATAAACCAATTGGACTTGATCCAATCAAGTCCAAACTAAATATAATAAATCATATTCAATTAGACTTAATCTCAACCCATTGGCTTAATCAAATTAATCCAATTAGCAATTGAATTGCTAATCGATCCTCCTACAATACTTGCACTAGGTTAAATGTCAATCATATTGATCGTTTAACCCTAGAACGATTCTTAATCATTGATCAACTATCCGATCGGATCATGAACTCTAATGTGTATGACCTCATAGGTCCGAACCTAAGTCGGTAGCACAGAAATAAATTTTTATATCAATAAAAGTGATCATCTAGTAATGGTACCCGACGGTCGGATAGGTCGAATGTGTAGAACAACATCCTTAGAACTCATGCAGATGTAGTTTTCATATAATTCATCCCCTTGATCAAAATACTCATAGGACACCTCAGAGTTCAACTGTAGACTCTGATTAGGTTGTCCACATTGTATTTCAAAATATCAAATTCATCTGATGGATTACCCTAGCCAAGGTTTTGCTAAATTGAAATACAGCGACTCATTCTTCTTCAACTCTTGGAGTGGTCAATCCCATCTTGATCACACTCCAACTTTGCAAGTACCTGACTGTGCCCAGAAGCCTTCTGTCACTAAATTAGAAATTTAGTTGGTCCAGTACCAAAGCACAGTGAGTTGCTTGCAAGTCACTGAGGCGATCTCAGGTCTAAAAGATACTTATACCTATATCCCATCAGAGACATTCTCGACAGCAGAATACTCTGGAGTTGGTCACGTTCTATGATGATGTACCCTCACATCTTACCAGTATGCCATACCAGTGTCTCCATACTCCTTGGTTAAGAGGACAATCAACCCATATGGCCTACAGCAACCTATGCTCGATAGAAGCTATCATCCTTATTAACAGCCTATTATTTAGTCATGAACAGTTTTAAGGACTAATCGATAAATCCTCTTTTTATCGAATCTAAATAGTCCTAAAGACTTCATCACAACAACGGAGTTCATTAAAAGATGAAAACTTATGATAAAAATATTAAAAATATATTTTATTTATTAACAAATCAATTACAATACAAAGTTGCTCAACTGTCAACAGGCTGATGATTGGCTTTTGGGATATATTTTTCAATATAACACATGAAGGCACTAATCAAGTTAAGGAAGCAAAAATCAACATACTTATGCACAAATATGAACTCTTTAAAATGGAGCATAATGAATCAATAACTAAAATATTTACTCGCTTTACAGATATTATTAATGGTTTAAAAAGTCTTGGTAAGTCTTACTCTAACAGCGATCTTGTAAGAAAGATTCTTAGATCTTTACCAAAGACTTGGGAGGCTAAAGTGACCGTAATCCAAGAAGCCAAAGATCTGATGTCTTATCCTTAGAGGAGCTTCTAGGATCGCTAAGACACACGAGCTAAGCATGAAACAACATCAAGAAGAAGATGTCAAGAAGAAGAGGACAATCACCCTCAAATCCACTGCTCAACTCGATGAGAAATCCGATGAAACGGAAAATAAAGGACAAGATGAAGAAATAGCTCTCATCACTAGAAAGTTTAAAAGATTTATGAAGAAAAGAAAATAAGGGATGAGGAAGAGGCCACCTACAAAAGGAAAGCATAGCAAGGAGAAGGATAAGGAGCAGCCCCTTATTTGTTATGAATGTAAAAAGTCAGGGCACTTTAGGTCTGAATGTCCATAACTTAAGAAGGGTCCCAAAAAGTACAAGAAAAAGATTATGGTAGCTACATGGAGTGATAGTGATGAGTCGAGCTTTGAAGAAGAATATTCACATGAACAAGCCAACTTGTACCTTATGGCACATGAAAATGAGGTAAACACTGAAACTCCTAGTGACTTTATCTTTGAAGAACTTCAAGAAGTATTTTATGATCTAGTTGATGATCTAAACAAGTTAGGGATAAAGAATAAAGAATTGAAATCAAAGAGTCAATCTTTATTAAAAGAAAATGAGATTATTTCAAATAAAAAATTGATCTTGACACAAAAAAATTTGAACTTGAAAAATGAAATTACTAAGTTAAAACCTATGATAGAAAAGTTCACTCTAAGTTCAAATAAACTTTAAATGATACTTGATAATCAAAAGGCCATTTATGATAAAATCGATCTTGGATACAACCCTATAAAGAAACAAAAATTTCTAAAAAATATTTTTGTGAACTCATCAAGTAATAAATTTTTAAATATTACTTACTTTAAATATGGTAAAGTATGACACAAATCCTATACATGTTTCTCTAGCAAATCAGAAAATTCTAATGTAAAGAAAATATGGGTTACAAAAAGAACTATTGTGACTAACAAAAAAGGACCCAAGAAAATTTGGGTACCTAAAGTAAAAACTTGATTTTTACATATAGGTGTGTCTTGCATCCCAAAGAATAAATAAAAAATGATATCTTGATAGCGGGTGCTCAAGACATATGACCGGTGATGAATTCTAATTCATCACACTTGATGCAAAAGATAGAGGGATGGTCACCTTTGGAGACAATAGCAAAGAAAAGATCATCGGTATAGGTAACATTGGTATCACTCTCTCCAAGTATATTAAAAATATTTTATTAGTAAATGATTTGAAACATAATCTATTAAGCATTAGTCAATTCTGTGACAAAGGATATAAAGTTATCTTTGAATCTTCATTATGCATCGTAACTAGTCCAAATGATGAAGGCATTAAATTTTTTAGGCATAGACATGGTAATATTTATATGGTAGATTTGAATGATCTTTCTAAGATAAACATGCAATGCCTAGTAGCCTTGAATGCCAAAATTAATGAGACTAGTTGGCTTTAGCACCTAAGCTTGCACATATTAGTATGCATTCACTTTCAAAACTTATTAAAAAAGAATTGGTTACCGGTTTACCTAAATTAAATTTTGAAAAGGATAGAATTTGTGATGCATGCCAACTAGGTAAATAAACAAAAGTTTCATTCAAATCTAAAAATATTGTTTCAACTTCTAGGCCATTAGAATTATTGCACATAGATTTATTTGGACCCACTAGAACTACTAGTTTAGGTGAAAAATGATATGGCTTTGTAATTATTAATGATTTCTCTCATTTTATATGGATTTTTTTTGACACATAAGGATAAAATTTTTTATGTGTTCTCAAAATTTTATCGAAGAGTTACTAATAAAAAAGATTTTTTAATTTAAAATATTCGAAGTGATCATAGAACCGAATTTGAAAATCAAAATTTTAAAAAATTTTGTGATGAAAAAGGCATTGACCATAATTTTTTAGCACCGAGGACACCCTAACAAAATGGGATAGTAGAAAGAAAAAATAAAATCCTAGAAGAAATAGCCCATACCATGCTATGTGAAAGCAACCTCCCAAGATACTTTTGGGTGGAAGCAATTAACACAATATGTTACATTTTAAACCGTACTTTAATTAGACCAATTCTAAAGAAAATACCTTATGAGCTTTGAAAAGGAAGAAAATCAAACATTGCATTTTTTCATATTTTTGATTGTCGATATTTTATTTTGAATAATGGTAAAGAGAAATTAAAAAAATTGATGCAAAATCCGATGAAGTAATTTTTCTTCATTACTCCTCTTCTAGTAAAGCTTTTAGAGTTTTCAATAAAAGAACTTTAGTATTAGAGGAGTCAATACATGTTATTTTTGATGAGACTAATGATCTTCCTTCAAAGAAGAGAAAAAGTATTGATGATGCAGATCCTCTTATAGAAGAGATGAAGGAGCTCACCCTAAAAGACTCAACAATTCAAAATAAAGAAGAATATGATAACAAATAAGAGGATAAAGGTGAAGAACAACCTCAAAGTATAAATGATCTACCCAAAGAATGGAGGTATAATCACAATCACCCCAAAGAATTAATCATTGGTGATCCTACACATGGAGTAAGAACTCGTTCTTTACTTAGAGATGCATACAATTATTTTGTATTTATTTCTTATTTTAAACATAAAACCATAGTTGAAGCTGAAAAAGATTATAATTGGATAAATGCAATGCAAGAGAAACTTAATCAATTCGAAAGAAATAATGTATGGACTTTAGTATTAAGACCTAAAAATTATCCAATAATTGGTACAAAATGGGTATATAGGAATAAATTGGATGAACATGAAAATGTAATTAGGAATAAAGCAATATTGGTTGCAAAGGGTTATAATCAAGAAGAGAGAATTGATTTTGATGAGACCTGTTGGGTATAAAATACTCTCAGTCAAAGTTCTTGACAGGATTGACCCTCCCAGGACTCCTCCGGATTTTGACCACAGATGGTATCTCTTCGGACTTCTCCAACAGCCGAATTTCCCCAGTACTGACTGAATTTCCCCGACGGACGAACTCCCACTGCACCACCCGAGCTCCCTCAACATGAGTTCCCCCAGTCATCTATTAAGCCGCCCCAAGTGCTCATTGAGCTCCACCGCCAGCCAACTTTCTACGACTATCAGCTATTCCCCGAATCCCTTCCAGACTTCTTCTAGCCAGGTTCAACTCCAATCCGAACTACCCCGAACTTCGTCAACGGCTGAACTTCTCCAACGGTAGATCCCTACAACTACCAGATTTCATCCGAACTCCTACGGGAGCCAGATTTCATCCCCGACCTCGACTGTGGGAAGGCTTCGCCCAGACTCCTACGGGAGCCGGGCTCCGTCCTCGACCCCAACTGCTGGTAAACTTCATCCGGACTCCTAAGGGAGCCAGACTTCACCCCTGACTTTGATTGCAGGTGGACATCGCCCGGACTCCTATGGGAGCCAGATTTCATCCCCGACCTCGACTGCGGGAACGCTTCGCCCGGACTCCTACGGGAGCCGGGCTCCGTCCTCAACCCCGACTGCTGGTAAACTTCGTCCGGACTCCTAAGGGAGCCGAACTTCACCCCTAACTTTGATTGTAGGTAGACTTCGCCCGAACTCCTACGGGTGCCAGATCTCGTCCCCAACCTCGACTGCGGGAAGGCTTCGCCCGGACTCCTACGGGAGCCGGGCTCCGTCCTCGACCCCGACTGCTGGTAAACTTCATCCAGACTCCTAAGGGAGCCGGACTTCGCCCTTGACTTTGATTGCAGGTGGACTTCGCCCAGACTCCTACGAGAGCCAGATCTCGTCCCCAACCTCGACTGCGGGAAGGCTTCGCCCGAACTCCTACGGGAGCCAGGCTCCGTCCTCGACCTCGACTGCTGGTAAACTTCGTCCGGACTCCTAAGAGAGTCGGACTTCGTCCCTGACTTCGATTGCAGGTAGAATTCGTCCGAACTCCTACGGGAGCCAGACTTCACCCACAACTCCAATTGCAGGAAGACTCAGCTCGGACTCCTACAGGAGCCGGGTCTCATCTCCGACTCCGGCCAAAGGAAGACTCTGTCCGAACTTCATCCCCGACCTCGACTGCAGAAAGGCTTCGCCCGGACTCCTACGGGAGCCGGGCTCCGTCCCCGACCCCGACTGCTGGTAAACTTCGTCCGAACTCCTAAGGGAGCCGGACTTCGCCCCTGACTTTGATTGCAGGCGGACTTTGCCCGGACTCCTACGGGAGCCAGATCTCATCCCCGACCTCGACTGCGGGAAGGCTTCGCCCGGACTCCTATGGGAGCCGGGCTCCGTCCTCGACCCCGACTGCTGGTAAACTTCATCCGGACCCCTAAGGGAGCCGGACTTTTCCCCTGACTTTGATTGCAGGTGGACTTCGCCTGGGCTCCTATGGGGGCCAGATCTCGTCTCCAGCTCCAGCTGTGGGAAGACTCCGCCCGGACTCCCGTGGGAGCCGCACCTCGTCCCTGACTTCAACTGAAGGAAGACTTCATCCGAACTCCCATGAGAGCCGGACTCCGAGCTCCTCTCAGACGGGCAACTAGCCACCCCTCTCCGCCAGACACCCCAGCCGGACTTCGGCCGATAGGCCTAGACCCTCTAGCAGGCCACTGCAACGGCCATAACTCTGCTTCATTTCCTACGACGGATTTCGTACGGCTCCATCACTCCATGGCAGACCGCAATAATGGCCACGATCCTGCTCCACTTCCTACGATGGATACCACGCGATTCCTCCACCCTCTGGCAAGTCGCGACAACGGACGCCGCTCCATCCCCACGACAGACCCCACGTGGCATGTCCCGGTGATAGCCACGATTCCACTCCACTACTATTCGCAACAAATCCTCCTGACCGTGGGCAGCCCACTGCCGGACGGTTACAAGCGTCGCTATCAGTCTGTTGCTCCCTCCACCTATAAAAGGGGGACCCCAGATACGTTATTCTCTAAGCTCTCATTTTTACCTAGAAACTCTGCTAAAATTTTCGTTCGAGCACTCCATTCTTGTTAAGGCAGAGAACTGACTTGAGCATTGGAGGGTCTTGCCGGAGCAACCCCACCTCCGGTTTAGACTTCTTTTGCAAGTCCCAACGGCGACCGCGACTCCCTCGACTCCAGCCTCTCCGACGCAGGTGAATTTTTGCACCAACAGGATTGATGCTAGAGGAAGGGCGTGTCTTCGCAGTACCCTTGTTCTTAAAGGAGCGCTCAACGGGACCACCCCCGGGCATCTTTTTCGGCATCCTCTCCTCCTTCCTCCACTAGGTCTTTGCCCGATGCCTCCCCACAAGGCATCCACGCGATGATCCACAGCCTCCGGGCCAGATCTCAGGCTCCGACCTCACCTTCAGTTTTTCAGCCTCCTCCTCCTCCTCCGGCAACGATGGTTGGCGCGGAGCAATTTGACCTGCTGGCGCAGCAGGTCAGAGGCTCACTGAAGCTGTGCAGGCCATACAGCAGCAGCAGTAGCACATGCATCAGTGCGCCTAGAAAGAGCATCACCGAAACACCAAAATCTGACGGTAGGTGGGCCACTTGGGCCAACCACCCCGTCTTTCCCGAAAAGATGAATCCGAGGGTGGAGAGCCCTTAGTCAGGTCATGATTCCACCCTGGAAGATCTCTACCCCATTCTGCCAGAGGACCCTCGAGACCCGTAGTTGAGAGGATTTTCTGGATCGGAGGCTCCAGGAGATGAACCGGCGGATCGAAGAACTCCGCCACGCTCCCTCCGCTTATGGTGAGGATATTTGCACTGACCCTCCCTTTTCTCAAATGATCATGCAGGAACCGATCCCGCCAAACTTCAAACTCCCCCAATTTGAAAGCTACGACGGGACTTCGGACCCGGTTGATCACCTGGAGGCCTTCGGATGATGATGCTGCTTCATGCACACCCGACGCCATTCTATGCTGAGCCTTCCCATCCACCTTGAAGGGAGCGGCTAGAAACTGGTACTCGGTGCTGAAGTCGGGTACCATCTTTTCTTTCGATCAGATGAGCCACCAATTTGTGGCCCATTTTGTCAGTAGCTGGTGCCCCCGAAGGGTTCGGAGTCCCTCATCAATATCAAGCAGAGGGAGGGGGAGTCCATTCGGGCCTACATCAACCATTTCAATATCGCTGCGTTGGAGGTCCAAACTTGGACCAGTCGGTAGCGATGGCCGCTCTGAAGGGCGGCCTTCAGAAGAATGACCTTTTGTTCTCCCTAGAGAAGAAGTACTCCAAGGATTTTGCTAATCTGTTGGCTCGGATCGAAGGGTACGCCCGAGCAGAAGAAGCCTTCAAAATGAAGGATGAGGAGACTGCGAGAAGCGACAGGTGGGAGACTCGAGTAAGCCCGCAGTCAAAAAAGGGCCGAGGAAGCTCGGCCACGTTCTCGAACTCCTCCCGGCACAAGCATGTCCATACTCCTCCCTGAGTACGTAGGTAGAGAAGTCGGACCGCAGAGTTCGGCGGAGATCCCCACCAGGAAGATTCCGCAACTATGCCCCCCTCAATGCCTCGAAAACCCAAGTGCTAATGGAGGTCAGGGAGCAGCTGCCAAGGCCGGAAAGGATGCGCACACATCCTGGGAAGCCAATCCTAGCAAGTTTGCCTCTACCATCATGACCATGGCCATGATACAGAGGAGTGCATTCAGCTCTGGGATGAGATCGAGGAGCTCATCAGACAAGGTCGGCTCGATAGGTTCATTCGACGCCGACCTGAAGGCAGAGAGGATCGGTCAAGGGTCCTACCCAACCTGAACCGTCAAGGAGGGAGGAGCAACCCGGAGATCGGCCTCCAATCGGGACCATCGACTCCATCATCGGAGGACCTCAAGAAGGACCAGACCTTCCACGACCATGGGACTCGAGAAACCTGTAAATGTACTACTAACGACTTTCTTTGAATCAAAATTCTTTCGACTTTGCATGTCTTTCCCTTTTGGCATGGACTTGTTATGATTGGGGATAACCCCTTCAAACAATTAAAACAAGGTCATATTAGGAACAGGAGGAGAACCTCGTCCTAGCATGAGCAAAATGAGAGTCCGATTATTTTAAGATCGGATCGGAGGAGAGGCCCGTATAACGGCCCTTAAGTGCCCCCATGGTCATGTTAGGAACAGGAGGAGAATCTCATCCTAACATGAGCAAAATGAGAGTCCGATTATTTTAAGATCAGATGGAAGAGAGGCCCGTATAACGGCCCTTAAGTGCCCCCATGGTCATGTTAGGAACAGGAGGAGAATCTCATCCTAACATAAGCAAAATGAAAGTCTGATTATTTTAAGGTCAGATCGAGGGAGAGGCCCATATAAGGCCCTTAAGTGCCCCTATGGCCATGTTGGGGACAGGAGGAGAACCTCGCCCTAACATAGGCAAAGTCAAAAGCCCGATTCTTTCAGACCGGATGGGGGGAGAGGCCCTACAAGCCCTTATGCGCCCCCACAGCCATGTTAGGGATAGGAGGAGAACCTCGCTCTGACATGAGCAAAGTCAAAGGCCCGGTTCTTTTAGACTGGATGGGGGGAGAGGCCCTACAATGCCCTAATGCACCCCCACAGCCATGTTAGAGACAGAAGGAGAACCTCGTCCTAACATGAGCAAAGTCAAAGGTCCGATTCTTTTAGACAGATGGGGGAAGAGGCCCTACAAGTCCTAATGTGCCCCCACAGCTATGTCAGGAGCAGGAGGAAAACCTCATCCTGACATGAGCAAAGTCAAAGACCCGGTTCTTTTAGATCGGATGGGGGGAGAGGCCCTCGCAATGACCTTTATGTGCCCCCACGGCCCCGATGGGAACAGAAGGAGAACCTCGTCCTAACCTGAGCTGAGATCGACTACGTCAAGAACAGAGGGAGAACTCTCCTGACGATGACAAAAATCCGATCGCTAACATGATCGGATAAAGGGAAAAGTCCCCTCAACGGCACCTCTACACTCTACGTGACCCCGCAAAAGCAAGGGGAGGACCCTCACTCAAAAAGAGAAGAAAAATTAAAAAGAAAAGTGACGAACTACATCGACAACAGATGAAAAATAAACTACACCAAAAACATAGGGAACTTCATCTCAACAAAGATGGGAGCTCCTACCGAACATCCCCGGTCTCTAAGAAGACTCTCGACACGACTAATGCGAGTTCAGACCACGAGCTCGAGCCTACGGCCATGGACGACAAGAAAAGCAAATCAACATGGCGACGACTGGGCACCTCCGAACGACACCGACATCGAACAAGTCAAGGACGTCGAACAAGTCAAGAGACAAAAGAATTCGACGGACGATGATTTAATGCAATACATGGACGAGGTAACATAAAATCTCTTTTCATTTCATTCACAAAATATACACTACAAAGCCCAGCAGGCTAAAGGAAGAAAAGCAAAACAACAAGAACAAGACAAAACAATAAAAGAAAAAATATATACATGGAAGATGGAAGGACAAAAAGAGCCCTAAGGGGGCCTGACTCCCTTCGACCTTGGACTTTCGGCTTCGACCCTCACCAAGGAACCCCTTAAACGTTCGACTTCTGCTTCCAATTCCCTCTCTCTCATTAATATCTCCATATATCTTCGATGAAATCACTGGCTTTCATTCTCGCCTCTCGATGCCTTTTCTCAGGACCTCGAATTTCACCTCTGCATCCTTGACGGCCTGCTGCTCGCATACCAGCTGGATCTTCAATTGCTGCAGCTCGGCCTTCCCCTCTCCAAGAGCGACGGATAGTTCTTCTATGGTCCTCCTCAGGGATTAGAGTTCGTCGGAATCCCGAGCGGAGGCAGATTGAGCCCCCTCAGTTCGAAGGTGGGCAACCTCATCGGTCGCCATCCGGAGCCTCTCCTTGTATTCGTCCACCTGCTTGCGCCAGCCGGCCCGATACGCGTCATAGCTCGCCTCGGCATCCTGGAGCTATTGCTGAAGGCCGGAGACCTTCTTCGACCACTCCCGGTCGCTGTCGGCCGAGTCAAAAGCCGGGATGAACTCCCCTCCAGCTGGCTAATTCTCTCCTGGGCAGCCGACAGTTCCACCCTGAGAGAACTGATCTTGGCAGCTTGAGCCCAAATTTGGTCGCTGGCGTGCTTCTTGTATTCCTCAAGCTCCTCAAAGTTTGCCTTCCTCCGGCTGTACTCCATGATCCCCTTCACGTGGAGATTTCAAAAGCGGGTGGCCTCCGTGATGGCTTCAGAGTGGCTCTCCCTCAACCTGCGGAGTTCGCCTTCCATCTTCTTCGACCTTTTCGTCAAATGAAGAACCTCCTTCTTCAGGCGCTGGATCGTGGACTTCAGCAGAATCCCCTGAGGCAAGGGAAGCACTTCGGTAGGGCGCTGCCATCGGGAGGTCAACGCATTAAGACGCAGATCATTACAAAGAAGAAGAAAGAAAGAAAGAAAAAGAAGAGAAGAAAAGTCCCCCACAAGGAGGAGACCAATTTTATTGACTGAACGTTTCTTGAAGACAAAAGAAAGAAGAAAAATGGTAATAAAGGAAGAATACAAGATTAGAGGTCTCGGACCTCTGGATCAACGGGGGGACTTGGCACCTCTGGGGGGTGGTCCGCGGTGGCTGCGATGGCGGTGGAGGGTCCGGCTTCATCCTCGGACGCCTCGTCCAAGAAGCTGAGGTCGAGCTCGGAGAATTTCACGACCATCTTCTCCTGGCAGAGCTCGAACCCTTTATTGAATGCGGCTTGGCCGAACTCAACCTTCAACTTCTTCATTTCAGTGGAAGCCTTGAACTCCTCCACCGCTTGACCCCTGGCCTCTGAGACCAGGGTCGGGATCTATTCCGCCATGTTGGCAACCTCAGCCTCCGCCCTCCTCACCATCTCCTCCAAGGCAGCCTTCTGTTCCGCTGAGGTCTATCTCTCTCTCTCAAGTGCCTCTCGGAGACCGACCGCCTCGAGGGCCATTTCTTAAGGCGGGCAGCCTCGCCTGCTGACCTTCCACCACTTTGTTTGTCGTCTTGATGTTGGCGAGAAGTTGGTGCCAGAGCTGCAAGGACGATCGGAGGGTCAGAATGGGAGCTGAGAAGTTAATTAAATAAAGAAGCGAAAGGAAGAAAGGAGGATGAATCTGCTTACCTCGAGGAAGGCCCCAAGCGAATCCCAGACTCGTTGTGCAGGATCGACGCGGACAATCCTCTGGACGACTTCGGGCAGTGAGCACCCATCTACCAGCTTTTTTATTAGATCCCTGTCACTAAAAGGATCATCCCCCTGCTCCTCTTCAGAGCCGCGGGATTCTTCAGTGGCAGTCCGACGACTGCCGACCCTGCAGGCCAAGGTCTTCCTCCTCTTCCTCCTCTCACCCCCTGGCACCTCCTCAGGGCGGATCTCCGAAGTGGGGACCTCGGTAGGAGAACTCAAACCCCTCGAGGAAGCACGGGTGGCTGGAAGCTCAGTGTCTGCAAGGATGTCGGCAGTTGAGGCCGCTTGGGCGGGCGCGGCCGAACTCATCCCCTCCACTCTGGTCTTCTTCACCGGCCCAGAGGCTGCGGCGCCCTTTCTTTTGAGAGCCTTCAGGCCCCTGGCAAGCATCTGTGCTTCTTCGGCGTCCATGCCTAAAAAAAAAAAAAAAAAAGAGAGAAAAAGAGAGAGAAAAGGGCGTGAAAAAGAAGAAAAGAAGAGAAGTAGGAGAAAGAGAGGAAAGGAAAAGAAAAGAAGAAAAGAAAAGGAGAGATGAAATACTGGCGGGATCCAAGGGGCTCAAGCCAATGTTGAACAGAAACTGCTCCTTCAGGAGGTTGGAGAGAGAAAGAGATGGATATTTGAGAAGTTTCTGGGAGGCTTGATGATCGTCCCCCCCAGGCTGGGCGCCCGACGGACGGAGTCCCTCGGAGAGCCTCAAGGGGGCAACTCTAGCCTCAAAGTCGGGCATCGAATATAAAGAAACTTTCCCTTCCAGTTATGGATAGAAGAGGGGGCACCTTTCAGCAACCCCTTTCTACCGAACTGTGGGGAGAAGTACCACCAATCTTTCATCGTGGGATGACACTTGAAGGTGTAGAAGTATCTAAACAAGGAAAGGGTGGGCTGGACTTCGACTATATGACAAAGAGAGAGGAACCCTATCAAAAATCTAAAGGAGTTCGGTGCAACCGAAGCCAGAGAAATGTCCAGAAATCAAAAAAAGCAATGACAAAAGGCAGAAGAGGAAGCCGAAGTCCGGCACGAAAGGCCTCCTGGTACAGGCAGAAGCAGCCAGAGGGAGGGGCACTAGCCCGGTCGGACAGGCCAAGAAGTTCCAGTTCGTACTCCGGAGGAACCCCATACTGAACTCTTATCAGTTGGAGTTCATCCGGAGTCAGAGAACAAGGAATGGTGTCCGGTGCAAAAATCAAATGAGGTTCAGCTCTAGCTACCGGTTCATCTACCGCCGAGGACTCTGGGAGACCGAGACAGACGAACTCCTAGAGCCACTAGAAGAAGAAGCCCTAGAAGACATCTAGAATCACACGAAGACCACTTACAGAGGCGAAATCCCTAAAAATCACGGACAAGGTCTCGGGGGACTAATGTGCAGAGCAAGAGGAAGAAAGATCAAACGGCAAAAGGAAGAATAAAAAGAGGAAGGAGTTTCGAGACTAACCTAAGCGATTCGGAGAGGTGCGAAGGTGCAGAAATGGGGATGGCTCGAGGAACGCCTAAAGCTGGAAAGAGCGCTGAGAAAAATCAAAGTTCTCAGGGAGAAGAAGGGCGCCAGAACGAGACCGTCGGATAGAGCGGGACTCTTGGAGGAGGAGCGCGGGTTTAAATAGGCCCTGAGATCCGATATAATGATGATTGCGAATCCCCTCTAACCGGTCTCTTTTCGCCGCGTGTCCCACTCACCACAGCGGACAGTTAAAAAGTGGCAAACGGCTGACAGAGCCTTTATTGCGCCATGCCTTGAGCACCGTTCCGCTGCAGGTTCCAAAAGAGCCTCTTCGGATCACCTCGATTTGAAAAGACTCCAGCGCATGCACATTAAATGCCAAAATATCTGAGGATGATTGTGCGTGGACATCAAGGGAGCGACTTCGGTTGTGATAATCTCTCTGTACTTTCTTCATTCAAAATTCGAACTCGAAAGTAGGGGGACTGGTGTTGGGTATAAAATACCCTCAGTCAAAGTTCTTGACAGGATTGACCCTCCCAGGACTCCTTCGGATTTTGACCACAGATGGTATCTCTTCGGACTTCTCCAACAGCCAAATTTCTCCAGTACTGACTGAATTCTCCTGACGGACGAACTCCCACTGCACCACCCAAGCTCCCTCAATATGAGTTCCCCCAGTCATTTATTAAGCCACCCCAAGTGCTCATTGAGCTCCGCCGCCAGCCGACTTTCTACGACTATCAGCTGTTCCCCGAATCTTTTCCAGACTTCTTCCAGCCAGGTTCAACTCCAATCCGAACTACCCCGGACTTCGTCAATGGCTGAACTTCTCCAATGGTAGATCCCTACAACTACCAGATTTCATCCGGACTCCTACGAGAGCCAGATTTCATCCCCGACTTCGACTGCAGGAAGGCTTCGCACAGACTCCTACGAAAGCCAGGCTCCGTCTTTGACCCCGACTGCTGGTAAACTTCGTCCGGACTCCTAAGAGAGCCAGACTTCGCCCCTGACTTTGATTGCAGGTGGACTTCGTCCGGACTCCTACGGGAGCCAGATTTCATCTCCGACCTCGACTGCGGGAAGGCTTCGCCCGGACTCCTATGGGAGCCGAGATCCGTCCTCGACCCCGACTGCTGGTAAACTTCGTCTGGACTCCTAAGGGAGCCGAACTTCGCCCCTGACTTTGATTGCAGGTGGACTTCGCTCGGGCTCCTACGGGAGCCAGATCTCGTCCCCAACCTCGACTGAAGGAAGCTTCGCCCGGACTCCTATGGGAGCCGGGCTCTGTCCTCGACCCTAACTGCTGGTAAACTTCGTCCGGACTCCTAAGGGAGCCGGACTTCGCCCCTGACTTTGATTGCAGGTGGACTTCGCCCGGACTCCTACGGGAGCCAGATGTCGTCCCCAACCTCGACTGCGGGAAGGCTTCGCCCGAACTCCTATGGGAGCCGGGCTCCATCCTCGACTCCGACTGCTTGTAAACTTCGTCCGGACTCCTAAGGGAGCCAGACTTCGCCCCTGACTTCGATTGCAGGTAGAATTCGTCCAAACTCCTACGGGAGCCGGACTTCACCCACAACTCCAATTGCAGGAAGACTCAGCTCGGACTCCTATGGGAGCCAGGTCTCATCTCTGACTCTGGCCGAAGGAAGACTCCATCCGGACTTCGTCCCCGACCTCGACTGCGGGAAGGCTTCGCTCGGACTCCTACGGGAGCCGGGCTCCGTCCTCGACCCTGACTGTTGGTAAACTTCATCCGGACTCCTAAGGGAGCCAGACTTCGCCCCTGACTTTGATTGCAGGTGGACTTCGCTCGGACTCCTACGGGAGCCAGATCTCGTCCCCGACCTCGACTGTGGGAAGGCTTCATCCGGACTCCTATGGGAGCCGGGCTCCGTCCTCGACCCCGACTGCTGGTAGACTTCGTCCGGACCCCTAAGGGAGCCAGACTTCGCCCCTGACTTTGATTGCAGGTGGACTTCGCCCGGGCTCCTATGGGGGCCAGATCTCGTCTCCAGCTCCAGCTGCGGGAAGACTCTGCCCGGACTCCCGTGGGAGCCGGACCTCGTCCCCGACTTTAACTGAAGGAAGACTTCATCTGAACTCCCACGAGAGCCGAACTCTGAGCTCCTCTCAGACGGGCAACTAGCCACCCCTCTCCGCCAGACACCCCAGCCGGACTTCGACCGACAGGCCTGGACCCTCTAGCAGGCCACTGCAACGGCCACGACTCTGCTCCACTTTCTGTGATGGATTTCGTGCAGCTCCATCACTCCCTGGCAGACCGCAATAATGGCCACGATCCTACTCCACTTCCTGCAATGGATACCATGCGATTCCTCCACCCTCTGGCAAGTCACGACAACGGACGCCGCTCCATCCCCCACGACAGACCCCAGTGGCATGTCCCGGTGATAGCCACGATTCCACTCCACTACTCTTCGCAACAAACTCCTCCTGACCGTGGGCAGCCCACTGCCAGACGGTTACAAGCGTCGCTATCAGTCTGTTGCTCCCTCCGCCTATAAAAGGGGGGATCCCAGATACGTTATTCTCTAAGCTCTCATTTTTACCTAGAAACTCTACTAAAATTTTCGTTCGAGCACTCCATTCTTGTTGAGGCAGAGAACTGACTTGAGCATCGGAGGGTCTTGCTGGAGCAACCCCACCTCCGGTTTAGACTTCTTTTGCAGGTCCCGACGGCGATCGCGACTCCCTCGACTCCAGCCTCTCTGACGCAGGTGAATTTTTGCACCAACAAGACCTTTGCTCCTGTTGCTAGATTAAAAGCAATTAGGCTTTTACTTGCATATGCATGCTTTATGAATTTTAAGTTATTCCAAATGGATGTTAAAAGTATTTTTCTAAATAGTTATATTGCTGAAGAAGTTTATGTAGAACAACCCTTCGATTTTGAAAATTATGCTTTTTCTAATCATGTTTTCAAATTAAACAAAGCATTGTATGGTTTAAAACAAGCACCTAGGGCGTGGTATGAAAGGTTAAGTAAATTCTTGCTTAATAATAATTTTTCAAGAGGAAATGTAGATACAACCCTTTTCATTAAAAGAAATCATGATGATATCTTAGTTATACAAATATACATTGATGATATTATATTTGGGTCTACTAATGAAACTCTTTGTCAAAATTTTGCTAAGCTCATACAGGGAGAGTTTGAGATGAGCATGATGGAAAAACTTACATTCTTCCTCGGACTTCAAATCAAACAAATAAAGGAAGGAATTTCCATCACCCAAAGCAAGTACATAAGAGAACTACTCAAAAGATTTGGAATGGAGGGCTCCAAAGTAATTGGTACCCCCATGAACCCATCATGTAAGCTTGACAAGGATGAAGGATGTCGAAATATAGACTCAAAATTTTATAGAGGCATGATTGATTCTTTATTGTATTTAACTGCTAGTAGATCAGATATTATATTTAGTGTTTGTCTATGTGCACGCTTTCAATCAAATCCAAAAGAATCACATTTAAATACAGTTAAAAAAATTCTTAGATATTTAAAAGGTATACAAATTCTAGGATTATGATATTCTAATGACTCATCAATTGACTTAATAGGATATTCAGATACCGATTTTGCTGGATGTAGATTAGATAGAAAAAGTATTAGTGAAACTTGTCAATTTTTTGAAGTTAACTTAATCTTTTGATTTAGCAAGAAGCAAAATTCGGTGGCACTATCTACGGCCGAGGCCAAATATATTGCAACTGAAAGTTGCTGTGCTCAAATCTTATGGATTAAGCAACAACTTGAGGACTTTGGCATCAAACTCAATGAAAATTCCATAAGATGTAATAATACTAGTGCTATTAATCTAACTAAAAATCTAATTCAGCATTCTAGATCAAAGCATATTGAAATTAGACATCATTTCATAAGAGAATATGTCCAAAATAATAATATAATTTTTGATTATGTTTGTACTAAAAAATAATTGACTGACATCTTTACTAAGACCTTAAGTGAAGATAGATTTTGTGAAATTAAGAGAGAATTAGAAATTCTTGATCCATCAGCTTAAGTATCTTTCTAATTTTAAGTTTTTTTTATCAAAAATTCAATGAACCAAATTTTGAGCTCAATTCTCTTCTCTCCTTTTTTAAAAGCTCAAAACTATCCTTCATATGATCAATCTCTTAAATAGACATCCTTCTCTCAAGTTTTAAATTTTTTAAAAAATTTTCAATCAATTTTTGAATTTTTTCTAGCCATGAGTCGACCCCAGGGTAAACTTGTAATTTTTATTAAAACCCATCGGATGTTCTATTTTATTAAAAAATCTCTTTTTGTAAATGAACCGACCCTTTATCTTTCATCTTCCTCATCCTACCGAACAAAAATCTCCTCCCTCTCTACTCTCTCAACTGCAAAAATCTCTTAAAATCTCTCTTCCCACCGATTTTCTCCTTCAAATCACCCTCTTAGAAACTAAATCCCTTTTCTTTCTCTTCCTCGTTTGGGTGGATCAAGCTTACCTAGCTTCAAACCCTCATCTCCAAATTGACGGTCCATCTCCTTAAAAATCTTTATTTTTCCTCTAAAATTCTTTCCACTCTACCTCTCATTAGGTTTCCTAAGCCGTTTGCAAGTCTCTGTTGTCTGAAATGATTTCCAAATTGAAGCTACCGTAGAGAAAAAGTCTGTTCGTGGGTTAGAGGAGGATGTGCGCAGAAAAAGAATGGCAGCCGAGCCCTCTCCTACTCCAACCTCAGTTCCAGGTCCTGCTCCGGCTTTTTCATAGTCTCCACTTAGTCCAAGCAAGGTACCTTTCTCCAATCGAAAAGTGAACCTAGAAAGAACATAGATTTTAAGTTTTTTGAAAAAGAAGGGTTCTTTATTGGATCAAAAATTAAAAGTTAAGGATGAAAGTTTTACTATCTTTTGAAGAAAAATACTTATGTTGATTTGGTCAGAGAATTCTATTTAAATTTAAGTTACAGCAATGGAACAGTAAAATCTTTAGGGAAAGGTATTAATATTGTTCTTGATCCATTGCATTTGGGACAAATCTTGCACTTGCCTTGTGAAGGTTATACTCATATGGAGCTCCCAATCAAAGAAGAAGGAATAAGTGTTATTTTAGGAAGAACTTTTACTGAAAATTTAAATATATTAGAAGCAAGGATTCTTTCAGTAGAGATGAGACTTTTGCATCACATGGTTACCAAACTTTTTGTCCCTAGGAGTGGTAGGCATAACCTCTTATCTGGTAGGAATTTACATCATGTACCATGTGATCATCGAGACCCCTTTAAACCTTCCTGCTTTGATATTTGAGGCCATGAGAGAGACCCTAAATAGGTCTAAGGCTCACCTGCCTTATGGTATGGCACTCATCCTGGTCTTTAGAAGATTCTGAGTCTGTTTTGAGGGGAAGGTAGTCACCAGATTGTCACATTCTGACACCATCAACTGCCACACACTGCATCACATAGGTTTTTCAAAGACTAATGGTGGTTGGTCGAAGGGTGTTGAGGAGGGAGCAGAGGAGGAGGGACCATCTTCACCTCGTGATCATAGAGCATCTCCTGATATTCAGTTCATGTCTGATCATGAGACTGATCCCTCAGAGTCAGTGAGGAGGCATGTTTTTATCCCATAGTCTGGGAGCAGAGTAGATCCTTCAGAGATCAGACTTGCAGACGATCAGATTGAGTTGATGTCTCAGCGTATTGCTTCCATTTTATCCCAGCAGTTTGTCATCTCAGGTTTTGCTCAGAGGATGACATCTCAGACTATTTCAGATCAGATCTTGATCTCTCATATCTCTACTGTCTTTCAGATGCTTACAGTTCAGTTTACACGAATTGAAGAGCTTGAGAGATATATTCTGAGACTGACGGACAAATTTTGGATTTGTAGAGGCAGGTATTATAGCCTTAGCCCTTCTCCAGCCACAAGAGAACATCATGGAGGTCTCTGACCTGTCTGTAGAGGTGGCTAGGCTTCGAGGTATTTTGCAGAGTGGCTTTGATTTTTTGAGGAGGGAGATCAGGGGCTCCAGTGAGACTGTCTCTACTCAGATTGGTACCCTGATGCAGTCCTTGATGAGAGTTTTGGAATAATTGGACACCATCAGACTTTCTCTCCCAGCACAGTCCATAGCTTCCCAAGCTCCAGGACCTTCTCACCCTTCTGCTCATGCCGGTACTTCTACCCGTGGTCGAGGCAGACATGATCGAGGATATGCCTGTGGCTTTGATCCTGAGACTCCTCATCATATCTCTGACTCTTCTGATGCCTCCAGCCATGATATTTATTAGATCTAGCATAGTTAGTCTTTTATATTTAGGATCTAGCTTATGACCTTTGTATTTATTGGTTGATTGTCTCATGGAAAGTTACATTTTTTGTTATCCATGATTTTGTATGGCCTATGTATTTTGACTTGACTTGTATATATTGTGACATATATGTCACATTTTGGATATATATATATATATATATATAATATTTTTAACTTCTATGAATATCATTTGGATTAATTTTTATGAATGGCATCAATTGAAATGTCTTAATTTTGTGATATGAAAAATACCTCATATATGTGCTATGAAATATTATGAATGGCAATATCTTTTATATGAGCAAATTGAAATGTCCTTTATGATTGCCATAGTGAGGGGGAGTCTTTTTTATTTTTCTTTAAAAGGAGAAGTAGTGATCTTAATTGATGTTATCAAAAAGGGAGAGTAGAGAAATAAAATCGAGCAATAAGCAAATTTGTCAAAAGAAAATAACCTTATAAGCTATTTTAAAACTAATCTTCAAACTACTTATAATGCATTTTACTCAAATAATTGGCTATAATGTTTAAGTGATGCATCTTCATAAATTTAAAATTCTTAATCAATGCTTTATATATATTATATTTTGCTTTTGCTCAAGTATTTTGTCATCATCAAAAAGGAGGAGATTGTTGCTCCATGAATTGATTTTGATGATTACAAAATATTTGAGGAGGTTACTAATGATTTTGGCTTGGAAAAAGATTTATTGTATTTCAGGAGCAAAATTCTAATTTTACCAAGTTCTAATTCGAAAGCCTCAAGAGCAAGAATAAAAGATTTATGATCTATTGGAGGTAATTTCATATTTTTTGGATGTGTATTTTGAGAGAAAATCAAGTTTAAAGAAAAGGGTCGACCTTTAGGGTCGATCCCTATCAAAAGGGTTGAACGGCATGCTATTTTTGACTGTCACACCCAAAGGGGACGACCCTATGAGTCGATCTCTATTGCTGTGCAAGCTAAAGATACAGAACAGTGACTTTCTATTCTGTGCCACAGAGGTCGACCCTATGAGTCGACCTCTGTGCAAAAGTCGACCCTATGAGTCGATCCTTGCGACGGAAAATCTCCATAACGACTAGTTTTTCAGCTCATTTTGGTCGTATTTAATGTTCATTTAATGCACTCCAACAGCTCTATTTCAGCCTAGATTTGTCTCTAGCATCCATTGAAGATATAAAGGTAGTTAAAGGAGGAAAAAAGATAAGGTTTTTCAAGCATTCATTTCAGCCTTAAGCAAAAAGTCCTCTTCAAGAAAAAGAAGCTTTCATTTCAAGTTCACCAACCCCTCAAGAGCTCATTCAAGTCTTCAACAACTTTGAGAAAAATTAGAAAAGCTTCTTCCTTATTGTGTAAAGTGTATTTAAGATTTTATTTGCTCATTAAAGGAGCTAAACTTGTATTTCTCGGCATTAATTCTCATATTCTATTTTTTGTCTTGATTTTTAATTTTGGAAGGGTTCAAAACTTAGATAGGTTGATCTGAATCTTGAATCGGATTGTATTGGGTTGGCTTGTACCCGAAAAATAAGTATTCTAGTTTGGGATAGCTAGAGTCGGAGGTACTGATGTTGTATTCTTGTTGAATACGTTTTAGTGGATTTAAATTCCCAAGTAGGAGTTTGGGGAGTGGATGTAGGTGCAAAGTTGGCATCGAACCACCATAAACCTTGATTATTTATGGTGTGCTTATTTTCTCTCCATCTAAATTTCTTTATTTTCTTACATTCTTGCATCTCATTTCTATACCTAGCTTAAATCACTTACTACACATAATTTGCTTATTGTTACTTAATCATTGTGATTCTAAATTAATTTTAAAATTTTAAAAACTCAATTCACCCCTTCCCTTTTGGATTGCATAGCTAGACAACAATCTTAAAAAAAAAAAATCTTTAGAATTAAAAACTTAGCCCATATTTCTATTGCAGAATTAGGCTGCTGTAAATAGAGAATTTAAAAAGATGTCCTGCCGTGATTTTTCTTTTTTTTTTTTTTTTCCGTAGCAAAGGGAAGAGTTTAGAGTAGGGCCCTTTGAAATATCTTTGATAAATACGTTCCAGGTTAAGGTGCCATGTGCATCATTTTCTTACATTTTTCTATCGATTTGCCATCACACTAACTGCAAGTTTTGCAAAGAAAGCTGAGACATACGTCATATAAGCTTGCTATCAGCATGTCCGAAAAGATCCATCCCCTGTCCCTACTCTTAATTTCTTTTGAAGCAAAGCTTCTAGCCAGCATATATATTGCATAGGTACAGCAAAGCAAGGAAAGAACTGTCCCTACTCTTCTTTCACTTCTTTTGAAGCAAAGCCTCTGGCATCCATATTGCATAGATATAGCAAAGCACGGAATTTCATTCCTTTCCCGATTGTGAAGTTATGAATTCACAATCCCTTTTTCTCTAACCAGTGTTATATATACCTAAAGGAGGTCTCTAGGACTATAGTGCCTGCTTGTTATTTAAGAATTAGGACGATGAGTGACACCGGTCAGGCTGAGGGTCCCCCTATGGGCATTGAATGAAACAAGTGGGTGGTTGACATTGAAACTAATGTTAACAACCGCGAGGCTGAGGGTCCTGCTATGAGCACTGAGTTAGGTGATTGGATGGTTGACATTGACACCGGGGTTGAGTCTTTCAACCTTTGCGAAGAAGAGAAGAATTGGACGGCGACGTCGATATACCGGGTGCCCTCCTTCGTCAGAGACATCAGAGAACGCGCCTTCACTCCGGCGGTGGTTTCTTTTGGTCCCTACCATCACAACGTTCGCCACCTGAGGCCAGTGTTTGAGCACAAGCACCGGGCTCTGATCCACTTCCTCAAGATGGCAAGCAAGCCTCTAGATCACTTCATCAAGGCGATGAGGCCTATCGAGAAGCAACTGCAAGACTCCTACCATAACCTCGACAAGAAGTGGAAAGACCCCAAACACCCTGGCCAATTCTTCATGCTAATGATACTCGACGGGTGTTTCATGCTTGAAGTGATGCGCATGAGAGATGAGAACTATAGAAAAAAGAGGTATGCCACACATGATCCCGTTTTTAGCAGTTATGGAGTGAACCATAGGTTGCCTTATATCAAGAGGGACATGTTGGTGATGGAAAACCAGCTACCTCTTCTAGTTCTAAAGAAGCTGCTTGAAGTCGAAGGCCTTCAAAGTGACATGGTAATCAAAAACTCTATTTATTCTCTCTTTGAAATCCTTAGCTCTCACAGTGATAAAGTTGAACTCTCTCTCCTGAATCAGAGAGCCTATTAGTTCTGAATATAGCTTGCATGAAACTTGGAGGGCAGAGAATCATTTGAAAATCATTAATAATTAGTTCAAATTAATAAAATAAAAAACGTTGGCAGTACTATATTGCTTGATAAAATGATTCGGATGCACCATGTTAGCAAAAGACAGTGGACTTACTGCTTTTATTTATAGAACAGTAATTAAAATAATTTTTGGACCAGAAAGCAGGTTTCACTATACGAAAAAGATTTTTATAGTCAGATTAATCATGGAAAAAATTATGATCGAAACGTCATCATCTGCTATGTGCATATATTGGAATGTTTATCAAAAAAGGAACGATTATGTGATGTTTATTTAAACAGTTCAAATATATTTAAATTTATCTATTTTTTTTAATATTTTAATGCATGCACAGCAATTCATCTTTTGATGGACGTTCTCGAAATATGTTTGACTATAATTTTTTTTATGATCGATCCGACTATAAAAATTTTATCTCCACTGTAGCACTTCTAAAGAACTTGTGACAGGAACAGGTTAAACTTGTGACCCACCTATTTACAAGCCGCCCACATTCCGGTACGACAACCATCTGTTTTGCTGCTAATGTAAACTTCGTAACGCAGGACGATGTCTCCATTAACGAGATGATACTCCAGTTCTTTGGGGTGAAGGCTAAGACAACAGGCCTGGGCCTCCATCCGCTCGACGTGTATCGGAAGAGCTTGCTCCATGGTACACCACCGTGGCTACCGCTACCACCCATCCCAAGCCAGAGCTTCGAGGTCCTCAGGTCAGCCGTGGAGCTCCGCGAGTCTGGAGTCAAATTCAGGAAAAGCAATAGCACTAGCCTTGCTGACATCGACTTCAAGGACGGCGTACTGAGCCTCCCACCCATTGAGGTCGATGACAACACCGACAGTATGTTACTCAACATCATGGCCTTTGGGCACCTCCATGTTGGCACCGGCAGCTAGGTCACCTCCTACGTATGCTTCATGGACGAGGTCATTGACTCGGCCAAGGACGTGAGTCTCCTGCACCGAAAAGGCATCACGCGAAATGCAACAGGGAGCGATAAGTCTGTCGCCGAGCTCTTCGGGAGGCTCTCCGAGGAAGTGACAACGGATCCACACTGTAGGCTTCGATATGTGCGACTGCAGGTGAATAAATACTGCCAGAAGAAGTGGCATAATTGGCGAGCCGTTTTACGGCACCAATATTTCAATACCCCATGGTTTGCCATCTCACTTGCAGCCGCCATACTTATTATTTTTCTTACCGCCGTCCAGACCTCTTGTTGCATCTACCACTGTCAGCACACAAAGAGCAAATCCTAGTGGTGGACCACATCCTTCTGGTGCGATAACATTGGAGAATAATGCTACGAAGTCTGCGTTCTGGTATGTCGTGTGCCTAAAATATATGCTTGTGCGTAAATTTGAAGACTATCCCGGGTTCACTGAGTGGAATTGATGGTGTTCGAGTTTCCACATTCCGTTTCTCTCGAGTTGGTTTGTACTTGCGAGTCTTGGTCTTGTCTATGTTTTGTTTGATTGGGATTTGATGTTCTGCTGATGTCAAATAAATTTGCTCTTCTTGTATCCGTTTCCTTTGATTGCAGCACTTTCCCCAAATGTTTGATTGCAATTGGCAACTGGTGCCATGATGCTTAATTTGGCCATTAACCAAGCCTCGGCATGCCGGATTACTTGGCTACGGTGAGCATTCTATGGCCAATGGACAAAATCATTTATCATGACAGTACGAAGGTTGCATCCCGCGTTCTTTCTGACAAATATAACTCTTCTCATCTCTGCTGCCTCTGCTAAATGTTCACTTCAAATTTTTGTAAACAAAGTCAAGCATGCATCATGTTATATGTTTTGCACAATTAAGTCACTCTTTTTTTCTTTCTTTCTTTTTTTTCTAAAAAAGTCCACTACTATCTCCTATGTACGGTTCACTTTCTTTTTTCCATAAGCTTCACTCACTTCATAGTAACAGCTCTCTCTCTCTCTCTCCTAAAAAGTAGGGATACGATAAAATGATTATGGTACCAATGTTGGATATATATCCGTATCGTATTGTACTCCATATCCATAGTAAAATGACTGTCAAATTTTTAAAAATTTATCATATCTCTGTATCCATATCGTACTGTACCTATGTCTCATATCATATCTATGCTTTCTAGTCTCTCTCACCCTCCCTCCTTCCCTCCCACTTTCTGATCAAAGGACCAAGCGGATCGACCAAGCTTTT